>NC_055687.1:13946134-14263277 GCF_017639745.1 Melanotaenia boesemani | reverse complement strand
TGAGCTTGTTTTGGGGTTGTTTGCATAATTTGACTGTTTCCGTCATAAGACCTTGCAGCTTTGATAGAGTTCAGTCCAGAACTGGAAGGCAATGGTTAAGAGCAAAAAAAAAAAGTAAATTAGTGCTCCATGTTTTGAATATAGGTGTAATGAAGGCCATGGAGGGGTGTAAATATTGTAATTGTACATAGGAAACATAATGTGGGAATGAGTAATTAATCAGAGTAACATAAATTGAATATCCTGTCTGCAAATCAGGCACATAAAATCAAAATATTGCCTTTTTTATGTTAACGTCTAGTGAGAATACTGCTATGCATGTATATCCATTCCCTTATTAATTTCTTAAAAACAGTTTGCAGTAATGACAGATGAAAATTAAGATAATTTTTTGCTTTTGTATTCAATTATTTTACAGCAGTAGATTGAATGTTAAGGATAGAATGTTGTAACATCCATGATGAAACTTTTTTCAACTAATAAGAAATCAAACAAGTATATTTTTGTCAAAGTTGCATTGCATTTAATTGTCTAGAACATAAAAACATTCTGTATAAAATTTAAACCTAATCAAAAAGAAACAGAATTTTTCCATGGTAGTTGGACAGGACAGCACTAAATCAACTCTTAATGTCTCTGTTTGGTGGGATCAATCTTCTCCAGGTGAATCAGAGGTTTAAGTTGCTCAGCAAAGCTGCGCATATCCTCTGACACTGTGTCCTGGCCAGCAGGGGCCAATATACTCAATTCAACTAAGGATGAAAGTGACATTCGCTCTGTATTTTCAGTGTTCCCTGGGACCAAGAGACGTGACACCTTGCCAACCACAATTTTCATAGCACCTTTGCGAAATATGTGGCCACTGGCAACAAACTCGTGGTCCATGCGGAAGCCCATCTCATTGAGGAATTCTGGAAGGGTGTGGGAGGCAGAAATATCAACACAGTTGCGTACTAGGGCATACCGACTCTTGTCTCCCACTTCCGGCTGGCCCAGATAGCGTAGATGCCATGGAGCATTTGGATGCGATAGAGAACGCCGGGCACGCAAAATGAAAGGGTTTCCTTGCTGGCCTTTCAAAAGGTAAACCAGTTCATGGTCTGTAAAAGTTTCTGGTTCCATGTTGTCGCATAGACCACGAAGGCGATGCAAGAGGCTTTCCAGGGCTTGGTCTAAAACACTACCTGTATTAAAAAGAAAAAGAAACAGGTGCTTAAACAAAATACATAGACAACAAATGGTCCAGATATTGAATTTTTCCCACAAAAATGCTGCTAAATAACTAACGGAGCCATTTACAACAGCTGAGAATCCTTTATTAACACAGAGAAAAGTTGAAAAGCTTCTGTTCTAACCAGCTGGAAATATTAAAATCACCACACAACATTTACTCTATAGACCAAACTTCTAAACAAACTGTGATAATGATCCAACTTTTTGATGTTCAATACAGAGCAATGTTCTCCTAGACAGAAGGAATGCAACAGTTTGTTACAGCATATATTACTGCAAGAGATAGAACATTAGAAAATAAGTCCTAAGTAAATGTTTGGGTCAGTAGTTTTGGCCCGTATTGCACCATAAAGATGTATACATCCTTGCTGCTACAGCTTTCAACATCTTGGAGTATTACATAAAAGAGCGCCATGGCAACATTGCTTGATGGTATGCTTCATCCTTAGTTGCGTATATTCTGTTTGGTCTGGAAATGCTTGAACATATATTTAGTTAATTTAGCCATTAGTAATTACGTAATCAATACTGGCTCAATACCAGCTGTGCTTTAATTTGAGAGTATTCAGGAATTGCTCAGACCTGTCCATTAGAGAGCTTTTCACTCACTATTCAATGACATCTGAGGGCCTGAAAAAGAGGGTTCAATATCTAAAGAGTGGTACATATTTGTGATTTGACCATCAAATTAAGATTGTGGATCAGATACTTAAGCCCGTATACACTATATCTATAATAGAAAAATGTTTTGGAATAATTGTATTTAACTATCTTACCTTGTAACAGATACTCCATCATATTAATTGTGCCACCGGTGACGGGCATCACTGTGACAGGAGGAGCCTCCATCTTTTCTGGGAGGTTTTGGTATTAAACAAGCCTGAAGAAGGAAAATACTGTTAGTTTTCATGCCAAATTAATGACGTGAATGATAATTTACAAAGATATTTAGGTAATCAAGATTCTGTGTTCGAGCAATGGCGTCAGACTCTTGTTGTAAACTGTACTGTTTATCCAGGGCCCACTACACAATGGGGGCTCCTGACAATCCTGGAATGAAAGTTTTTTTTGTGTTCTATTATAAAATTTCTAATGAATTAATGTCATTATCAAAATCAGTTTACCTGATTGGAGGTGCAGAGAGAATTAATTCAGCACTAACAACAATGACAAATGTTTTTAAGGGCCCTTTCACAACTCTGAAATTGTGCAAAATTGTTTAGTCCACACTTGCATTGGTTTGTTCAACCTAGTTACACAGTGTGGCCAGACAGCCAGAGGAGAAAGTCATGTATTTCCCAAAGAAAGTGAACTCTGGACACCAGAAATGGGAGAGAGAAAAAAACATGGGGTAAGAAAATAAAGTGAGGAGCAGCTTCTTTTTAATTTCTTAGAGAGTGAGGTGAGCAGCACCTGGATTAACACACAGTTTGAGCTGATTTTAGCAGCCGTTGTCTGTAGGCAATGTGGGACAACAGACTGATTACTGTTAGAAACTCATCAAAGTTGTTACTGACAATCACAGCCAGACTCTTGTGTTTGTTGGTGTAGTTTCGCAACAGGTTTATAGCATAGCGATCATATGTACCTTGCAGTAACACTAAAATTGCATTATATCTGTATTAATAACACGTATCATCCTAAAAAACATGGTGCTCAGTTTCAGAAACAACAACAGCAGCATCCCTCATGTCCAGATGATCCCTGAGGATGTGTGACAAGATGAGTTCATGCGGGTAAATATTTAGTTTACATACAATCATCTGCAACGGTTTCAGATGAAAAAACTCAGAAACACCTACATCTAGTGTTATTTTGTTGTATTTCATGTTATAAGCAGGATAAGATAATCTTGTTTCTATCTAGCTTTTTTGGGAGTCTCTCCTCCTTAGAGCAGAGATAGAAGATATAAGGGAAGAAATGGGGAGTGAAGGTACCTCTGAAGTAGTGAGGAGGTTGAAGAGAGAAGAGGAACAGGAAGACAATGAAAAGCTGAGCAATGCAGTAAACGCAGTTCACATTTATCACCTTTGTCTTTTATCATGAGAAACGTATGCATGAAAACCATCTATCAAGTCTACATAGGTGCATACCAAGATAGTTTGTACAGAGGTACAAGGATTTCGTGCTAGTAGTAGATGATGGCTTATAATTAACGTGGCACATGGAAAAGCTATTTGTTTCAAAAGTGAATTTCAAGCTATCACACGCCAAAGTATCTGTAGTGAAAAATACCAAAGGTTACAATTTATATTTGACCGTTAACTTTCCACGCGCTAATGCTAGCTAGCTATCAGTGAAAGGTAAATGTAGCCGGGAAGGCTAATGCACCACTACACGTAGTTTACCAATTTCTGCGTGGTAGCGTTTATAATTTACCTGAGAAAAAGCCTAGAGTACAATGCGGCTCTCCACCACCTCAGATAAACCAAGGTAATGTTTGTGTATATCTTTAGGTAGAGCTCCGACCGGAAGGCCCAGGTTGAATAGCTCAAGTGGCACACGGCTAGCAGCTTACCACTTTGCGGACTGCTAGTTCACTGCTAGTTTAATTTCAGTCTTGCTATACTTCTAAACAACGTAAAAAAAATCATGCTACACCTGTAAATAATAATACACATATATAAAAGTAAGCAGTCTACAAAAGCAACACTATCCAAAAGGTGAAGCTACTATTGCCTACAATCATCTACTAAGACTGCATGAATGGCATCTTCTTTATGGCAGCGGTTAGCGTCCACTTTGAGGCTCATTACAGCCACCTACCGGAGCACAATTGTTCTCAGTCAGGGGCACTTGAGTTTGATACACCGAGTTTGACGAAAAACTCCTCGAGTAGTTTTCTGAAAGTATTGCATTTCAGTCAGAAAGGAGTTCATGACAGTTTGAAGCCCTAAGCTTCAACTATTTAAAAATTATTTTAGATAGTATTTTCAGAAGATGGATATTACAGCCCTAAACACCGTTTGAAATAAAGACAATCTGATGAAATTTCATTGCACAAAGGATGAGACTCAAACAAAAACATTATAACGTGCTGAAAGCGCAGTATTAAAAACAAACATTATTCAAAAGCAGAAGGGAAAAACTGAAAGGAAAGAAGAAGACGATAAAAAGCAGAAATACCCAGATGAGCCCACCAATTATTCTGAAAACATCATTGCATGTGTTCTGTTTCTTCATCCACAAATTAAAAGTTAAAACTACCACGCAAAGAACAACACATAAGTAAGACACTGAAGCAAAGGAAGAAAACTGTCTTGTGATACATTTTAATTATTTAATAAAGCTATGGCAACTCTTTTTTTAGGCTTACAAGAACACAGTGGCTGTTTATTAAAAAATAATGAATGAATAAATAACCAATTTAAAGATAATGAAGTGGTTTGTCACCAGCAAACATGATACACATGTTTTGGTCTTGCTCCTACCTTAAAGGCTACTGGACAGCTATTTTTAAACATCATTATGTGGCATTAAACATACTTTGACACCATGTGCAGACATATCTTTGGAATATGTTCAAGCAATCAAGGACAACAACAAAAGTCAGCATTGCCTTTGCATCTTTATTAGCACAAAGTTCATTCATTCATTCATTTATTGATTCATTTTCTGTACCACTTTATCCACTTAAGGATCATGGGGTAGCTGGAGCCCATCCCAGTAATTAACAGGCGGGAGGCAGAGTACACCCTGCACAGGTCGCCAGTCCATCACAGGACCAAGGAGAATATTATTAGACTGAAAATCACCATCTTCCCTGAAAGTATCTTTACGGCTTCAAGATCTTATGCATTTTTTAATTTGGACAAAATTAAGTATAACTTGAGATGCTTCTAAATCAATATTGTGGGCTGTTTCTATAAATGATGGAGATGGGGTGGAATTAAATAAGTTTATCTTCCTTCCACTCCTTTTCGAGCTTATTGCATTGATTTGGTTTATGATTTACAAATATTCAAGTACGCGAATTTATGGATTGTATTACATTATTATTTTATTTTGTATTATTATTTTGTTTCCTTTCTTTCTGATTATATACATATATATGTATATATATATATATATATATATATTGTTGTTTTTTCTTTTTTTTTTTTTTTTGTCTTGTTATGTTTCACACTATTGTACACTATGTATTGTCACAGGCTCGAAATAAATAATAATAATAAAAAAAAAGGGGGGGTCACCTAAAAAAAATCTGACTCCTCGGGACTCTGTAATTGATCAAATTGAAATCATTACAAGCTAAATTAAATATGTATTAAGGAGGCACACTCTGTCAACATTTCCTCTCAGTTAGAGGATGTTTTGCATTACTGTTATTACATATATTTTTCATTTTAATTTTTTTTTTCATAAATAAAACCTGAGAAACTAAAGAGTATGTGCTTTTTCAAATGAAAATAAAATTAAATTAAAAGTGCACAATTGAGAGAAATCCTTTTTTGTCACCATGTAAATTATCAGCTATTCAGCAAAGACCAGGTTCTTCAACTGAGATAAAATTGATTTGTGCTCGATGGCGTGTGGTTTAACACAGCAATAAACACCATTACAAGTTTTGCAGCCCCCCACAAGTCTAGCATTTCTTTAGATGCATGTTGCACTTTTGTCAACACAGCAAAAACATCGTAGCTTCAAAACCAATGGCTGATTGATGTGAACAGCTTTATGAAAAAAAGACTAATGGGTAACGAAAGTTTTACTCTGCATTTACACAGTTTAATCTTCAACATTTCAACCCGGTGTGTTCACAGGATAACGTGGTGGCACTTCAGACTGTAGGTTATATTAAACATACAAAGTAACTAGGTGTCACATAAATATCTAAGAGTGAAAGGATAATGAACACATAAAATAGCTCTTACATGTATTATATGTATTAATATAATCACTACAGAACTAGTGCCAGAGTAGAAAAATACTATATGTTTACATATACACAAGTAGCCCCATCTCAAAACCTCTTGCTACATTTCTCTGGAGTGACATAGTCTGCAACATATTTTTTTTATTATTACTTTTTTCATTTTTTTCCTGACAGGATGCTCCTGAAATAAAGTCAAATTAAACTGAAAATACATTTATATCAGTAATCATTTGTTGGTTTGGAAAGTGGAAAAAGACACATTCAAAGTTTCCCGTCAGCACATTGTGGGGGAAGGCACACACACATACATTGCAAATCATGAAACACGTGCCATTTTTGAGGAATCAGTGACTAAATTATGACTGTGTGGAAATTATAATCACTACACATTGCATTTACTTACCACCCTAACTTGAGGTATTTTTTTAAATTTTTATTTCACTGTAAACACAATGACTTGGATGAATGTCTCTTGTTCTAGGGGGTGTCCTGATGACAACCGATGAATAAACCACTTGAGATTCCTCTTCCAGCTGCAATATAAAGTAAAAAATAAAAAAAAGGCTGTTAAAAAACAACAAACACTGTATTTAATTTCATCATAGACAGAATTAGAGGTATTGTGTTTTGGCATTTAACACTTACTTGATCTTGGAAGCCATCATAAGAGATGAAACGGAAAGTGATTCAGAGAAACAGAAATACAATAAAAGAATTAGGGAGGGGACATGAACTTCAAAACAGCTAACCACTGATCAAGAAAAAGATAAAAAGAAAAAGAAAACCCAAGACTGGAAAGCCTACCTGCTTGCGATTTTATTTTTAAGCAAACCCCCAAAATTGCCATTGAAATGAAACAAGCAAGGCCAGCTGATAGTCCATAAACAACTGGCAGATGATACGCGGGTTGTGTAAATGCACCTGTTGAACCAAAAACTTAGGTATTAGTATTCTTTTGACTTAGATGTTTTGGTTTGTTTTTGTTGTTTTTTTAAGAGAAAATCTAGAAACATTTACCTGTTGTTTTGTTAAATGTAGTTAATGAAGCGTAGCTGCTGGTAACTGTGGTGTGTCCATCTAATGTCAGATTTGCATTGCAAATTAAGGCATCCTCACTGGAATGTTCTGTAAAAAAAGTCTAAATTAAATCACGTTTTACTGGTAGGAAGAAAAAGAAGAAAAAAAAGAAGAAGAAAGTTCAGTTTCTTACCTATGATTACACATAAGTTGATAGTAATAAGTTTATGACTGGAACGACCACAGTTGCTTGCCCAGCAGGTATATTTCCCAGAATCCGTGATTTTGACGTTTGTAATATGAAAAGACTTGTTGGTAGTCACAGTGACCGTTTCTAATATTTTCCTGGGAGTGATTTTTTTACTTGCTTCAAAAGTCCACTTGAAATGAGAAAATTCACCTGGACATGCCTGTGTGAAACTGCTGCCTGCAGCGATGTTAAACGTCTTTTGAGTCTCATTCAGAATTTCTAAAAGAAAAAGAAGGTAACATACTGTGAGAATAAGCTTATGAGAAATAGGTACAAATATTAACAGAACAGAATAAAGATGACAAACTAATATTATGTTTAGATTTATGAGTAATTCAAACCTTTCTTCACTCTGAAGACTGCCAACTGTTCATTCCTGCAGTTGTCCTTATAACAGTTTTCGCACCAGTATATACCCTCATAACTTTCAGTGAAATTATCGATGACCAAGGAGTGATTCCGCACAATAAACACTCCAGGTTGATTGGGAGCACGGTGTTCTACTCCATTACTATTTTGAAAAAATATCTTGATTGTTTGATTGTGTTCATTCCTCTTGTAAAACCATATGAGAGCGTCTGAAAGGGTGCTGTATCGCCGACAAGGTATAACAGCTTGACATCCCAGAAGGAAACGAAGATGATGTGTATCTGCTAAAATGCCAAATTTCTGTTATTCATAAATAACAGCTTCAAAAATGAATTAAAGTACATATATGAGAAGACGTTCACAAATGTTTAGATTTCAGATGTATTAATGGTTTAGTCAGGTACTTACCATTTCCTGAGAAAATGTATGTGTTCCAAAAAATTAGTAAGAAAGTAAAAATAAAACCTTTTTGAGTCATGGCTGAAGAAGTCATGTCTCTGCAGAAGTAAAGACAATTATGAACAAACAAGCCCTCCCCTCCTTCCCTTCTCTGTGGTCACATTAACAAGCTTTATAAAAACATAGTGAAAAGATCCTGTGTAGAATCAGAAAAGGTTTAAGCTGACTGCCATGACTGAACTCAGGCTGATACATCGGAAGTGGTCCAACAGCTAACTGCATAGGAAATATAACATGCCTTTCACCCACACTGTTTTTCTGCTAGTGCAGCATATATTGAGCTTTTCACATTAGCAAAGGTGTTGATATACTGTAAATGCATCAGTAACCAAATGGTTTGGTCATACAGATGTGTAACATTTGTTCTCACATTTTGGTTTTTATTTCACATTTCTGAAATATTATGTAAATTATTGCATCATTTTAGAGAAACAAACTGATTCAGCTGTGTGTTCAGCATACTTGAAGGCTTATACTGAACAGATGTTAAGGACTTCTAAACATGTATGTTCTAAACTGTACTACAGATTTGTGTCAATAGTACTTTGAAGGTTCAAAGAACTGAGTTAAAATAAAGCAGACAATGGATAGAGCAAAATGGAAAAGTTTACATGACATTAACAACAAAAGTTAGGTATGAGTCATTCAAGCAAAAGCTTACTAATACTTATATCTTAAGTAATTTGAGATGCCCATGTTGTGCCTTCTGGGGTTTTCCCTTTCCCTCATTGTGTTTTATAACTATTTTTGAGTTTGTAATAGATTTTCTATCTTGCAAAACACCAAATCAAAGATATTTAGTCTCTCCCACAGAAGATGTTGATCCTGGACTACCTGTAAGATCTCATTTGTAGGCGATTTTTCATGTTGCATTAATGCATCAAAACAATTAACACACATCTATTCATAATACAGTATCTTGGACCAATTAGTTGACAGGGAGAGCATTTAATGTAGAATGTTAAAAGGGATTCAAAAGTAGTGTATATCATAATAAATATAGTGGGATTCTGCAACATTAAAACACATAATAGTGTTCTGGTACACCTCAAAATTACCTTGTGAGTTTCACTGAACTTAACATGATTCTCTGATCTATGTGATGACTGGGTGATCTGTAACATTAAAACAACTGCATGAGTCATGAAGAAGCTGTTACAAACCCATGAGACTGAGTAGTATAGCCAAGAGTTGACATAACATATGTAGGAGACAGAACAAATGAAACCCTTAATCTTAGACAACGTCTGTGCACGTTGAGGAATCATGAATCCAGTCTAGTGTTACAAGATTTAACTGACTGAGATAGTTTTAAACTCTTTTACATTTATTAATTTTCACATATTTATGACTGTAGATTTTTTTATTTAACACGGGCATTTTGACAACTTTATGACCACTGAAAACACTTGTATAATCTGGGTTATCACCCTGTTGTTGGACGTTTGTCGCTCCAAAGCCCCAATTTTCCGTAAGCACGTCACGTCGTCGTTTCACACGCAGGCTCCGCCTACTTCATGCAGCCACTCACAAATACACAAACACACAGCTTTGTATGGAAAGCGGTGCATTTTCCCAGTAGGAAGAAACGGACACCGTCGGTATGGAGTTAACTGAAGCTTTCAGGAGCTTTCAGCTGCCCTGGCCTCATATGCATTATGTGTTCGCTGCGCTGTGTCTCATTGTAACCGTTTATAAATTAAGTAGTTTCCTCGCCAGAAGAAAAACCGTGATACGAGACATTGAGGCTTTTCCAGGACCTCCGGGACATTGGCTGTTTGGACATGTTTTCCAGGTAAACACAATGTGGAGGGCAGGCAGAAAAAAAAAAAGATGAAGAAAAGTGTTGTCATTTGAAACACTGATGCAAGCTAATTAATCCCTTGTAATATCCTTTAAAGAATATTATCAAACTGTAATAAAACTATTTTTGAAAATGAAGCCTTTCTACTAGATACCCCTTTAAAACAGTTAGATAAATAGATTAAAATCTGTATCAAAGATGTGATTTTTTGTGTGTGTGTGTGTGTGTGTGTATGGCATTGCTGCCATCAATCCTTTTTTATCAAGAATATGTCAAGATGTGTGTAAACAGTGTGTGACCTCATGCATGCTGCAAGGTGTTTTCAGCCATCCTATGCTGTCTTTTCTCTTTTAGTTCAAACAAGATGGGACAGACTTTGAAAAGATCCTGGATTGGGCAGAGCAGTATCCTTACGCTTTCCCGCTGTGGTTTGGCCCCTCTTTTTGTTTTCTTAATATTCACCATCCAGATTATGTAAAGACCATTCTGGCCTCAACAGGTGTGTGGGATTTTTCTTTAATCTTGACTCAGTGGTCTGTCATTAAAACAGTGCTTATCATGTTAGTGTTTTATATCTTTTTTTTACCAGCCCAGATGGTGCAATAGAACACCCAAAGGTCAGTGTAACAAAGTGTTATTTACCTTCTTCCCAACAGAGCCAAAAGATGATTTTGCATACAAGTTTATTGAGTCTTGGATTGGTAAGACTGCCTTTTTTTTTTCCACCGGCAGCATGTTTTGTCATATTGCAGAGGTTTTTATTGAACTGCTTTACTCACTCACACTCATCGTATCTGTTTTTGTCTCCAGGACCTGGGTTATTGGTGTCAAGCGGTCAGAAATGGTTCAGACACAGAAGGCTCTTGACTCCAGGTTTCCATTATGATGTTTTAAAGCCATATGTGCAACTGATGGCACAGTCTGCTAAAACTATGTTGGTATGTAATGGAGAACATAAGAGTCAAAGAAATCCAAGTGATGATTATGAGATCAAGTTGAGGCTGTCTAGATCAGATATTTTGTTCTAAAATATCAGGAAAGTGTATGTGTAGGAATATTTTCCATATTGTGCTGATGTCACATCTGTTCTCTCACTGTGACCAGGACAAATGGGAAAGTTATGCAACCACCAATGAGCCCTTTGAATTGTTTCAACATGTGAGCCTTATGACACTAGACAGCATCATGAAGTGTGCCTTTAGCTGCAACAGCAACTGTCAGACAGATGGGTAAGTCCATGAAAACCTTTTTCAAAGCATTCACAATTCATGCGTCTGCCACTGAGTTGAAAATAAAGAAAAGTTTACATGTCTGAGTCATGAATCAAGAAAGTGTAGTTTTTTATGCTTGCTTACTTTTAACATTTCAGGGGCTCAAACACATACATCAAAGCAGTGTATGAGCTCAGCAACCTTATTAACCTTCGAATGAGGATGTTTCCATACCACAGTGACCTAATTTTCTACCTCAGCCCACATGGTTTCAGACATAGAAAAGCATGCAAGGTGGCTCACAATCATACAAGTAAGCTCTAATGTGATTTAACAGCAGTCTGAACAACTAACCAATGATAAAGGGACTGGAACTTTCCATTCTGTTTGTCAGTTCATGTTCAAACGGCAAAGACTGATCTACTATCTTTTCTTTTAAAGAGGAAGTGATAAGAAAGAGAAAAGAAGCACTAAAAGAGGAGACCGAGCTTGGTCGTGTACAAACCAAGAGATACTTGGATTTTCTGGACATCCTTCTCTTTGCAAAAGTATGTTGAAAGTTTGGAGTTGAAATATTTAAAGTGCAAACTTACTTTAAAATAGCACCAGTGCCAAATTGGCAAACAAATGTTTAAAACTGATGTCAGATAAGTGTATGTGCTTGTCACAGTGCTAAAGCAAGCAGAGATTGCTGCCATTTATGTGTGTACCATGTTCTGCATACTAATGTTCACTCCTACAAAGGCAACCAACAGGCTTTTTGTTCTCTGGAAAAATTTGAAAGCCATCTAAACTCTAAAAAAAAAAAAACCTGAGCTGCTTTATCAAAGCATCTTGCAGAGTAATGAAAGCTGACTGCCTTCAAGCTGACAAAACAATCGCAGTATGGAAATGCAGCAGGGCAATGACCCCACACACCAAAGCAGTTTTACTATACAATCACAAAGGAAATCTAGCTTTTTCTTGCTATTAGCCTAAACTGAGACTGAAGCTAACTTTCAACTTAAACAGTCACTTGACATTTAAAAAATGCATCAGATAAATCATTCTGAAAGCTGAGAGAGGTACAACTTTGTAAATCCAAGAGTTAATTTTCCTCTTCCACATGCTCAAGTGTGCAATCAGTGAAGGATCTAAGGATTCAAATTTTAGTTTGAGCATTACAACATTTTTTGACCACTTAATACAAAATGCTCCCAATATTCAACAGCAGCCAGTTTCCATACTGTATATTTAATGCTCCTTTTATTGTAGTTTCACTAAGTTTTTGGAGTATGGTATATATTTCTTCCATATTATACATTTTTTCAACAATTTCATATGGTTATCAGAGGTCCAACAACATTGTTTTCAAAGTGTATTGCCCCAAATTCAGCCTTGGTCCTTAATTTCAGCCATTCCAAATGTGGCTCTAGTGAGCTCTAGTGAGAATGGGCTGTTTCTGTGTCTGAACCTTTAAATGTTCATGAGTGGTGCCTGTCCACAACCCTCTTTGGGAGAAGATCCGGCTTTCGCTGGCACATGCTCAATGATTTTAAAGGGTAGGCTCGGCTAGCCGGGGGCGCAGGACAGTGACAGTATCCGGGGGCAGTGGTTATTCCCCTCCGTGAGGTCACAAAAGGAAAGATCTCAGACTCACTCATTTGAGCACACATTTGCTAAAAGTGGAGCAAGCAACTGAGAGAGGTGAGAGAATTTTCTCATTTTTGGGCCTCATACACAGGCTATGAGGAACAATATGACTGTTAGAAAACCTTTATTAAGTGAATTTTACATAATATGGGACCTTTAAATTTACTATTATTTCTCAATAATTTTTATATGTTGGCTTTATATTTCACCATCAGGATGAGGAGCAGCAGGGTCTGTCAGATGAAGACGTCCGAGCAGAGGTGGACACCTTCATGTTTGAAGGGCACGACACCACGGCCAGCGGTATCTCTTTCATCCTCTACTGTCTGGCCTGCCATCCAGAGCACCAGAAGATCTGCAGGGATGAGATCATGGAAGCTCTGGTCGGCAAGGACACCATAGAGTGGTAGGCAATGAAAACACTGCGATGCGGAAGCAAATCTGCATCATTCTGTGCCTCAGCAACTGTTGTGGTACTAGCCTAATGCATGTTGATCTCTAAATCTGCCTGTTTGATTTAAGGGAGGACTTGAGTAAGATTCCATATACCACAATGTGCATAAAGGAATCGCTTCGTCTTTACCCTCCCGTACCAGGAATGGCCAGGAAGATCACCAAACCAATAACTTTTTTTGATGGAAGGACTTTACCAGCAGGTCAGAGAGATTTGTGTTTAATTCCAAATAGGTAAAGCAAAATTTCCTGGTTTATACTGTTATTGCAGGAGTGGGCAATTCTGGTCCTCAAGGGTCACACTTCTTCAGATTTTAGAAATTTCCCTGCTCCAACACACCTGATTCAAATTAAATGGATCTCCTCACCAGCTTGTTGTCAAGGGCTACCGACCAATTTAATCTGATTCAGGTGTGCTGCAGCAGGAAACATTCAAAACCTGCAGGACTGCCATGCTCAAGGACTGACTTTGTTATAGGATGTCACATGGAGAAGATGAAATATTAACTCTGTGACCTCTGGACTTGGTTTTTTATTTTACAAAGACAGAGACACAAAGCAGCAAACATTAACCTCATTACATCTATTAGTGAGAATGAAACCTTAAATTAACCCTAGATTATGTTCACAGGTTA
Organism: Melanotaenia boesemani; assembly: GCF_017639745.1. NCBI lineage: Eukaryota > Metazoa > Chordata > Actinopteri > Atheriniformes > Melanotaeniidae > Melanotaenia > Melanotaenia boesemani. The sequence goes on along the minus strand of NC_055687.1, from coordinate 14,249,338 downwards.
TATTCACAGCAAATTAAGTTTTAAATGTTTTCCAATGGCTTTATTTCAAGTGTCTTCTGCATTTCATACAAGTTTTTCCAAATCTCTCTGGGTGTGTTTAAACAGTAAACACTGATCAGAAGTGATCAGGGTTTATCTATATTAATGTGTATTCCTTTATCCTATAATCTTAAAGAAAAGGCTCCTTTATTTTTCCGGATTTGTAGGTTTTCATATTGGAACAAGTGTGTTTGGGATTCATAGGAATTCAGCTGTCTGGGAAAACCCTAATGTAAGTCAAAACTATTTCATTCTGAGCAGAATGCTCTACATGATCTACAGTACATTATCAATAGAATTAGTGATTATATTAAACACATGAAGCTTGTCATCTCCCTTCTTATAAGTGAATCAAATAATAGAAGAAATGTATAAAACCATGTGATGATGCATAAGTGATGCAAAACCGAGTGTTCTGGTTGCTCAGCTGACTTGCCTTGCGAAGCCTGACAGCTACGAACTGTTTTATTCACTCATCAAATTATGTTTGTGAATGAGTTTAAACAGATTTAATTCTCTGTAGACAGATGCAGGATAGGAAATGTGTAATTTACACAGCACTGACATTTCTCTTATCTCATGACAGGTCTTTGACCCACTGCGTTTCCTCCCAGAAAATGTCTCAAAGAGGTCACCTCATGCCTTTGTGCCTTTCTCCGCTGGGCCAAGGTTTGAACACACCTTACACTGTTTGACTGTATGATTAACTCACTGAATGTTCATGTGCCAATAAAAGGAATTGTAAGATTTTTTATTAGGGGTTATAGTAGAGACAAGAGCAGCTTAGTGTAACACATACCTGTGGAAGTAAATCTTGATATGCTCAAACAACTGGCAGCATATTGTTTTTCTCTCACCTTGTTGCTTAGATTTTATATCTGCTTATCTTTACAATATATTATGTCATCCTCTTTTAGAAACTGCATTGGTCAGAATTTTGCAATGAATGAGATGAAGGTGGTTATTGCCCTGACGCTAAAGCGGTACCATCTGATAGAAGACCCTGACTTGAAACCCAAGATGATTCCTAGACTGGTTCTCCGCTCAATCAATGGCATCCACATCAAGATCAAACCTGTAGAGATATAGTGGTAAAAGGGCAGTGGCTGCAGCAACTCCCAAGAAAAACACATTGTTGAATAAGGGAATCATTTGTGTGATTTATCTGAAGTGACATTTAATGAAGCTTTTACACTGACATTGAATCTAATGGTTATGAATTGTATATATTTTTTAGGATGAATTACGTGTTTTTAAAGTACAAAAGATAAGTTGTAATCTCACACTTTTTTCTTGACATTTTTTCACTTCATATGTTAAAAAAGTACTTGCACTGTAATAGAGATTTGCTTCTATTTGCATTACATATATATATATATAAACACAAACTTAATTGCATTAAGAGATTAAAAAATACAGACGTATTTTTGGAGGAGCTCCATGGGCTCATTAAAACTCCGGCACACCACTGTCGTGAGCACAGTTTGTTACTGTGTTGAAAAGTCTTAAGTTTCTACCGTACAAATGAAAAAAAAGAAAAATGTTTAGAAAGACTGAGACATTCTCATTGACCAAGCACATTTAATACAGACTGAGGGGAAGTGGAAAACTGCCCTGTGGTTTGGTAAATCAATTTTTAAATCCCTCTTGGAAATAACAGATGCGGCATCTTCGAAGCTCATGGTTCTGAAACTGTGTGACATGTACCACTGGTTGTGCACTCGCTCTCCCTCTAATGGTACGGTGAAAAAATTCCAATGTGGAAATTACATTTTCCTCTCCTGTTTTCAACAACATATCTCTGCGATTTTCTTTGCTTGCTGTCCCTAAAATGAAGTGGATGGATAGTGGATAGCCAAATCTGAGACTGAAGCTAACATCGATTGATCCTGATAGAACTATTTTTACTTCTACTGAAGTAGGTTCATTGGTGAGTTTTTTTTTCTCTTACTAACGTGGTAGTAAACTTTAACATGATTTGAGTATTGAGACATTTTTCAAATAAATTTGTATGTATAAAAGACACATTATAAGGACTTTTCTGAGGGGTTATTCTTGAGTTGTGTGAAACAGCTTAATTGCCAGTTCTGCTGATTTACTCTTTTAACTATGAAATAGTAGCTGCCAACAAGTCAACAATAAATAACATTTTCATTTGGAACTAACCTGCTTCTTGTCTGAAGCCTGCCTATGAAAAAGGGTAGTTTTTTTTTAGCTGTGTTTTCATATGTGGCGTAATGGTTGTACTTGGACAGCCTGAGATTTTTCAAAGTCGTGTGTAATGTAAAAAGTTTGAGAAAAGATATTTCTAAAGTGAAGTTGCATCCTCTAGTTTGTTAACAATGCACAGTTTGAAAATCAGCATCTGTGATTGTATAAATGTGTTGTAGCAATTAGCAAGGGTAACTTGCACATCTGCAAAGGTAACAATAATGATGAACAATATACAGATTATAGTCCAAGATAAGCTGCCATCCAGGTCAATACATGCAGTCATGCAAGTATTACAATACGCAGTCAGGTGGCTAAAGCGACCTTCCTGACATGAAGTTCAGACCTCTAACACATTCATAACATTTGGAGTATTATTTAAAAATGTGATAAAGGGAGTCATAAGCTGTTGAACCGGTGATACACTGAAATAAACTAACCTGAAGGTTGATTCTATAAATTTGTCAGTTTTTAAAGGTGCTGTTATCAAATTCAAAATTAAAAATTTTTTTAACAATAAAATTGATCAGTTTCAAGATTTTCTATATTGTCTGTATTATTTTCACTAAATATGTGCATCCCAAGCTTGTTATGAAAGTGATTTGTCTAATACATGCACTTTTTCAAACCAGGTCAAAGTACATCTAAGATATGTGTTTATATCCAGAATGTATTCTTGAGAATGAGAGGCAGAAAGTGAAATAGGTCATTAACTACATAAGCGTTGTTCACTCGATGTGCTGTTAGGCTATCATATACTTGCACTCTTAAATAATGTAAAAATAAGCAATTTATTTAATCACATATGACCGCTTTGATTATTCATTGCTGCACACTTGCTAATCTACATCAAGTTAAGATGGTCTTATCTATATATCTCAAATTATAATGACCTTAAGTGCCACCTTAAGGGGTTTAAAAGGGGAAAGTGTCATAGATGTGTGTACAAAAACCCAACATTGAAGATGAGATTTACAGTGAGGAAAATTGGCATAAAAAACTTCCAGCTGTCTCCAGGCTAGACCTGATCCCTATTAGAAGATGCTGGAGTCAGAACACCTTTCCCCCACTTTTGTGAAGAAGGGCTTTTTTGTTTTATATAATTAAATTAAGGGGCAGCTACTCAGTTTCCTCGGTAAGTGATTATCTACTACCATTTTTCAGCTCATGGGAGCAATGTTATTGTAAGTGATCATACAACTAGGTGTTACAAATGTTGATGTCAGAACCATAAAGGATGAGGTATTGATAGATCACTGCTTATAAATAAATGCAGCTACAGTCTCAAATGCAAATACAATAATGCTTTTTCCACAAAGTAAGCTACTCTCATCTTTTGTACAAGACTAAGTTTGCTGCTGACCTGCTGCATGAATTTACTTCTGTAAAACAGAGTATTAAACCTCTTTGATCTAGTTATAAAGAACTGAATTGACTGAACCAGAGCTGTAGCTCAGTAACAATATGTGTGCACTGAGCAAAATGTGGTCCACAGGCATGACTCATCATGAGCTGTAAAAGTTTGTTAAAACATCATACATCTGTTATGTAACAAAGATTATCATAACGCACGTCACATCTCACAATAGATGTTTTTGCACACTATGACACATCAGACTAAGTACGCTTCCACTGTGATGGTTGGTTCATTCGCAAACAGGACCAGAGACTTCAGTAAAAATTAATTGATTTTTATTTACAGTCATATTACAAAATCCACACACTCAAAAGCACAAAAGTCACCTGCACAGTTTGTAAAAATGAATAATCTATTTATTATTTCAGATAACCTTAAACTAACATTCAAATATCCCCTAAATGGTCACATTAACCTCTCTAAAAACTGATTTTCTTGAGAAAAAAAAAAATCATCTTTTGGTGGTTACCCTCATGTTATACCATAAAGTATAAGTCATAACACTGATGTTATCCCGTCATTCTGCTAGTTTCACATACAGTACTACACCTGAATATCTAGAATATCTGATTTACAACTGTCTAATGCTTCTACTTCTTTATAAAGATAATAAAAACAATAAGTTTATGGTTCCTGAATGGAGTCCAATAATGGAGGCAATTTTGACCATTTAGGGGGGATCTTTCAACTATAAAACTACAGGCATAAACCAGTTATAACCAGATGATGACTGGTTTGATTCGGCAGCCTGTGCTTTTCCCCTGCCCTTCTGCTGCAGTGTGGTTCCTATTATCAAGTTTGTTAAGGAAAATAAATATACACTGTATAACCTGCACTGTAATCCGTCATGTGAAAGATGTTAACATGCTATGACTTTTACAACAGTCTAAAGCAAAACTAGTGTTTTTTTTTAACACTGTATTTTGCATTAAAGTTGACATTTGTTATACTGCTTGTGTCCATCCCCTTATCTTGCTCCTACTTGCCGATGGTCTAAATAAAATCCAAACAAACTGTTGAATGATGGAATTTATAGTAGATTTGTGCTGGGACAATGAGCAACAAACTATTTCAAACTCAGTATACAGGAAAGAGCAAAAACAAACACTTGGAAAGTGTTTTGTTAGGACAGGGCGTTTGTTTTTAAGTTCCACAAGAATTTAAATGAATAAATAGAAGCTTGTATTTCCCCCATGCATGAGATGCCACATTAAGCTTGTGGCTAAAGTTGGTGTAACAGGCCACACACACTGGTTTCCGCAAGCCTGCAGCCAAACATCAACGGATGACCTGTTTGCGTAAATCACCATCTAGTGGCTCATAGGGAAAATGCAAGACATCTCAGTTGAAGGAATATTTGCCCTAGACATGGAATAAAACTAAATTTTTAAAAGGTGGGGGGTGGGGGCTAAAAACCTTAATTACATATTAATAATTTCCTAATAAAAAGCAGCCTTTTGTTTGGAAAAAAATCAGATTCACATCAAGTCTTTGACTGCCCCAACTTCTCACAGTAAGATATTGTATATAAAAGTACTTTTTGCCATTTGTTTTAATAGCACTAACATTCTGAAAGGGTGACAAAAATTATAACTTGTATAAAAAAAGGATATAATTATACATTAATCAAAGCCATCAAACACAACTTGGTGACCCATTATATCCATGTAACCTGTCACTTGGCCAAGGATGTCCAACAACCAACATGCAACGCAAATGCTTGCTGCAAAGTCTTGTCAATTTTATTTGCCCCCAACAAGATTCAGGTGTTAATGGACAACTTAACTGCTGACTTGATGATGCAGAATATACTTCTTATGACAGACAACAGGAAAAATGTGTGATTTTTTTTTTCTTTGTAGGTACAATGAGTAACACATCAAATATAAAAAAAAAAAAATGAAATAAAAACCAACAAAAAATCTGAAAGGATTTGCTCCACCGTTGCCAGGTCACAGTCCCTGCTGTATCTGCTGGTAACCTGAGAGTCAGCAGCTTTACAAAGCGAGTTAGATGAGTAGTGAAAGGGTGGGTTTCTTGCCTGGCCAAGCTTCTTTGGCATACTTCTTTTTGCGTGGCTCGTTGTGGGTCTCTGGTAGGTAAGGAGCGGTTACAGGTGTTGGATTAAGGGTGACAGGAGGCTGGGGAGCCTCTGGGGCCAGGTCCACCTCTGGTGCTGGATTAGGGAAGGGCAGAGGAAGTCCTCCCTGCATGGCAGCACCACCTGGAGCTCCTGTTGGTTGGTTCTCATGACTGGTGGGAGGCAAGTCCCCATAGAGACCACCACCCAGGCTGTAGCCGTGCATGCGCTTTGAAGTCAAGTCTTCAAGACCCAGAGTGTTTTGACCTTCTGATCTCCGTTTCTACAGCAGAGATGAAGAATGTTAACTTATATTAACTTAAAGCCTCTGATGTTAAAAGCCTAATGTCACTAAGCTAGCTCACTATGAGATATCAGTTATACACTGACCGTATCAGTGCTATGTTTTCCCTGTAAGGTACAAAGGACCACTTACATTTTTGCTGTAATTGCCACACAAATTTACACTTACCTTGATAGGGATAACGGCAGTCTGCACCATATTTCTAAAGCGCCCAACTGAGGGGTCTATATCCTCTGTAAGAGTTGAAAAAGACAATTATTCCAATCTATTGCTGATTAATTTCTTCTCATCAAAGATTTAATTCCACAAATGTGATCAGTGACATAGCTAAATTATATTTTTACTAAACTACAGAGACCCTCTATGTAAATCCAATAAGAAAAATAAAGTACATTAATGTTTTTTACAACTTGTTTAAGGAAACAACTCAGGAAAATATTTTCAAAGAAGGCTCAAGAGTAAACTTGAAAAGTAGCCAAAGTCCAATTGGATTTAATCTAAATTAATTTCCTTCGATTAGGTTAAGATTTGTGTCTAAACTTTTGACTGTTACTGTAGAATACAATAAAATTACTTAAAAATAAATTCAATAACTGTAATGAAAAGGTGCATAACGTTGCTGATACAAAATATTGTCTGTTTCAAAAGGTTTTAGAGAAAAAAAGTTTAATAGCATATTGACCTAATCAGATATGAAAAGAGGGTGCAGCAGGCTTGAAATATGTCCTGCAGTGCTGAAGACCTGCTCCAATAGTGTGCTTGTAGCACAAAGTGTTACTTTCTTGCCCTCCTTAACAACAAGGGGAAGGAGATTTGTAAAGAGTTCCCCCAGAGGAGGAGACTGTCATCTCTATGGATCACAAGCTCTCTACTATAGGTAGCTGGCTCTGCCTCTGCTCATTCTTCAATAATAGGTGTTCCTTTCAGACCACCAGTATTTTCTTGCAAGAAACTGCTGTAATGGAACTTTTTTTTCAGGGTTTAGCTTATGCAGCTTCCCCCATTAATCTAAAAGCCATACAGCCCACATTTAAAAGCTGAGTTTTTCATCACGATAATCAAAAGAATACAGTTGGTAATTTCAAATACACCAGGATAGTGCAAGTTTCCAAGAGTGTAAACACAGCTGCTTCATTGGTTGAGTTTTTTTGTGTTCTTTCAGCAGCATCTTCACTTTGACCTGTACCTGGATTAATGATGGAGTCCTCTTCACTGAAGGTAACTCTGGAATTCCTGCGTTTCCTCTTAGGTCTCTGGATTTCCAGGTTGCCTTCCTCGATGGTCAGGAGGGAAATGCGCTTGTTGTGAGCAGTGTTGAACTCTGTTAGGTTCTATCAGGATGCAGAAATTAGAAAAAATGTATATTGACAAATAAATTAAATATAAATACAGAGTCCCATTAAACTGTGGGCAATGTTAAGACATGTACTAAATAAAGGCAAATGGTTCAAACAGATCAGTAAATCCTTCCCAAGTTTATATCATAATCCTTATATTTTAGACAGAAAACTCCAAAAGACAGTTTAATGACTTCAAGAGAGTTTTTAACAACTTAGTATTTATAATAACATACATCCAGCTCTGTCTCTTCCTCTGGAAGTCCAAGTAGTCCTTTCAGCTCCTCATCTTCCCCTGTCTTACTATCTCCTGTGCCAGCGCTGCCTTGGGTTTGGGGTTTTTCTCTGATGATGTAGGTCCGTGTTGATGCCCCAAAAGATAATGTTGAGTCAATGGGAACTTGTTGAGGCTTGTGGGCCTCTAGGCGGATGTGTCCAAGGAAAGTACCATGTGCTAAAATTGCAAATAAAAGTTTTATTTTATTAGGACAGCCAAAAAATGAGGGCAAACAAAACCAAATCATTAATTCATAAGACTGTGTTGTGTTTGTGATATGTGCATCTTCTTCCCAAAACTCATTGAAAAGTCAGATCAGCATCACTCAAACACTTGGACACAACTCCTAATTCATTTTGAATGAGGAGTTGTGTCCAAAGTCCAGATCTGTCTGTGCACATTTTGGGAGCCTTTCTTAGCAGTTTAATCTTAACAGTCAAATCACAGGACAGTGAAAATGAGAATGGAAGTGTGATTGTGGATGTTGTCTTACTGCTATTGAGGTCTATAAGGAAGACCCTTTTTAGGTGTTTGTGGTAGACTAAGGCAGCATGAACACGCGAGCATGACTGATGGTCAATGGTGAAATCACACCAGTCGGGGTTCCTCCCAAACAGGTAGTACTTCTTCTCATCTATGATCAGTTTCTATAAAGAAAGACAAATACTGTGAATCGCTCATTAAAACCACCACTGAAAAGATTATTTTAATACATTTGTGCCTCTGAGCCATAACTCATCAGTGTTGCTTTCACTGAGAAGCTTAAATCTCAGGACTTTTCATGTTCTTGCACCGTTTGAAGCCATGCAGCCACAGAAGACCCCACTGTATAACATGTGGGACATAGCAGACTGTCAGGCTAGTATCTGGTGCATTCAACATTCACGAGGCACGTTAGACATAACCAACAGTGCATGATTAAGTTAAATAGTAGGACTACTACACCCTAAAGTACCATATCCAAACTTGTAGTTACCTCTATGAGTTTGTCTCCCTTCATCACGTCAAGATGGAGCCCCGTGGGCGGTTTGCCTGCCCTGAAAGGAAATTGATGGTGATTATTTAAAACATTTAAAAGTGAAAATTACGAACATGCGTGCACACCTAAACAAATCTTGAAACAATTTATATTCCAGCTTAGTTTCTCTTGCCATACTTGAAGACCTATTCATATAATCTCCTCGCGTGGAGTGCAGGAGTCAAACGAATTTCCCCACTTAACTCTTGACTTTCCTCTGTTCATAACTGTGTTTCTCAAACTGCAGCATGCAATCTATCTAACTACAAGAAACCACCCAACACCATTTGTAAACTAATGCCAACATCATTAACGGGTTAGCTGCTAGCCTGTTTAGATGCTAACGAAAGCTACAGTCATTACAAGTTTTTCTCTTGTATAAGAATGAGATATATCAATGGTTCGTGCACGGTAATTAAATTTATTGCATCAAATAATTCATCACCGATAAATAATCCGTTTCTACTTTAACATGTGCATTTCCTCACCATGACGGACAATCAAAAGGAGGAGGTCCATCTTTACTTGTTTTACTCGCCATCTTGCTTCAATACGTTAAAGCCGAGCTGCATGTTGGGTAAACGCCGCATTGGGTTTTTGGGAGTTGTAGTCCTACAATCCTTCCGTCAGATTCGTTGGCTACATACGTCATCGAGGTGCGCCAAGCACTGTTCCAAGGAGTCCACCTGGTTGGCTTCAAACGAAGGCTGCTGATGTTGCGTCCTTCGTGGCCTCTTTTCTCCCAAAATGTATTGGCATGTAACTACTTTTATAACTTTTTTTGTTTTTTTATATTCATAGATACAATGTGACATCTGCCCAAGATGGAATTTGCTACCCACTTTGCTGGGGCCTTCAACTGCAATTAAGTTGCACTTAATTAAATTAAGTTGTCGCCCCAGTGTAATATATGTTATCTTGGTTCACCTGCAAAGTATGAGTTTTAACAACATAGCCATGATCATACAGTCAACTAGAAATTAGGCTTAAGTTAAAAAAAAAAAAAGATGAAGTGAGTCTGTTATGTTTCTTTTAAACTAAATCTGAGTGGGTGGCTTCCTGTTTTAGGTTTGGAAACCCCCTACCCTTGATAATAATCATTATGATATCCAATTTTAATTTTGATTGTCTAATGGACAAGCAACTTTTGACTTTGGTAGTTTAATTTCTTAAAAACAAAAAAACAACATTTTATAGGGTCTTCATATGATTTGTGTGGACAGTTTCAATATGGGAATTAAAGTTGGTTGGTAGTTGGTAAAATGGTCAGTTGGAGGTAAAAAAGTAAAAGTAAAATACACAACCTTCGCGAAGAACTGGTGTTAAGAAAAAATGTATAAGTACTAGTACTTCACTTTAGCAAAACCAAAATAGCTTTAGCGTAGTGTTTGAGGAAGTGCACTTAACTAGATTTCCCATAACAATTTTTTTTTAATTGTCACATTTTTTTTCTTAATTATACACATGAAACAGAAAAGAAAGCAACAAATTCTGAGTAATGCAGTTAGAAGAATTTTGATTTCCCAAAAGAACCACTAGGGGCCTCAAACCCCTAAAAAGTTGACTGGAAATATAAAAGCTCTTGAAAAAAAAAAAGGTGGGATTTGAAGTTGTGGTTTGAAATCAACCATTCTGTTTGTTGCAAGGGCGTTGCACCTAATATGGTGTTGGGGGTTGGGGGACTCAACTAAAGTAGCTGATATTTGAGGTTTTATGTTCCTCGTTTAAAATGTGGTTTATGCTGCATGCATGTCTTATGCGGTGTGCATAGACGTAACACTTATTCTCTCTGTGCATAAGGAAGTGTCGGCAATGCTTTTTCCAAATAAAAAGGTAGTCCTAGCACATGTGAGCTTTCATGAACAGGCTTAGAAAAGCATTATGAGAAGAACACAGTGGGAAAGATTCCTGGTACAGGATTACGAAACCATTCTATGAAGCAGAGGAACCATTATCTGACTTTTTTGAGTGAAACAAGTCTGCTTGTACTTTGTAGTTAAAAGTTTTAGTAGAGTGTTTTGTCATCATTTCAGCGCAACAAAAGAAAAGTTTGAATTTTGGCCCAATTTTGCTTTCATTATCATAATAACAGACTGTTTTGTGCTAAAAATCAGAAGCAGCAGGTAAGTTTTTTGACAACTTCACGGTAGAGCAAGGCCTCACTCATAATAATTGGCCTCTGCCTCTAAGTGCAAAGGCTGTGCAAACAGCTCCTGTAACTTCCTCATTCACAATTGTGGTTTTAGCTGTGAGAGCATCTCCCTTTTTGCTGCGCTTGTCATTTGCCGCCTGCCTTCATTTTTTAACTGCAGCTTGCTGAGGCAACAGCGATGGCAGGCACCATTGCTTTGCCACTCCAGGACTTCATAGCATCATTAGACAATACCACCCTGCCAAAAATTCTTCAAGTATGCTCTGGAGTGTATTTCCAAGGTGAGCCTTTTTCTTATTTTATTGTTTGACAAGTTAAAGTTAGTCCGTTGATGAGTAGGAATATGAAGAGATTAGATTGTATGGTTCAATATAAGGATCTATTTTATTTTTCAGGTACTTGTACATTTCTTTGTTAATCACAGATCAGAAGCAAAATTAGACATTGAGCACACGTTTTCTAATTGAAGTTTGTATCATTGAGTTACAGAAAAATGTCTTGATAATGTACATAAAAGAAGCCACCCCCCCAAAAAACTACTGTCTCCCTGTTCAGGAAACTTCCTAAATGTTAATGTTTTTGTTTCTTTTTTTTTTTTCTTTTCTTTTTTTCACTGTTTCAGGTTCAGTATATGAAATTTCTGGGAGTGAAGTTTGCTTTTCTACTGGGGATCTAATCAAGGTCATCAGGATTGAGCTCCAGTCAGTTTCCTGTGAAGACATCAGTAACAATGAAAAATTTGAGCTGCCTATCAACCACACAGGTTGGTCAGATAAACACGAGAACACTGTGTTTTGTAGCCGTTCAACTAACACGCTTTGTTTTTCAGGCTTATTCAAAGTCATTCCAGAGGAGATGCCGTACAGTTCAGTTGAGGAGATGCTAAGTCTGCGGCCTGTAGGCCTTGAGTCCTGCCTTCCCTTCACTTTCACTAGCCATTCCAAGATGACCTTTGGCCCACTCACTTTAGGGGCCGGGACAGTTTTGACTGTGCTCACCATCGAGCGGCACCAGGGTGAAGAGGATCAAGTGCGCTGCCATGTTAAAGGACAACAAGAAGCTGCAGCTGAAGTGCTCATTCCTCTTAAGTTCCATGGGGAGTTTTACGAGTGTGAGAGTGAGGAGTGCTTTACTCTGCAGGACATTATGTCTTCCCCCTTCCTACGCAGTCGAAGGTTTCACTTCATTAACACCACCAAGTATGAACGACCCCTTATCCTCAGTCCAGTATACCAAGTCCAAGCCATCATGAGTTGTAAGAATCATTTTTATTGTTTTTTAGAAACTAAATATGTTTTTGTCTCCTGAATACTTTGCATTCAAATTCCACGAAAATGTAACTTTCTTTCATTTGCTTCTTAATACACTCAAAGCGATTTTGAGGAACTCACATTTCTCTTGAGGTTTTTTGTCACATTTATACTTAAAAGAGTACGTATTTCAGGTGTACGTCCATATTGGTTCAAATCCACATCAAGATCTCTTTAAAGTTGATATACTGATAGAAATTTACATTTTCATTTCTTTCACTGCTGATATTTTGGTTTCACTTTAGTTCAACTGAATGTGTCCACTCGTTTATTTTCTTTTTTTTTTATTTACAGTGAGGAAGAATGTGCTGAGGTTCCCATCCAGCTTAGAGGTGGATGTGGTTGATGTCACTGATATTTGTAAAGATGTCAATTTTGTGACACCTCTCAGCCTTACAGAGGTCATGTCTCAGCCAGATGAATCGTTCCCTGTTGTAGTGGAGATATTAGAAGCCCCAGAGACCCGCTCAATGTTCAAATGCGACTGGCTGCCAAAACTGAACAAAACTGAACACCTGGTTTTGCACAAGAAAGGAACCACAGCCATGGTTCTGTTGTCCAGCTTGAAGAGTCGGAAGACATCTCAGTATTTCCTGGTGTCTCAGCAGTATGGTGGAAAATTTCGGAGGCGGCCGCGAGAGTTCAATTCAGTGTATGAGCTGTATGTCGCTTCAACGCAGGCACCAGATCTGAAGGTCAGTGTAACAAGGAACTGTGAGGAAGTTGAGGAAGAGGGCCTGCCTGCCCTCAGTGTTGGCGAACAGCTACAGGTTGTGGGCTGTACCAGAATGGAGCTTCCTTGTGAAAGTAGTAAAGAACAAAAGCAGTCCATTGAGACTCTTCTGTGTCACCGTCTTCAAGAGCAAGATGACGACGATGATGAAGAGGAGGTGAACGAGGGTAGTGAGAAAGAGGAGGTTTTGCTGCCTCTCTATATGCAAGGTCACTTTGTGGAGGCACTGGGTGATAAGAAGAAATATAGACTAAATGACTTGGGTAAGGAGTTTAGTTTGCCACTGGATGTGAAAGTGGTGAGTCGTGACACAGAACTCGAGACTGATCCACTATTTGGGTTTGCTCTCAGGATAGAGGGAGCAATGTTGGAGCCCACCATCCAGGCGAGCTTTCCACACAGGCCCGACCACTGTTTTGAGATCCCGACTCAGTATCTCTCCATGTCTGTTTCATTCACCAAGGACCCTCTGCCATGGCCTCAAGATCAGCCCCCCAAGTGCTACATAGAAAGAGTTACCGAAGTGACAGATGCATTCTTTTATGAATTTCGCAAACGGGGTAACTCAGATGAGACTCCTCCACCTCGGCCACCAAAGCGAGATTTGTCATCATTGAAGGTAACCAAGAAAACATCAAAAGCAGCAAAGAAATCCTCCAAAAGCAAAAAATCCAAACATCAACCAGGCAGCATCCCAACTGAGGAGTTAAGTAATTTGACTTTAAATGACAAAAGAAGACCTCCAGCTCCACCACCTCCAGTGAGTATGGCTTTTTATGGCTGCATTATACTCTATAACACTGGTTAGAATCTGGTTTTGGTTGAGCTGTAAATTTAAACCATTATTTTTTTGTCAGTTTCCCATGAACATCACAAAAATGTGACATCATAAAAGCTATGAGACATGACTTCCTAGAAACAGGTCAAAAAAAAAAAACCTCAAACAGATGCTTCCTCATTTTTCTTGTGGTAAAAAACAAATAAACAAAAAAAGAAAAAAAAGAAAACACACGTTAGAACCTAATTTCCTTTTCTTGTGCAGGATAACTTAAATGATGAACCTCCACCGATCGCACCCCGAAAGCCAGACGCCAATATGCCGAAAGGAAAGGCTCTGCCAAACACTTATGTAAAAATACAGCAGTCTCAAACAAAAGGTGAGGACATTATTTATTAATAAAGCCACATAACTTCTATATAATAGAGGATCAGGATATAACAGAAAGTACTCATTTAGGAAATAATTAAGCTATGGATTAATACGCATTTCCTTTTTGGCACCAGCACAGAGATGTATTAAGTGAAACATATTGATTCAAGTTTTTAATATTTCAGGACAGTGACAATAAGGAAAGAATTATTTTGATCTCTGAACTATCTCTTGAGACAGAAATAGTGTATTTAGTCTTTCTGAGGGGGGATATTGGAAGATAAAGTGGACATTTCTGACAAACATGAGGGGGCTGGGGTGATGGTTCAAAAACACATTTAAGACATTACATTTGTGGGTAATAAATATTAAAAAGTATATAAGTATAGAGGATAGAATGTAAATAAAGAATATTATATATTAATAAACCATATTATTGTTTCCCCCAGTGCCTCTGTGTGATGTACCTGCAGATGTGGAGAGTGACCATGACTATGAAATTGTGGATGACTCTTTGGTTTCTATGGTGAAGACGGCACAAGAAAACGCCATGTTCTACTAAACTCATTTATTCTTCTGCAGCACTGAAATCTCTCACATGGTTAGTGAGAACTAGAGTGACTAAGCTATTATAGTATTTGTGCACTCATACTAAGAACTTTTCAGCTGAATTTCAAACTATTCAATGTCATCTTCCTGAGAGTATACAAGTACAAACATAACAAGTACTTGTGAGACACTATCTTGGAGTGTTTTGACACTTTGTCATGTGCACTGTAAGATTTCTTACCTCTTTTATTTTTCCTTTGCTAAAAGTATTTGAAACTTTGACCAAAAAGTGGCCTCACATTTTAAACATTTCTACAGAGCATGTAGATTAAGCAAGTGGTAGTATGGGCATGAAGCAGCTTGTAGTTTTGTATAGTTTTATTTCCATTGTGCAATATTACATATTTACTGTATACCCTTTGTTTTGGTGCAGAGTAACAGCAGTGTCCCATAGAGAAGTATTACACCTCAATCATTAGCTTGTTTGCATATACACTTGTGCATTATTCAAACTCTTAATAGGAATCAGACTTAATCCAGTCATAAGAAGTTAGACTGATACCTGTCACAGAGCAGATTACTTCTCCCTCCAACCATCAAATAATGATCTGACAAATATTTGCTCTGAATTGTTCATGTTAGCATAAAAAAAATATCTCAGTATCAGTTTCTTTGAACCCGTATGTGTTAAACTGATCATTTAGTGACTATTCTGCTGTGGCAAAACCAACCTTGTTATCGTGGTATTTATAATAAAATATAACTAATGTTAAATGTTTAATGTAACAAATGATATGAAGTGGTGTAAATGTCCAGAACATAAGTCATTTAGGGTTATTTTCATTTAATAAAAAGAGCTCTTCTTTGACAAACAGAAGATCGACTGTATTTTGTACTATTTTTATTTTTTTACATACGGAAGTTACAAAGACAAAAATAAACTGAGTGCTTGTATTTCAAATCTTTAAAATTAGAAACTGTTTTACAAAGGAAAATGTGTGCACAAAGAAAGGTGAGATTGACTGTTAGCTGCAAAAGGACATTACTGATATAAAAGCAGACGCAACCTCAGGAATACAGGATGTGGAAACCAATAGTCTCAGCTCACTCTGCTCATCTACAAACAGGTGCCACATTAGCATTAAGTATTAAAGATTTTATGAGTACTTTTGCAGTGAAGAGGTCAAAGATTTTGTTGTTAACAGTGAATTATATATTCTATACCAATACCTTTCTTCATACATATATAGTAGTAACTGGGGACACAAAGGTCAAACTGTTTAATCATCACTGTCTGTTGACTTAAAGTGGTCTTCGTCAATGGTGGAAAAAATGTGACCTTCGTTGCTCAGGAATTCCACTGCTTGCCTGTAAAAGCACAAAGACAAATTAGACTTTAGAAACTGACACAAGTTGGTGTGCCACCATCTTTTTCTTTAAACACATTTTTTTTTTTTTTTTTTAACAAATAAAGCAGGCCAATAATAAAATGCAGATCTTCCCCAAATTACAGGCATATGTCAAATAGAAGTTAATTCTGCTTTTTCAATGCACTTCCTTTATCTTGATTAATCCATCCATAAAACTTAAAGCAGAATATCTCTTACTTGATTATACCAATACTCATGCCACCGAGTCTGTGCTTGAGATCCTGAATGCTGATACCCTGTGGGTCTGGGCAACTTCTTATCAAGCTCAGCACCTTATGAGACAACGACATATTAACCACAGTGTCAGGCTGCAAAAAGAAACCTTTTCAGTCTAGTGACTTTTCTTTGAGAAACACCCACTTGTTTCTAAGTAATTCCTTTATACAATTGATATTTTACAGAAAAGAGACTGAAATTCCAGGGGACTTTTGGTGATTGCTATTTCTTTCATTTAGGCTTACCTGATTCTGATTTGCGCTTAAACCATTATTGATCACGTTGTTAGCCCCTGCGTAGCTCCCTTTCACCCCTTCCATGGCTGGCCGTGACACGGATGAACCAGTAGTGCTGAGTCCTCCACCAGCACCTGACTGAAAGATAAATTATAAAAAGTTTCCTCTTAACATCCTCAGAGACATTCTCAAAAAAATAGAGCCCATGTCCATCGGGAGAAAATCTGATCAGAAAACATGTTAAAAATACTGAGTTATCTTATCTCATTTAAAAAATTTTTTAGAGCCAGATGAAATGTAAAGTCACTGAAACACAAATGGGAAAAAAAGTGGCATATGTTATGGCATACGTTGTGTTTAATTTTGTTTTCCAGAGCTCTCAGTAACTATCAGTCACGTGTCTGTAAGAGACATCATAGAAATTTTGCTTAAGTTCAACAGTAAAAAAAAAAAAAAAAAAAACAATGTTGTTACACAATCTAAAAGAGATATAGAGTGTTTTATCTGGTCCTAATGAGTTACACGGAGCTTATCAGCAACTTCAAAGACAACATGTGCATAGATGAATGCTGGCAGAAGAAATTTGGACTTTATTAACTATCAGCCCCATTGTACACGTTTATAGGTTTTACAACTTCTCAAGCTCTATTAAACAGAGCATTTTTCTTCTAGAATGTGTTATGCTTTGGAAATGCATTTAGAGAAAATGTTTTAATAAATACTTGTTTAACTTGGAAACTTGTGTGTTTACTAAATTATGTGGCTCTGTAAATAACGAGACTGCTTTCAACTACAGCAGAAGACTAAGCACAGAATAAACATAATTTACATGCTTTAGATAGTGTGAAATTACTAAGTGCAACAGTGGTGTAGCTATGTCTGTTACCTTTTTTAGTATTAACTCAAAAGAGGAAATCTTTAACAATACGTGTATCTTTAAGAACTAGGTTCCTCTTTCTCACAACAACAGTGTAGATAAGGGCTGTTAGGTTTCGTGTAAGCCATTTCTCACCATGCCTTGAGATTTGTCGAGTGCCATGTGTGCTTGAACCACCTCCAACATATGTGAAGTGATTTCATTCATATCCTCCAGGGGTCTCACACTGAATGCCACAATAGACCTGTGGTTCTGAGAAGGGAAGCACATGGATATATACACTTTGAAGTCTCAGAGATACTACATAAAGCAAACAGCTAGAGGAAACAGATATCTTCCTCATGTGAAATGCACTTCATGTCCTTTATGAAATAAAACTGGTCATTATACCACATTAATTCGCAAATGAAATTTAAGTGAAGTTCAGACAAAAAGGCTTCAGGTAGGCCTGCAAAGGGATTTGGAGAACACTCTTGAAACAGAAGTACCCCAAAATCTACAGCCATAAAACAAGCCTTCATAGCGGTTCATACGGTTCGGAAGATTTAAAATGGTCCAGTCAGTTCAGGTGAGTGTTTCCACTGCAAATTGTACCGCCACTGGGAATGAAGAGTTTAGACCATATGCCTAGTGTGGCGTCATACTAGTGTGACAACAACAAATGTGACGCTTCAAACAACAATGGAGGCCAATCAGCAGCTCGTTTTTGGTCTGCCTGGCTTTTGGTTCCTTGTACGAGTGATACATGCTGCAATGTACAACTAGACCTTATTGTTGCTTGCAGGATCCTTTTCCCTATTATTTTCCCAATGTACTACTGAACCATGAACTGAACGGCAATGTTATTTGTTTCGCGCTTGCTTTTGTCGTGGCCATTGATGTTTCTCTGTCCGCCAATCAATGGATTTTATCATTAGATGACAGTAGCTCCACCTTAACTGTACCAATTTCCTATTGACCTACAACTGACGGGGGTCCATAAATGGTGCGGTATGGTTTGGTTGTATAGAGGCCTTTTATAATGGAAACCGGACCGCACCGACCCGAAACGAACCTCTCAGTGGAAACGGGGCTTATCTACAGCAGCTGCTTAGGCTTCCCATTTGGTCTTACACGTTCCTGTTTCTACATGTTACAGGCAGGCAGGGCTGTATGGGTGCAAACTCACCTGAAAGGAACGCATATTTCCAGAGACTTTGACATATGTTCCTGGAGGCAGGACAGTGCTGTCCACACTTGGGTCCTGCACAAATAAATATATGTACAGGTGAGTTCTGCAATTTTCCAACATAAAAATCTGATAAAAGTTTTTTAAGGAATGAGTAACGAAGCAATTTTATGAGTACTGATTGACAAATGGGTCAGTGATTAATTCAGTCAGTCGTTGCAGAAACGTGTGGGATTATTATTCAACCTTTCACCACATCCTAGTACTTATCCCACATATTACATTTGTTCTAAATGAAGCTCTTCAAGCTTAAATTTATGACAGGATACTGATTACTTGTTGTGCAAACTGTTACTATTTTCTACTGAGTCCTTGAAAGAATTCTTTAGGATAAATTACCTTGATTTCAATTAATACCATTCTGATTTCAAAGCTCAACACAGCACTGACTTTTTATACTTAACCTTTAAAATAAACAAATACTCAAGTAAGAAGTAATCAAGTTCTTGTTTTGTTTTATTGACATCTGTAAAGCCTTTTATAGTGTCAACACATAAAAGGATTTTTGTTGAGTCCACGAAGGATGTAAAATATATATAATAGGAAGTCTGGCTAACTGGAATTCCAACCAAATCTTAATACTGGTTTGTCTCACATATTAATATTAAGGCCCTTTTAAATGGAAATTTCCCCAAAGGTGGCCCATTGATGCTAAGCAGCGGACATGCACCCAGGTGATCCTGCTGTATCCTGTTTCTCAATGATGCTGCCGTTACCTGACCAGAGCTCTCTTCCTCGGTTGCCTTTTCCTTTTTCAAAACTATTTAAACAGGTTAATCTGAAATTGCAATCAGTGGTTAACACATTACTGTGTGTAGATGATGGCTTACATTGTTTAAGCTTACCAGTGTCAACTTCATTAGCCCACGGTAGCGAAAGGATCAATTACTTACATTACATAGCACTGTGTTTGCTGTTCATCACCAAATCTTTATTGGAATCTGAATGTCTATTCAAGGTTTAAAATCTACAGCAACATATTAGCAGCTAGCCTCTCTTTGGGCTCCAAACGTAATAAGCTTGTTGAATTCTCTAAGTTTACCTTGCCTGAGTTTAACTAATGAAATTTAGTTAGGCCCCACCCCTCTCCCCATGCTGTGTTCATGTGCAGAGCAGATGTCTGACAGCAGAATAGCCTACCTGCTGCTTCTTGAGGCAGCAATGCAGGTTCAATTAAGAAAGTTTGATGTCCATGTGAAACGGTTTCAAAACACCATTTTTAAATAAAACTCTTGGTAGAAGTGGAAGTCCTAATCATTGTGGTCTTCTTTGTAAATAATTTTATTTGACATATTTACATTTTACTAATTGCTTGATTTCTGACAAAATACTCGGATTAAGTACAAAAGCAAAATGTGACAACAAAAAAAAACCAATTACCTCAGTGTCAACCCACTGCTTCACATCCATGGGAGCGCCTGTCATGTCATCAACCTTGTATTGGATGTTGGTCATGGATTTATCTGTGCTTCTGATGATACCCACAATGGTGACCTAAAACACACCATGAACTGTTATGAAGTAATGCAATCAAAAATAGTTAATAGCCATATCAACTTTTTTATAACAGCTTTCCTTACTTGTTACTTATACTTGTTACTTACTTGTACACAATATTCTCACAATTGTTTAAAAAAAACAACAAAAAAAAAAAAAAAAACAATGCAAGCAACCTTTTTTAAAGTCATGCATAAACATATACATAACACATCCATAGACATATATGCATACACACAAACAAGTTGATAAGACACACATAACTATGCACAGTGATTAAGACCAGGCTAAAGAAAATGAAAGTTTTAAGTCCAGGTGAGAATGTAGACATAGTTATCTATTATAGACTAACCTCAGGACAGCAGGCAGTTTGTTTCAGAATGGGACCAGAGTAACTTAAAGCTCCCTCAGCTGACCCATACGACACAAACATGTGAATCATAATATAATCATAATATCAAAATATTTTCATTTGAAATTAAGGCGTTTTTCCTAAACTTGGGAATTAATGCTTTAGGCAAGTCTCTCTTTTTCTTGAACATGCCATAAATTACAAACAGCTTTGGTTAAACACAAATAAAATGGTAAAATGGTAAATGGTCAGTATTTATATATAGCGCTTTACTCTATCTGGAATGATACCCAAAGCGCTTTACATTATACATCACATTCACACACTGATGGTGGAAGTTGCCATGCAAGGCGCTCAACCACGACCCATCAGGAGCAATTTGGGGTTTGGTGTCTTACTCATGGACACCTTGACATGAGCTTGACAGGCCGAGGATCGAACCAGCAACCCTCAGGCTACAAGGCAACCACTCTACCCACCTGGGTAACCTCCACATCTCCCACTCTGAATGACTCATCAACTTGCAAGGCAGACATCAGCTGAGAGACTGTGCATGGGATTATTTGTGAAACACGGGTTCTCTAAAACACAAAAATCAAAAGAAACAGCATAAAGAAAATGACTATTGTGATCAATCTTGCCATTGTTGGTCAATCAGCACTTTTATCCCACCTCATAACTTGGGTAATAAGCATCAGAGGGTATGGTTGCATAAAATAGGAAACAAAATTGCAAGCAGTCGTGCTGTACTGATTACCACCAGTTCTATGCTTCTGCGCCTTTCAGTCTTTTCTTTTAGCTCTGCAATGTAAACTTAATTACAAACCCCTTTCTTCTCTCCTCCCTGGGATAAGGCAGGCGATGCAAATCCTCCAGGAGACTGGGTGTAACCTCCGACCATTACAGACTCATTGTACCCTCCTGGAAATCCAGAAAACAGGAGCAGTTTACAAACGATCCTGCTTATGTAACGTGTTTCTCATTTCAACAATACAATGCGAACAAATAACATAACAACTAAATCAACATTCGGCAACAACAGAGAAGCAAGTTAGTATCAAGCTAACGTTAGCCCCAAACAGATTACTACAACAAACCCAGCAGACTGCTTTGTATGCGCACACACAAGAGAGTGAACATAAAACTCACCCTGATTAAACATGTTGACAACTCGTATGTAATTTTCTAAAACAAACGTTAAATGTTATTGACAGTATAAAGCAGGGTTGAAGCCGTCAACAGTTCTGTCGTGTTTTGTGTAGTCCGCGCGCCAAACTCAACGTAAAACGCATGCGCACTGTATAAATCCCGCGAAACCAGAACTCGCAGTAAAATATTCAGGATGCGGTAGCCCTGTATTTTGCCTGTCAGACCATCTTTTCCGCTTTAGTTTGAAGATTGTTCAGATCTAAAATATCAATTATGGCTGGTGTTTTTATATTCAACATCTATTAGACCATTTTGTTGATGCTGTGTTAGGAAACGACCCACATCGTCGATAATGGTCTACCTGAAATACAAAACTCGGGAAAATTAATGGCTTTGTTATCTTCAAATGCTGTCGTAATTATTAGACTCAGACCAACAATTTTTACTTTTTTCGTGATGCGTTTTATGTTTCTAATCGATTCTTAATAAATATAAAGGTATACTGTATAGCTGTGTGCATAGTTTGACAAATACAGAATAAAATATGTTTCTAGTTCGAAAGACGACACTATCAAATACCCATTTACTTCTAAGGAACAATAAGCACTCAAACGCATCTACACACACACACACACACACACACACACACACACACACACACACACACACACACACACACACACACACACACACACACAGATATTATTTGAATTTGCACGCGATATTCGTGTGCATTGCCCAATATTTTACAAGAATGAACACATGAAATATATTATGAAAATGAGTATAAGATACAGATACAAAACATGTACTTTGAAATCAAATATTGTTATGCTAAAACAGTACTAGATGAAGAAGGCAACTCTTGCTGACTTATCTTTAGCCGGTATAAAAATAGTTGTCATGTAGGGATTCTATACTTAGTGGCTGCCTAGATTAAAATATCTACTGCCCTTTTAAGTTTCTCTCAACTGAAGCCAATAAGTACATTCATTGTGAAGTTATTATTCCAAATACATGGACTTTTTTAAACTTTTATTTCTTTTTCATTTAATCAGGGTGGTTTGGATACTTGTTACAATTCAGCCCCAGAAAAAACCACACTGAGGCGTGAGGTTAGATATCGCTCTAATTCATTTATCAATTTATATATATATATATATATATATTTTTTGTGGCGACTGTTGTAAGTTTTACATTAATCTATTTCCCCAAAGCTTTATAATGGTCGCGTATATTATATAAACTGGATCTACTTGCGGGGACAATTTGACTTTGTTTTAATTTATTGTGTTTACTTTAAGCAAGAAACATTTCTTGCAATAAAAGAAAAGACTTTCCGGACAAAGACGTGTCGTTTATAGCTGTTGCTCTTTGACCTCCGTGGATTTACCTCTCAAACCTCGGCTCTGCTCTTGGTGGATGTTTGTTGTTATCACAGAGTCCAACATGTCTCCAGCAAGGTTTCTCTTATCGTGTCTGCTTTTTAAAGACGCTTTTGCGCTGTCTGGTGAGTTGCAACAAACATTACAACGTTTGAATATTTCTTATACATCTTCACCCAGATTGTAGGTATAACTTACGTTGCGTATTTACGCATCGGTTCTTCTTTTTCCAGGGAGTTTTTGGCATATCACAGATTTGCATTGGGATCCAACATACAAAGTCACAGACAACCCAGACCTGGTGTGCGCATCCAGCGGGAAACGACCCGCTTCCAGTGCTGGTAAATTTGGAGACTACGTGTGTGACTCGCCATGGAACCTTATAAACTCATCTGTGTATGCTATGAAAAATATTCTACCAAACCCCGACTTCATCGTATGGACAGGGTATGTGGATAACAGTTAACATTTGTGTTGAACTCTATCAGCAGTGAACCTTGTCACGTGCGTGTCTATAAATAGACATCATAAATCAGAGGAACAATTTGTCCACTACAATGATACATCTGTGGAAATGTCACTTTACCGTTGAACCATCATCAGCTGGCTTCCCATAGTGTGTAATCCTCAAAAGATTCTTCTGTTTGACTTCAGGGATGACACACCGCATGTGCCAAATGAGGATTTAGGAGAAGAGGCTGTGGTTAACATTATTGGCAACCTTACTCACCTCATAGCTGAGGTGTTCCCAGGTAAATGTGAAATTAAAACTGAGTATCTTGTGTGGAAACCATAAAAGATATTTATTTACCATGGTGTTCTAAAGGTTTTTTTCTTCATCTGTCTTCTTTAGACACTAAAGTGTACTCTGCCCTGGGAAACCATGACTACCACCCCAAGAGTCAGCTTCCTGGAGCTCCAAACTCCATCTATGACCAAATAGCAGTAATGTGGCAGAACTGGTTGAATCCAGAGTCCAGAGAAACTTTTAAAAAAGGTAACCGGATCTTTACACTTAAAAAAAAAAAGACAGTAAAATGGCTAATGATATATGGCACAAAACAAAAATCATACTGTGAAATTTTCTGAAATGTTTTTTCTTTATAGGTGGATATTATACAGAGAAACTGCTGGGCCGTGCTGGTTTCAGGATGCTGGTCCTTAATACTAATCTCTACTATGACCAGAACAAGGTGACCCAGAATACGGATGACCCAGCAGGACAGTTTAGCTGGATGGATCAAATTCTTACAGAGGCAGCCAACAACAAAGAGAAGGCAAAGCATCTTATTTATCTGTGCATTAGCAACAGGGGTTGAATTAAATAAGAAAAGAAGGCATCCTCATTCTTCGTCCTCCATTTTCACCTTTTCAAATTGGCTGTCATTCCTGCACTTCCTTTTAATGAACAATAATAATAATAAAACAGTTTACAATAAATACTTATTTCTAATGCTTGTTGCCAGAATAAAAAAAGAGGAAGGCTTTCAGGTTAGGTTAAAGCCAAATTTATTTTAAACACCTAATGATGGGATATGTGAGGCCCAAATCAACCCCTGTAAAAAGATGAATCAATGACTGGGCTTATCAGTGATGACTTCTGCTAACTAAGTTGGTTTTCTCTACCAGGTGTATATCATTGGCCACGTTCCTCCAGGTTTCTTTGAGAAGAAAAGAAATAAGCCATGGTTCACACAGAAATTCAACAAGCGATACCTGGATTTAATTGAGAAGCATCATTCTGTTATAAATGGGCAGTTTTTTGGCCATCATCATACTGACAGTTTTCGCATGTTTTACAATGCCAATGGTAGGTTATTTTGTGTAATACTAATACTATTTAGGTTCCAATGGTAACTGATTGGTATTTAGTCTTTAGGTAATCATTTAACTTTAATTGATCTCTCACAGTGTTCTGATATTAACATCAAATTATGCCATATATGAAGTAGTAATAATGTAGTAGTCAGAGATGATGGCTCTTATTTTTCTGCAGGATCTCCCATTAGTACAATGTTCCTCAGCCCAGGAGTCACACCATGGGAAACAACACTTCCTGGTGTTGTGCATGGAGCTAATAATCCTGGGATTCGTATCTTTGAATATGACACAGAAACACTACTGGTCAAAGTGAGTAATGGCAACAATTGTCTTTAAAATAGTCAGTATAGTAGTATATATAGATATATATATATATCTATATATATATATATAGATATATATATATATATATAAGCTATATTATTTGTGCTGTTAAAAATGTAACAGCCTCAGAAAATTACTTAAAATGCTTTTGTTGTTCTTTGTGTTTTAAACCACATGTGAACAGGATGTGGTGACGTATTACATGAACCTCACACGTGCTAATGCAGTCAAGGAACGCTGGGAAAAAGAGTACCGCCTCACAGAGAGTTTCAGAGTACCAGATGCTTCTGCAGCCTCAATGCACCAGGTTCTAGAGCGTATAGCTGCTGGTCTCTGCTACCAGCAGAAGTACTATGATTTCAACTCTGTCAGCTATGACCTGAAAGACTGTGACAGTGACTGCCGTGTTGACCATGTGTGTGCAGCAAGAGAGGTAGACTTTGACAGGTATGAGCACTGTCTGGAAAAAGAAGGCGTAGTTTCCATTCATGGTGGGCTGCTGCTTTTGCTCTTTTCTATCAGTGCAAGTCTGATGTCACCCTATTGGTAGTGATTATATCAGCATCACATGCCTATAACATTTTAATCGTTTAATGACTGAATAAAAGATAAGAGTCCAACATCAATGAAAGACCATTTCTGCATTGCATGTTTCCATATTTTACTATGTAAGTTTATCTGTTGAAACAAGATTGGCTTACAAGTTCACACTCTGTAGTCCAGTCTTTAATATCACAGTCAAAACAGCTTTGGCTTAAAATAAACAGAATGGGTTCAGAGAATTCCTGGACAAAGAAAATATAGCCCCACATCTATAGTAATGTGTTAATATAGATTTTTATCTCATACTCTTGGTTATACAGTTTATAATAGTTAAGCAGTAGTTTATCTTTGGTCTAATTAAGTCAATGTGGTTTCTTTGTAGTGGTTGAGTGTGTTACTTTCAGCTGAAAGACTTGTATTCTTGTGACTAAACACTCTGTCAAACAACTCCAAACCTTTCTTAAACATTTTTCTCCTGTAAGTGTAAGTTCTCCTTCGGCTGCTGTATGTAATAAATATTATCTAAATTGTGTGTAATGTTATATCAAACCAAAAAAAAACAAAAAAAAAACAAAAAACAAACTAAAAAAATCTGTTCTTTTGAAACAATATATTGGTTGTTTGACTGATAAGAAAAGTAATCTGTTGATTACTTGGGTTTCATGAATATCTTTCCCATGACTATGGTTATGTGAAAAAATTTGATCCTCTACCAGTTCCCAATGACATGTGTGGGAACTTCTGTAAAAGCAGAAGTTTTGGCAGTGCTCTGGTTTAGAGGATTCATGCGTGTTAACACAATGTCAAGGAGGAAAGACATCCCCAATGACCTTAGAGAAGTAGCTTTTTGCTACCAATCAATCTGGGCAGAATTATAAGACCATTTCAAAACAACTTGGAGTCATTCATTCTACACTGAGAAAGATTATTTACAAGTGGAAAACAATTAAGATGTGTTGTATTTTTACGTTACGCATAAAACAAATACATAAGCACTTTTGTTCTTCTGTATTTGAGTATTTAGATGTTCATGTTGTTGTAGAAAGATTACCAAGAGTATTGAAGAATTACTTGCAAGTAAGAGAGTGGTCGTCCCGACTCGCATGAAATCGGGAGAGACTCTGGTGATTCATCAGAGAGAAACTGTTTTATTCAGCTGGTCCCCAGCTGAAGATCAAACAGTAAAAATAATAATATGAGGAATAGAAGACTTAGTGGCGCCACTTTCTTCCAGTTTTCAGACAAAGCCCACATACCACAACAAGCTGATATCCCAAACAACTATTGCTATCTAGCAGGTTGAAAACCAGTCTCAACTCTGCCATATCAGAGTTCTGGGAAGAAAGTGGTCAGTCTGACCTCACACACGCATACACAATGAAAACTGTAACTTCAGTATTCTGTAGAATGAGAACACTATATGAAAATGTAAAAGTGAATGGATTAACAATATTAAATTAATAAAGAAAACTGAATATACATGTGATTATTATATTGAGTGATTACCATATGCAGCTAAATTTCTTTCACAGTGTTCATTCTCTGTACCACTTGTTCCATTACGGGTCGCGGGTAAGCTGGAGCCTGTCCCAGCTTTAACAGGTGAGAGGCAGGGTACACCCTGGACAGGTCACCAGTCCATCGCAGGGCCAACACATAGGGGACAAACAACCATTCACACTCGCACACACTCCTAGGGAGAATTTAGAGTATTCAATTAACCTAACATGCATGTCTTTGGACGGTGGGAGGAAGCCGGAGTGCCCGGAGAGAACCCACACATACACGGGGAAAACATGCAAACTCCATATATTTAGATGTATTACTCCTTATTACCCCACTAAGGATTTCACTTTTTTTTACCACCTCAGGAAGGTGTTTTGCAAATAACATGCACACTGTGAATTGAAGGCCATTTTTTAAATTAGTTTTTTATGGTTCATCTTCTTGAACTATATCATCACTCTTATACCAAAACTACCTGAGACACCATAATGCAAAATTCTAGGAAATGCGTGACAGTCCTACTTGGTGAACAACATTCAATGTTAATTTGGTGAAACCATAACCAGCTATTGGGTAAACAAGCGCCCCCTTGTGGTTTGACAGATTAGTACATTATGATAAATGCAACCACTAAGTGGAAGCAAAAAAGGTCCACTTTCTCAGGAGGTTAAAGTTTGACTGAAACTGGTTCATACATTAGAACAATGATCCCAAGCACAGTCAGCAGCAAATCTTCAACAGAATGGCTCACAAACAAAGCAAAAATAACTGTCGCAATGCTCAAGTCAAAGTGCAGACCTCAGCCTGGCTGAAATGATAGAGTTGGGCCTTAATAAAGTTGTGCATAAACAAATGCCTGCAAACCTTGAGGAACTAAAGCTGCTGAAACAAGAGTGGGCAGAAGTTGCTCCACAAGGATGTGAGAGACTGATATTGTAATATAGAAAATGGTCACTTCAGGTTGTTCAAGATTAGGTGGCTTTTGAGGTATTGACATGTGGAGTGTATTTCCCCTTTTTAGTTTAGGTTTTGTAAAATAGAAAATGACACTGTGTAAATGTTTATTTGTTATTGTTCACCTAGGTTTTATTTTGCTTATTTGAAAATCTGCTGGGGACCAGATTTTTTTTAAATTTACATTTCCACACATAAAACCCTAGAGCAGGATTTACTTTCTTTTTATATAACTGTATATAAAGATTTATGGAGCTCTTAATTACTGCCAGTAAACCTGTAAGTCACAAGTGTCATTGCACGCATGGTGAATCAGACAATGTACTTTGAGCTTGATTTGAAAACACATTTATTACTATATAATGGAACAGAGTATTTAGATGACAGTCCAGAGGTTATACCTCTGTTCATACACTGTTGTCATGAAAGTGCATTGGTTAGTTCATGACAGCAAGATGTTTACATGATCAAAACCGGTTTACTGGATGTAAAAGGCTGCATGGCTGCATCCAAAGCTTTGTGATAGTCTTGAAGCTCCACCTCAGTGCAAGCAGGAGCTGTAAGCTTTCCCTGCTGGATGAGGGCGCACAGTTCATCCAGCATGGCTCTAAACGCACTCCCATCTAGAACAAAGAAACTATATGTAAACTTAGTTTAAAACAACCCTTATATTTCTTTTTTTATAGGGTAATACCATACAGCTCACCATGAGAGTGATCTCTCTTCCACCGTGTGACCCAAAAACCTCGAACCTTCACATCTTTGAAAATAAGTGCACTCTGGAGAGAGAGCAAGTTTATTAGCATCACAATGGAAACAAAAAGCAACATACTTGTGAGATGCAACTTTAAAGCAAGTCTTTGAAATTTCCTGTAAAGGATTATTTGTTTTATTTGTTAGATACCATTACAATCAGAAATTGGGATTAATGTAATCGTCCAACCTGAAGTAAGCCACATTTTACAGGATTTGAACCTTATCTGTTAAATCTGAAGGACTTTCTTACCACTGGGACAGTAACTGGCTGCTTGGACATACCTCCATATGTCACCAAAGACCCTCCAAACCTAAGATAAGTAGATGTTACATGGCAGAGAACTATAACTAGCATTTGTCAACATTATGAGCATCTCGAATAGAGATGAATTAGCACGCTTACTGTAGATGACGGAGTAATTCTGTTGCACTCTTGCCTCCAACTCCATTTAATGCAAGTTTAGGCTTTTGACAGACCTTAAAAAAATAAGAAGTTACGTAGCAAAAATAAAAACATTGCTACATGATCGGGGAGGTTATCTTTAAAAACAGACCTTGAACAGTTCCTTCATCTCAGGCCGCCTCAGGTCCTCTTCTTTGACCACATAACTGGCTCCAATGGCCTTCAGCCTCTCACTGAGCTCTGCAAATTGTGGTCTTTAAAAGGGAAGAAAGTTTGCTGAAAAAGTTAACTGCAGCTAAAAAATTAAAGCACAGCTTAAAAAAAGTCTTTGTTGCAAATGTCAGGTGGCCTTTAGAGACAAAAAATCTCCTTAATAAGAAGAATTTTTGTAATATCTGAAATTAATTAATAGAAAAAAAACAGTTTACCTGTCTCGAATAACATTTATAGTTTTTATTCCTCTTGCTGCAGCAATCTGTATGACAGCCTGGCCAACGCCACTGTTGGCTGCATTCTGAATTACTGTATCACCTACAAGAACATCCAGGGAAAATGTTATATGGTAGCCAAGACTAATAATAATAATAATAATAATAATAATAATAATAATAATAATAATAATAATAATGTGGTTGTTTCTACTGAGACAGTATATTTAACATGTTTGTTACTTTTTATACCCAAGGGTTTTTAGGACAAGAAAACTTTATGACCCCATGTTTATACCTGGTTTGAGCTCCTCAAAGTCAGACAACATCCTAAAGGCAGTGCAGGGATTCACCCCCAGTGTGGCAGCAGACAGCAGGGGAATGTTATTTGGTAGTGAGCTGACGTCATCCTCACCAAACACTGCCTCTGTCTTCCATGTACCTGTTAAATAAAAAGCACAAAACCTTATTATTTCATGTGGAGGCCTGTTGGCACATTAGTGTACAACAAGCTTTAATTTACCAAGACCAGCATCTCTTGGGATGACCCAGTCTCCTGCTTTGAGAGACTCCACCAAGCTGCCCACCTCTATGACCTGGGCCACACCCTCATTACCACCAATAGCTGGGAGATCAGGCAGGATAGCATAAGTACCTAAAAATAAAGAAAATACAAAATTAGAATAACACATATTTGTCATTGTTTATTTGCTGGACTGAAAAATTGGTACTGTTTCTTTAGTTATGTTACGTTAGAGCTGTTGCCTTGTGTGGACAAATAACAACTAAAGAACTACCTTGAATCATGTTTATGTCAGAGGGGTTGATTGGGGCGGCCAGCACTTTAACCAGGACATCCTTTGCACCCACAGGAGGCAGATCTATATTTTCCAACCTTACAATCAAAATAAAAAAGGGAAGAAAAGAAAAAAAACTTTTGGAATTTGGTGTATATCAAGTAAGTCACAAAAACTTGCATATGCCATGTTACCTTTGGTTTGGTGATGTGAAATAGAGGACATGAAACAAACAGAATCATGAACTCGTGGACATTTTTTCATTGCAATCATGGTTTTTGACAGTACACTAACTAGCAACATGGATATCTGACCAAACAAATTGAATGTCAGTTTAGTAATAAATAAACTGAAATTAAAATTAATCCTTTAATGGATAATTCAATTCCCAATGAAGGATTAAATGTTTGTCATTGTAATTGTTGCTAAAAGAACATGATTTAACGGGGTATGGTATATCATAAGGTATGGTAAATCATGGCAAACATTTTCTTGTACTTTTACAACTTTTTAAAAAAAATCCACTTAAACTAGCAAATAAAAAAGTATTTCTATTGCACAACCAACAATTTTAAAGTAGAGCAAATTGATCACATTTATGTTTCTTGCTCATTTTGGTTTTCAAGCACAGAATTGCTTCTACGTCATTGGGGCTCTTTGCCTGCTTTGATTGTTTTAAGAAAGATGAATAAAAAAAACTTGCCATTACCCTTTTAATAACAGTGTGCTAGTTTTGTTTAAAACTGGAAAGATTTGCTGTTGCGTGAGCTTGAGTCAATCTAAAAGGAGGGTGAAATAGATGGTTAAAGTCTACATGTTAATTCATTGATCTTAAAAGTGGCATTTAGTGTTTTCTTTTAATGAATGAGGGCACTGAAAAGGTGGGTGAATGAGACCTCTATGGACTCTGTAAAGTAGACTGCACTGTAAATTAAATGAATACTTTATATACATTTTTACACCCCCTTGTGATGTCTGAATTTATTGTGATTTGTGCTGCATTTTAGTACTTTTTACGGCTTTCTATACATCACCTGCAATGCTTTTAATGATTTATATAAAGCACTTTGAAGTGTCTTGTATATGACATGTGCGATACAAATAAACATGCCTATTTTAATGAGAAGAATCGAGATTTTTAACCGAACTACAGCACCCAAGTTAGTAATGATGATTACTAGATAAAAAATATTACTAATGACGGACTAGTAATAATTTATATTTTTACAAACATGGGGGGTAAATAGATACACCTCCACTACTGATTTAGACAGATATTCTTACTGAATGACTCGGGAAGGGTCTCCGTGGGTTCTGTACACAAGTGCCTGGCATGACTTAGAGGAGCGCCCACTGAAGTGGGAAACGTTAGCATCTCTGTGTCCTGAACGCTTCAGAAAAACAGAAACGAAGCTTCTTCTGCAGGCTGTCTGGCCCCTTAAACACACTGTGTGAAGTGGCAGCCACATCGCGATACAGAACCCAACTTCAAGTTCTAGGAAGAACAACGCTTTGTAATGATATTTGTAGTTTAAGGCATGCGTTTAGTCTGAAGCTTTTATGCAACGGCCATATTGGATTTTACCCATGAGTTTGTTGTCATTGAATATATAAACACGGAACAGCGCCCCTCTCGGATAAAGAAAGAACTGCACCAAAACAGTGACCAGGTTTTATTATCCGTGTTTGTTGACAATGTGCTGTTGAATACAATTATGTTTTTTAAAAAGTACATCCTCTACCAGTTCTCAGCAAGTGTGAGTTTTGACAGTTTGCTGACCGGTAGGCTTCAGATATGTGTAAGCACAACGCTAAGGAGGAAAAACGTCAGCAACAATTTGTTAAGTAATTACAGCTGCCTATTAGTCTGGGGAGGTTTAAAATAGCTTTCCCAAACAAACTGAATTACATTTACAGATAATTCAAAGTGAAAAATGCTAATCTTCTAGGAAGTGGACACAACAGCAGGCTAACCACAAGGTCGGTGTGCAAAGTGCAATAGCTGCATGTCAGACTGTACAAGTGTCATCACATTAAATGCTAATGTTCATGACTCTAAAGAAAGATTGAATATGTGTGACTTGTTTGGAGGGGTTGCCTGGAGAAAGACCCCATTCTTTATAAAATAGTGGGGCAACTCATCTTAGATACACTTGAATAAACTGCAATAATTCTTAAACAAAGTGATGTTTTGCCATAATGCATAGCACCATGTTTGGTGGAAGCTAGACACATGGTGCACCTCATAGCAACTGTCAAACATGACGATTGAAAAATGTTGATTTGGGCTTGTTTTGCAGCCACAGTAACCAACCTGAGTGCCTTGTAGTCACCAAGTTTACTATAAACTCATGTGCTTACTAAAGGATTCTAGAGGCAAATATAAAGTTGTCTGACCAGAGACCAATTCTTAGAACAGGACAAGTGATCCCTGTTTCATGACCCAAGCACATCAGCAACTGTAAAACAATATAGATGAATAGAAGAGAATCAAAGTTAAGTTAAAATGCTGTGGTGGGACTTAAAACAGCTGTGCATTATTGCAGCTTAATGTGATTCTACAAGATATTAAATCATGTGGCATACTTCGTTTATTGCTGCTTCAACCTTTTGGTGGTATTTATGGCATACCTTTCAAGTCCTCACTTTGTACATTTTTTTTGGATGACTGTATTTATAGTAAGAAGACAAGGAAAAGAACTGAATATTGGCATATTTATTATGAAATGGAGCAGATCTTTACATATAGAAACATAATCACAGTAATACTTTGTAAATCCTACATGCTGCTCATCGTTGTCAGACTATTAAATTGCCTGAGTTCAGTTTCTGTTTTCATGGCAGTAAATACTTATACATTCATCATTAATAAATGCACATTTTCTGGAAGTAGCTCTAGCCATTCTTCAAAGAAATTACAGCAACCTAAACTGAATGGCTGATGGTCACAAACAAGATAAGTACATGTAAAGAAAACTGCAACACAAAATGCCTCAATGAGATTCACTCATGAGTGCTTGGATTTTAAAAGAAATTAATAAAAAAAAATAAAATAAAATAAAGATCACAATGACACACCACTAAAGGATCAAACAGGTTTGGTACACTCATAATATCTGGTAAATTATAAGATAAAAAAGGCAAAGTTAGGACAGCAGAATACTGCAAACACTTAAATTCAACTCTTATCTACAGAGTGACTGTTCAAATCACTGTAAATCAGAGTTTGAAAGATGAGGTAATCGATGCTCTTTGAAGTCAAGTGTAATTAGTAATGAGTCTTTTTCTATTGTAAGAAAATAAATTCAAGTTGAAGGATATACTGGCACTGGAATGGTAAATGTTAATAGTCTAAATATAAATGCACAGAAAAGTAAACAATATCACCAAATGGGAGCACTTCCATTAGCACATTTCAGTTCTTTCATAACCTGAAATAAATGATCAAAACAGTGTATGATTCTGCAACCTCTAATCTGTGACATCTTGTACAAAACACCACTTAACATCAAAGTATAAAGTAATATCTGAGTGTTAAGTCGTTTGTAACACATTCTTCTCGTCATAAGCACTGATAGTCTGAAACACCAATATCAACGTGTCGAGATGAGACAACGATTATATGCTACTAGCCCCAGTCCCTTTACAATACTCTACTATATCCCCCATCTACAACAATTATAGAGGAAAAAATACAATAACAGAGGAACATTTTCTTCATAGTATGCAAATGAGGACATAAAGAAAATAATCATTCTGGCTGCAAATAAGGATGCAAAGGGTCAAAAAGCTTATAAATCTCAATATTAACTGCTATTCTTTTGGCGTTGTCAGTTTTGCAACTAAAATCTATAACCACAATCTTCCAGTAAGTAAAAAGGAAATGTACCAAGGCATTCCCAAGCTCATTTTACTTAGGCTTCATTGTATTCTTCATGTAACATGGATAAATAAACAATCCCTGCTTTTTCTTGAAATAAAACTCCTTGACTCAATTTAATCAATCTGAAGCAGTCCCTGAGTTTTCAGATTGATAATTCCTGAGATGAGCCTAAGAGAGAGATTGTTGGGTTTTTTCTTCCTTCTCCAACCCTTAACCTGTATCTGGTTTATGAAAACAAAACATTATGTATGTATGTATATATATATATATATATATATATATATATATATATATATATATATATATATATATATATATATATATTCCAAAAGTGATTAAACCGAAATATATAAAACAAATTAATGCATCTTACACATGATTCGTGCAGAGTGACATTGCATTGGATTTGGCATAGATAGGTATTACAATCGGCTTTTGTTCCGAAACTCACTGTGCACTTAAAAAAAGAAATAAAACCTATAAATCAAAAAAAAAAAAAAAAAAAAAAAACCCTCACAGTTTACATTAGTTGCCATTATACTATGTAACTGTACAGTATGTACTGTAAATTGTTACTCGTGTTGCAATATATTACTGTTACATCGTTTTTATACGGAATTAAATAAAAGAAATTGACAACTATTCATCTAGAACGTATCTACAGTACCTGGTTGTTAAAGAAAAAGTTACCCAAATATATTTTCAAGTCATTTATAGCTTTGAATGATATTTCGCAGTTTTCTGATGTGTATACTCGAACATTCATTGCTGAGAGGCTTCAACAGGAGCAGAGGGAGAAGCTGCAGCATTCATGGATGAAAATAAATAAGTAGCGTGAATTTTTTTTTTCTTTTAAAAGGCTTTAGAATAATTTTATATATATATTAATTGGATGTAAAAGTCTCGAATCAGCTTCTCCTGTAAAATGGGAGTAAAATGCTGATTAGCTAGCTAGACCTAGATGCTCCTCCGTGCAGGCTTGGTGTCCCAGAACTATTACCCTACTAAGGGTTATAGGGAGGTAAAGTCTTAAATAACTACCTAGAAATGGATCACGCTGAATATAAACAAAAACACCAGCCTTTCCACTGGCAACATCATGTCCGATTCTGCCTTATTTTTTATTTTTATTCAAGTATCAATTGGAGAGCTAGCCGGACTCCTTAGTAACTTAGTCCAGGTCAAGTATTTTATGATGTTGCATGCGTGAGGTGGTTAGTATTCTTCTGATTGGAATTCTATCAAATCCAAGTTAAAGTACTTATAAAGCAGCAGTCTTAAACAGCAGCCATTAAACAGGGAGTATACTGCAGATGATTACTGATAGTACTTAGATCTCAGAAAGTAAAAAATAACTTAACATCAGGCTGAAAAACAGTGATGTGCTGCCCTCTCTGGGACAAACTTTAGATGATCTCAACCCTACAACAATTAATGACAATATACTTGGCTGAATTTTGAGTGAAACATTGGTCTGGTGCTTTTACTATCAGCTAAGATGGGAAGTGGGTTGCAGAAAACTACTGACCACATTTCCTCCAAACACAGCAACCTCACATTACTTTCAGTTAAGCAGTTAGTGCAGCACAGTAAGGAGCTAATCACTGCCAGTTTCATTTTCAGGTGATGTTGAGTTATTCATTAATTTTACAGTCAGTTAATTAATATTAATGCCAGTTTTGAATACTGTAGTGCAAAAAGGATTTGATTGAATCCCAATTTAATTAAAAAAATAAAAATAAAAAAGGGGGAAAAAAAAATCTCCAAAGCTGTAGTCTGAAAATATTTGGTTCACCATCAGCAGTTAGGATAGTAGACCAAACAAGCATCAGTGAGGTAGACCATACCAACCAGCAAAATGCTAAATGGTAAAAATGAAATTATAAAAACAAATACAACCGACCAAAAACTGGAAACCACTTTTGGTCTTACATTCACTTGGACCCAGGAAAACTGGATGGTCAATTGCAATATTGACTAATGCCAAGACATTGCCTTTGGCTATACTCTTAAACCCACCCCGTGTTATTTTGTGACCCCCCCACCCCCCCATGTGATTTGTATGCTAACATTCGTTTCAGAGATACTGTTACATCTCTGCATTGTTGGTGGTGCAGTGTAACAGTCAGGAAGGAGACCAAATGGTAAGGCAGCAAAAGTGCAGCTCTATACTAACACACTAAAGATCAGACAAAAAATGTAGAATGTATAAAGTTCAGAGGGGAGGTACAGTGCCACCTGAAAAAAAATCTGTAAAATCTTACCATGACAATCTGTTGTTGTGGCATTACTCTCTACAGTCTCAACCCCCTCTCACAGCAGTGATTAATACATTTAGCAAGCTTCCTGAGTGCAATAATACAGCAGTATTCCTGAGTGTTACGCCAAGTGAAACAATGACACATTCTTGAGTATTTTAACCTGAGGCAATTCCAAAAGCAGCTTTAACAACTGGGAGAGGTCATGTCTCCCTACTCGCCGTCAAAGCAGTTTGATTGGCTTCTGTGCTTCGGAGTGGCTCAATCTCTAGTTTAATCAGATGTCTCAGGAGGGGGCGTCGACTGCTCCCCTTCATCTCCTTTTAAGGGGGACGGTTTTCCCTGAGAACCTGGTGAGGACTGTTGTGCTTTGATTGGACAGCTAGCGACCATGTGGTCGATGCTCTGGCAGAAATGGCACTTCTTGGGCTGGGGTGGCAACTTGCACTCTTTAGCATGATGGTCCAGGCCTCCACAGTTATAACACCTGCAAGAATAGAAAGATTAATTTAAATTGTTTGGTTGAATCTTATTTTTCACAGAGTAAGCTGAGAGCAATTGTGCGACATTATAATCTTAATCAAGTTGACATGATTTGCTTGATTGCATATTTTTAAATAGTTAAAAAAATATATATAATTTAATGAGAAGGAGAAGAGGGGTTTAAACATTTTGTATAATCTTGTCAAGACACACCATGTATACACTTAATCAGTGTTTTTCTCTGATGGAAAATTATGTGTTCTTGCTACACATCCAAAATCAGGGAGGTAAGGTGATGCAATACTTTTACAGGGGGGTTAAACATGGCAGAAGAAAAATCTACATCCACAACCTCTTGGGTCTGCTCTTTACCAGTGCACAGACTGACCTAAATTAATCAAATTTGCTATAATGTTTACAGACAGCAACACTGAGTTGAGAAAAACTGCATATTTGTCTCCCTTTCTTGTACTTGTGATGATTGTAGATGTGAAAAGTTGCAGCACTCTTTTTTTAGTTTAGGGAATCACATTGCCACTAGATGGCAGCATTTCACCTTCAACACCTTGACTCACAAATGGACATAAATCTGTAAAGGGCATTCCAGGGCATACCACACAACTCTGGGAGGGGCAAAATAGATTGTAAACTTTTAAGACCATTCAAGTCTCTTAGATGATCACAGCCTGCTTTAGGCGAGTTTAGAGGTAGTGGGGTTTTGAATTTTCCTATAGTCATGTATAACTACCATAGAGTATTAGCTCAGTGGTTGGGAGCCACATGTTCTGTTAGCCAGTTTGTCACTGACAGAAGTTTCCGGTTAGACCTTATTGAATGAAAGCGTGGCATCTGATTCATCGCCATTGAACTTTAGAAAGAAACACTATGTGGGGTCAGTAAGCGCCATCAGGGGTGCCTTTGGTTACCACTGTTTGAACATAATCTATAGGATGGCCACGTGCACAAGGGGTGAAGACAGATGGGTTGTGGGCGTAGGGCGGTCATTCTGTGCCTCTGTGGACCCCCCTGCCACCTCTGAGGCAACAGATGAGGTTTGGAAGGGGCTGCTGCTGTGGGGTCAGAACGGCTTTGTAACTTTGGCTGTTTGGGTGGTGTCAAGGTCTATAACGTCACATATCACAGAAGCTCGCTACATCAGCATCCATCAGAAGGCAAGTGGAAGTGGTCCTTTTGTCTAAAAAAGCTGCAGCAATGACCTCTGAACCCTGACCCCCAGCACTCCCCATCCCATCCGAGCCCCCATTTCTCTTCCTTTTATTCATACAGGGTTGCCATGACAACAATGACCTTTCACCCCCTTGCCTGGGCTTTTGCATCTGTTATCAATTAAATGGTTAGGAGCTTTTTTTCCCCCATACTTCCACATTATATTATGCATGATATGTTATATATTATAAAAAACAAAACAAACTCAGAGCTAGAAACTATAAAACAGAATCTGCTGTCAAGGTCTGTAATGTGATGAGTTTTTATTAAAATATACAAATGGTTAAATATCCACATCCACAATGTAGTGTTGCATAATGAAATATTCTAAAGGGAAACCATGCCTTATACATGGATCAGTGTGGTCTAGGGAGAGGTATTGAACCACTGTGTTCTCACAGGACTCTTTGAGGCTGTAATGATCTCTGTTCTTACACTCACTTGTCTCATGTTGTAATTATAACTGACAGGAGGTAAAGATGATACACCTCTAACCCTGCAACATATTGATAATCAACGAATGACATAAAAATCCAGGCCTCATTATTTTTATTTTCTTCTGCTTTAAGAGACATTGCTTTTGTATCAAATATTTTCCTTTTTGTTTTTGCTTTTATATAGTCAGAGATCAAATTAATATATATTAATATTTCAAAGAATTATAGCTTGTAGCGCATTTAGAGATGTCTTGCGTAAGACTGAACAAGTTTAAGTTGTTATGAGTTTGCATGGATGTCCTTGGTATGCATGCATAAAGTTCTAAAAAAATAAAAAATACATAGAATAGCACAAACAACTTCTCAGGGAAAATGTTAATCAAATTCTAAGCCTGTTTTGGGGATGTTGGTGTTGAAGTAACTAATCATATTGGTAGAAGAGGTTTAGCAGGAGAAAAGAGAAAGTGGGTTGGTTTGAATTCACCAGGGACCAGCAGATTTAAACAGTTATTGATCCAGGTCACATGTCAGGCCTGCTGACGTGACCCTTGCTGGGGATAGAGGTAGGGGGTTGGGGTTCCAGAGAACTGAAAAAAAATGGGGAAAAAACTTTGATCCAAACAACAATGACTGTTTGTGTATTGCTGACTGCGTTAAGCTGTATACCTTGCCAAGCAATGCATTTAAGGTTTTATTTTTATTTTATTTTAAGATAAACTACAAGATCGAATGTTTCTTTATTGGTTGCTTTCAGTCATTTCTCAATAAATGATGTCTGGATTTTATTTTTTCTTCTTTTTAGTGGAAAGCCCCCTGAGATGGCATTTTGTTAAGAATTTGCAGTATTTAGATGATGCTGAATTAAGTTTGATTATTGCATATTATTAAAGGCGTGCTTGTAAAAGCTAAATGTATGGGACTGGTGGCTTCTGAGTGTCGTTTTAAAATCACTTTGTGGTTTTTTGTTTTACACAAAAGATCAACTATTTATGATTTCAGTCCAGTTTAGCTGGAAGTGAATCAAATTATGCCCCTACATGTTTTCTCTTTTGTGTGGATTGATTCAGAATTACCCATTTCAAGGACAATAATACCTTTCTCTTCTCTTCCTAGATTGTCCCTGCTCACCTGTCTCCCTTTGAACGTCGCTTTTGGACCTTCTTGCCTTTGGGTCTTCGCTCACTGCCCACACAGTGAATGCCACCTGGTCCAGTAACTCGCTGTGACTCCAGCCCTTTTGAGGATTTCTTGAAGGTAAACTCAACCGCTTCACCCTCCTTCAGGCTACGGAAGCCTTCCATGTGCAATTTGCTCTGAAAGGGAACAAATTGAGAGATTTGTCAGCATTGACATTGTTTTGGGAACTCCAGATATACAGTGATTTAAAACTATAAATCACATGCATCAAGATGGGTACAATGTCTTGAGTCAAACAAAAAGAGAATGAATTAGTGTTTGTGGTTTCTTTCCAATATCTTAGAATCAAGTAATGTTTGAAAGTCTCCATATTGACCAGATTACCTCCACCGTGAGCCTGTGGAGACTTTGACCTCTGACAACAACCCCCATCCATTCCTCACTGTGTGAAATCTGACTTCACTTATCAGGAATCTGGAATTTTTAAGTGATCACCAAGGTGCCTCACCTAATAAATAAACATGCACAACAAAGCTTCCCATTTCACCCAGTTTGCACACACCACTGTGTATTACAAAGCACTGTTTTCTTAATGCTGCATTGTCTTTTCCTCTGTGTTTGAGTGGTAAACCTGGTGAGGATAACCTTCAACCTCCCTCCCCACCAGAGGAACAGCATTCCACACTAGTGCCCCCACCCCCCATTCCTCTTCCCACCCAAATCACAAAGCTCAACACACTGACCACCACCACTAACCCTAAACTACAGGATGCAGGGTTTGGTGCTCATGATGGGGGTAGGGTGACAAGGCAGTGAGTCTTCTCTGTGAGGTTGGGGGTCAGGGTGACATTCCTTGGATAGTTGTTTGGCAGAGAGACATGAAAGCTATAAGCTGAAGGAAGGCACAAATGATTAATACTTCTTTCTGCTTTAAGGTGTGATCATTTTGTGACAAGGCTGATAATGTAGCTGCAAGTTTAATGAGCAACCACCAAAAGCGGTGTGTTTGCTTCCTATACAAACAATGGCCATGCAGGTTTGAATACTCGGCTATACATCTATTGACATGTGTAGCTGAAGTGAAAAAGATTCCTTATAATACATGCAAAGAACATTTCCGCTTGCCAAAGAAATAAAATGGAGATAAAGGAAGAAAAGGTGTGGCCCAGGTTTGAGGATAAATCCCTTAGACTGGTTAACACGTCATGGGAATCCCCTCTTTAAAGCTTCTTGGCGGGACTATAAGATTAAATTGTCACGCATACTGCAAACTGTTGACATAGGAAGAGCAATCTATTAATTTATCAGGTTTGTTTTAATAGACAGTAATCCCATTTCTTTGATTCCATTTCAAGCAAAGCAGCATCCATTTATCACGTATGACCAATGGTCGGCACTTATTGTTTGTCAAAACCACCAAGAATCACACAAAGCACACAGTTTACTGTGAGAAGGCTCATTTAGAGTAGGTTATAATTTAAATGGATCAGTGCAATAAATCTCCTAAGATGAAGCTTCATTTTACACAAACAACCAGAACACATCCATCTCATTACAGTGATCATACTGAGCTGCTGTAAACCAGCAACTCCTTCAGTGAGAAATACTAAAGTGTTTTGTTGTGTTTTCCCTCTAATCCTGAAATGTGTAATAAAGGCTGAACATCTGCTGCGAAGTCCTGAGCAGGGACAAAGCATGATCAGTAAGACATGACATTTGAGTGGTACCATGACATCCACAGAGCCCCGGTCTCATCAGGCCTCTCTACCCTGGTGACCGTTAACCCACTTCCTCTCTCATGTGTGACCCTCCCCACCCCCCTAACGGACCCTTCACTAGCCACATGGCCACATTATACACAGGTAGGGGAACAGGGTGGGGTCATTTATTCTGAAGGACTCGGATGTTGATTCAGAATTAGCAGGGTCTACTGTAAACTATGTCCAGAATATGTCTGGAAGCCAAGGGAGGCAAAGAAAGACATCAGAGCAGTGAGGGACAAAAGCAGGACTACCGCAGAGACAAAGATGGGCTTGGTCACAACTGAGGGGTGCTTAATTCAGATGCATGGCTCTATTGTCCACCTGCACAAAGGCCAGTGCTCCCTGGGACTTCATTTTCATTGACACGTGGCCACTAATTTTTGGATTGAGGCCTTTTGCGTAGTCATATCCCCATACATTCATCAATGTTGGACATGTCCATGGTTGGGCTTCTGGACAAAATTAAAATCACAATGAAGTTTTTTTTTTTTTTTTTTTTTTTTTTCAAATAAAGCAGCAAGCATTACTTCCCTCAATGAATTTGAGCTTTAGTTTAAGGCCTCCAGAGATATTAAACCAAAGTTATAGGCGGAGCCCCTTTATGACCCAAAAAAATAAATATGAATGAATAAATTATAAAGTTTTATTTCTCTTTTCTTTATAGAATAAAACAGTTAAATTGTCTTGCAGTCGTTTGAAAGAAACACTGAAGTCTGGAGGTATTTTACAAAAACATCTTGAGAAGTCATAACTGGTTTTTGAGATAAAAATGTCAGGTAAATCTAAACTGATGTTGAATTTTTCAACCCATGTTACTGCTAAAGTACTAAACTGAAGGTTTCTGTCTTCAACTGATCTCATGTTTTGGTTTGCAATATGAGTAATCAAATGCCAATTTCCTGTACATTTCAGTTACAGTTCTTCCACAGAATAATTAAGTCTCTATATGTATCATCACAGCAGACAACAGAAACACAGAAATAACTGTTTAAGAGCATTTAAACATTGTGTGAAATCATTAGGCAAAGTTCAATCTCTTGGGACTTTTTCTGGCTTTTCTCTGCAATGCACTGATGGTGCGTGAACAAGGAAATATACATAAAATAAACCCTGAGGTCTTCTTCAAAGGAGTCTTAGCTATAAAGAGTAGTGTAGCACTATACCACACACACACACAGGGGGGTTGAGCAGACAGCAAAAAAGCCTTTAATCACTTTATGACAGGAACTTTGAGGTGAATGAGCAGCTAGTGGGGATGCCTCTCATTCACATGCTAAATCTCTATCTTATCAGACAGAAATGGAGGCACTCACTCACAGAGGAGGAGGGACATGCACCCACTACCTCCTTCCCTTCCACTTTGTCATCTCTGTATTTAAAGGTTGATGACGGTTTAGATCAACCTCAGTGACACAGGTCATTGGTATTGCAATCAAAGGAGTGTATTTTTAAAATAAAAAAGATTAGTAATTAAGAAAGAAATGTAGTGTTACTTGAAAGTACTGTTGAGCAAATAAAATAACTCTATCTTCTCTGAGGTACACATCAACCCAAAAATCTGTTGTTTCCTTAAAAAAAACAAATAAATAAATAAAAATTTGTCATCAGATGCAGCAATTAAAATGGCTAAAACAATCAGAGCAGACAAACATTGCACACATCTTCAGAAAGGGATCCGTTTAGTCTCTTCATTCTTAAAGGATCTGTTTTTAAAATACATTATATATATGATATAAGACTGAACAAAGTGTATAAGTTTCAATGAACAACAAAAACCACAATTTCATGTCTACAATCATGTCATCCTAAAACCTCAAGGAGGCCCGTTGCTCTCTTTCGACTGTAACACGTGTTTCTTTGAAGGAGAAACACCCACCACACAGCAAACACGTCCATGCAGCCCCATTAAATTATTTATTCAAAATGGTTTTTGAAAATAATATGTCTATATGTCTATGAACTTTATATTAATATTCGGCTTTAGTGACTAATTGCTGCCTGACTGGAAGAAAAACACCATCTAAACACCTAAATTAATTAAGCTGTACTGGAAACAGGTGGCGTGATCCGGTTTCTGCTCGTGGGCGCTTTGCTTGTTCGCAAGAAAATATAGCCTATAGTTTTTTTAAACACATATTCAGATAGCCTTGTGGGGTGCAGGAAACAACACCAGTGCTGGACCTATTTCATACAGTTTGAGAGCCCGAGTGGATCCTACCTGATGGACAAACACATCAACCGGTTCGTCCAGCGGCACTCCCTCCCGGTTAGTCATGGACAGGAACCCGAAGCCCATGCGGACATTGAACCACTTGCACACACCGAGCCCGTGGAAAGACTGCGAATCCTCCTCTGTACTCGGTCCTTCATCCTCCTCGGTCTTACACACTCCTGTAACGAAAATATTACACAAAGATATACAATTAAAAGTTGTGTTTAAAAGTAAAAAAAAAAAAAAAAAAAAAAATGTCGCGCATCGTATCCAGAAGAGGTCAAACTGGTAGAATTTAAAACTCCTATATATTTCCTTTTGCTACATCAATAATCGATACGAATCAATGACTGGACACGCTGAGCTCTGGTTTTCGCGTCATTTTGATTCATAAACCCCCCTCAAAGTAAAAAAATAAACAAATAAATAAAAACAGTATTTTCAGTGAAAATCTTACAAGTTGGTATAAAACAAGTAATATTTTAGGCTTCAGGATGCCAGAATTTCCTCGACATGACACATCGCGTGCGTGAACAATGCCGTTGAATATCCACATTACACCGGAATATAACTTAATTAACTTGCAAAGCCTCAAAGCGCAGCATAAAGTTACTCCACCTGGAAACTCCTGGTTGGAAACGGAACCCATATTTTCAGTTCTGCCTTGAGTCAAAATCAGCACCCAAGCAACAGTATCCTTTTTTTTAGCCCTCAAACTGGGTAATCCTCACAGATTGCCACTTTCATGCAAAATGCTGTGAAAAGCAGAAGCTGCGCAGCGAGAGGGAAAGCTGGAGAGGGGAGGTAAACAAAAGGGGGCTGGCAACCTATTCCCTCTAAACAATGAGGGG
Organism: Melanotaenia boesemani; assembly: GCF_017639745.1. Lineage (NCBI taxonomy): Eukaryota > Metazoa > Chordata > Actinopteri > Atheriniformes > Melanotaeniidae > Melanotaenia > Melanotaenia boesemani. Next base: position 14,204,608 of record NC_055687.1, on the reverse strand, counting down.
TGGGGGGTCAACATGGAGATTTTTTTTCCGCTGAAGAATCCCCCCATAACATCTTAAACAATGCCACTAAACCCTGCCTCCTCCAGAAGGCACTCCAATCATTATAAGAGATAAAAAACTAAAAATACTGAAGAAGAAAAAAGCTCCCAACATACCTTCTGCCATGTTAGTGGGCCAGTTTACTCCTATGTTCGCTGCTGCAGAGCCCCGACTCCTGTTCTGAGCCGCGTTTTTGGCTGTCCTGTAGTGGTCAGCACTCTTAGTCAATATGAATGACAATTTCTTATACAACAAACCCCCACACTCTCGGTCATGTCCACGTGATTCACGATTACAGTCCCTAAGGATGCATGCATTGTAATGGAAGGGCCAATCACGATAAACGACTTTCTTAATATTCTTATTAGTATTCTTTCAAACCTGCACTGCACTTCAGTGGCAGTAAGTAAAAAAATAAATAAATACAAATTTAAAAAATGCACTGCATATGTTCAGTTTTAACCCGTTTTGTCAGTTAAGTTGGGCAAATGTATAAACATGACACACCTGGGTTTATTAATATATCTCTCTAACCAGTGGTACCCTGTCCAAAAGTGGGTTGAAATATGACACGTAGGGGCGTAAAAAGTATTCTCCAATCAACTGATTGTTTTTACAGCATTTATCAATGTACACAGTGGAGTGAGGGGTGAGTAAAAATGAATTAAAATTTTTTTTAACATTTTTTTAAAGTTTTATTGCAGAAATTTGTCAACAAACCCTCTTTGGTAAATTAATTCTTGCACTATGTATCTTAGTTTTCTTATAATTAGTAAAATGCTGCCCTATGATGGAAAAGACAGATTTATAATGGCAATCCAGATGACATTTTGAAGAAGGCGGGATGTGTTTATGTGTGTGTCGCTAACCCCCACATCTTAAACCTATACACTCCCACGTGCAGAACAGGAAGAACTCAACAGTCCAAAAATAAAAAAATAAAAAAAATCCTCATACGGAGGAAAGTTAAAATGGTTTTAAAGAAACAAAAGAAAACTTAAAAAAAAGAAGAAAAGAGACGATTTAAGGTTGCCTCGTGAAAACAAGCAAATGAATTCATGGATCGATAGTGATTGATCACGTCATGTTAAGATGTTGACACGTGCCCTTGTGGAATGATGGATGCATTAAAGATAGAAGATATCAGACCAAGCCCAAACTAAGAATCTACATAAAAAATAAATAAATAAATGGAAATGGAAATTTTAAAGATCATCGTGAATTTAAAACAAGTTATTCATTATAATTTATATTTATTAAGCTAATATTATTATCACTGTAAGTAGCCTACATCTTAGCTATGGCATTTTTTTGTCTTAAAAAAAGATTAGAATTTATTTGAATTAATCAATAGGTCATCAATAAAACAGGATTTATACAATTTATTCTTCAAATTATCAAGTTGTCTATATAACTTATGAGTTATATCTTGTGAGTTTTACGCATCTATTAATCTATATCTGAAATGTTAAAATGAAAATGAAACATGACTGAAAGGCTGAGTTTATCCCTGCAACCACAACGACCCCTTGTGGACCCGCAACACGCCAATTTATGATGATGATGATGATGATGATGCTTTATTGTCAGATAGAGCTGAAATCCAGTATGCATCCCTACAGCTCCATATATGACACGTCACAAAAAAGAGTTGTGAAAAAATAAAATAATCAAAGACATGGCTGAAGCCCTGTTACATGATTATGCATTTAAAATATATAAACAACTGTATAATAAAGAAAAGTGATGTTTTACAAAAAGAAAAGGTTAACTGCTTATCGAAATATCTAGAAATGCCATCCATGTATGTGATTAATGCTCTGATAGGCTTACGTTTATTTCAAGTTTGATTTATTGATCATCCTTTTTTAAATTTGTTTTAAACAGGGTTTTATAATTAGCAACATTTGCGTTTTGTAATTATTTGAAAAGCACCTGATTAACTTGAAATGTCTTGTTTTTTTTTAATCAAAAAGGAAACTGGACTTTAAATATTGTCAGTAATGACCCATAGATCCCATTTTTATTCCCCGACTTTGTTTACTAATCGGTAGGCTTAAACACAATTAAAATGGCAACTTCTGATATTTACACCATAATAAAGGTTGCTTTGTCCCAAGAGTCATTGATTCTTTAAAATGATGTATTTATTAAAAGTCAATTATTGCTCAACCTCTCGTTCAGACTGAAGTGCTTTGTCGATGAGGAGATACATTTAATGAAGTGTCAGCTCGTTTCCAGTGTGGCGCTCAGTGCCTCTAAAATACAACTTCTTGGACGAAAACCAAAGTTTTTATACGGGAGCTGGAATCAAGCCAGAAATATGGCGTTGCAATGATAGGGGGCACTTTATTAAACCCGTTCATCAAATTTTAGCCTTTTAATTTAAGTTTAACAAATTAAGTCTTCACAAAAAAGAATAAATAAAAAATAAAAAACTTTCATAAGTTTGTGAATCAGCCTACATTCAAAGAGAAATTCTGCTTTGAACAAAAAGACACAATTGTTAAGTTTAGGCTATAGTTTACACTGATGATAATACATTTCATTAACTTATTATAGTAATTATAGCATAATTTGTTCTGTAACTTTCCTCTTTTGTCCTTTTTTCCCAACGTTCGGACACATCCAGGGGTGGCCAACGTCGGTCCTCGAGAGCCACAATCCTGCAGGTTTTCCATGCATCCCTGCACCGACACACGAAGTGAACACTGGATGGCAGTAGTAGTTGCAATTTAAAGTACAGGACAAGCTACAGAAACCAACACAGGAGTATTAACTTTAGAAACCTGACAATTTAGCTTAACGAAAAAAAAGATGAGTCACGATGACCATGTTGCTTAGTGAAAGCATACAGCAGATATAACCAGCTTATCTTTTCTTATCTTGTTAAAAACTTGAATTTTTCTGAGGATGCAGCCACACACAGATTTAGGGATGACGAGAGGGGTCCCGCCTCTCTTTTGTGGAAAGCGAAGTGTGAAAGAGAAACCGACCAACAACAGTCTTTTCAAACCGTTCTGGACACCCTCAGTGGTGAGCATCATTGCTGCACTGGGACGTCGGTCATGTGTCACGCGTAAGAAGCAGCTTCTGGGTGGGACAGCCAACCAGCTGAGCAGCAAAGAACCTTATAGAGTTTGTTTAAAGATCAGCAAACGAAACGAGTCTCAAGAATAGGATGTTTGCGGACTCGATTACACCAAATTAACTGGCTTCTGGATTTTTCATCATTACTCTCATTGTAGGACAGAACATGAGTTCCTTTTGAAGGTGCAGCTCAGCAGAATTAGAAACAAAGCCTGCAAAAAGTTGCGTAAGGTTGTATGCTGAGACGAGATTGCAATCATGTAGGCTAGTTCTTTCAGAGGCATAGGGTATCATTTTTATATGTGCGGTGGGAGAGTTGAGAGTATAGTTCGTGAGGTGAGCTCCATCTCAGCACAAACACAGGACAGTTTGTTTGCGCTCTTGGTCCTTTCCGCGCTGTTTTTACCTCCCGCAACTCTTACCAACCATGGCAAGACTACGGAGAAAGGCTTGCGTTGCTCTGTTTCTTTTTACACTGTTCATTTTCGGCACTTTAATGGGATTGAGGACGCTGAAGCCCACCGACGGATTTTCGGATCTGGCTCCAGGCTTAGAATTCTTTCCAATGTTAGGAGCGAAACTGGACCGGCGGTCTGTGTCCCGTGAGTCGACCGCGTCCCCGGATCAAGCCCACCCGCCTGGCAGCAACACCAAAGCAGTTTTGTTCAATTCCGGCCCCGAGGGAACTATTTTTTATGACCTTCATATTTTTTACTACAGTTGGTACGGCAGCCCATATATGGATGGAAAATACATTCATTGGGATCACATCCTGGTTCCTCACTGGGACCCAAAGATCGCATCCAGCTATCCGAGAGGAAGACACATGCCGCCAGAGGACATCGGCTCCAGTTTCTATCCCGAACTGAATCCGTACAGCTCTCGGGATCCAGACGTCTTGGAGTCTCACATGGAGCAAATTGGAGCATCCGCAGCAGGTAGCATACAGCTCAGAGATGCACCGTGGATCTTTGTGGAGTAAAAACAGCTCAGTTTTGTTTTTATGTGTTCAGCAGATTTCACAGAAACAACTTCTCTAAGCACAAAGCTGCTTCCTTTCAAGCTTGATGGGTGCAGGATATTTTCAGCACCACACATCCACTGGACAGCTCCCTGAACTCTCAGATAGAAAACCCCCAAGCATGGACTGGTTCACTTCTTTTCCAGGAAGCCCCATTTTAAAACTCCTGAACTCCTTAAAAACAAGAGAGAAAGAGAGAGAGAAAAGCCCATCATGTGTATTTTTTAGAAAAAAAGTAGATCTTGGGCATTAAATTGTTTACCTATAGCTCTCTAGGTCTTGGAACTTCAGGTTAACATAATTTATCTTGTTGAAAGGCTCACAAATTTGGGCGACCTTTATTTTATCTTTTTAAAACCCTTATTGTCTTGCTTAAATGAGAGGCAAACAGTCTACCGCCTGGTATCAAGTAACAGACTGATGTGTCAGGCATCAGCAAACTACACGATAGGGTCTGATGTTTCTGTTCTGCGGCTCAGTGGGTTATTGTACACCATCCGGAATGATGAGCAGACCATCCAATCCTGTGAAACTTCATCACAGTAACAGATGGATCATGGGAGGGCTGGCTTACAGTGCTCAGTTAAAACAATCCATTTAATGAGCTGCAACAGCCTAGCAGACATGAGTTTAATGAATTAACTCTGAGTGCATATTTGATGTGCCAGTTCCTCTATGGTGCCAGGCATTGCTGTGGCTGATATAAAGCCATTTTTCAGCCTGCAACAGAGTATAAGCAAGCAGTTCCCTACTGGAATTTAATTGTCTGCTCAAAAGGTTCAGTAATTTCTACCAAAGCAACACAAACCAAGTTGTATGACAAGGGCAAATTCATAAAAAAATAGAACCTCTAAGTAAAAAAAAAAGCTCATTATAAGACTGAATGAATCATCAGGCTCATTAGTGCTATGTTTCTAGGGGTTCTGATCTTGTCCTGGTATCCCCCCGGCTTGGCTGACGATAATGGGGAACCTGCTGAGGATATGGTACCAGCTGTACTGGATGCTGCATACAGACACAACCTCAAGGTAAATGGCATCAGCACATTGTGTTTGTGTGTGTGTATGTGTGCGTGTGTGTGTGTGTGTGTGTGTGTGCGCGCGTGTGCGCACATGCATGAGAGACCTGAAATCTAGTTAGGAAAGAGCCCAAGAGTTGTAGAGGAGCAATGAATGTATGTATACAGCTTCTTTTTTTTTTTTTTTTTTGTAAATCCAGCTGTGTTGGGAGAGGAACTTGTGCAGGATGTACGCTGGCTGATGGCTTGGAAAGGTTAAGCTGGAAAAGTTTAGAGAATGAATGAATGGAAAAGATGAATGGGGATGAGTGAATGTTCAGATGTGTCTCAGGTGTTTTTCATATGTTCTGACTGACTAAAGTAATCAGAGCTGTGACTGAGCATTCACATCATGCGCCAGTTTAATATTAAAAGCCAAACACTCAGACAGGCAGAATTTTCTATATGAAAACCAACTAAATCATTCAACTTGCAGGGTGCCACGTGTTAGAGCTTGTAAGAGAGAACATGGATTATGTAACATCAGCAACTTATTATTAGCTGAATGATATTGCTATCAAGCCATAGGATCAAGAGTATTTGAGTGGAGGTGAAACTGAGAAGCTTCAGTCAGAAGAACTGTAAAGATGGTGGAGTGGGGGTGTAATTTGTAAAATCTGGTACCATTAGAGTTTAAAGATCACATTGTAATATGTATTATCTATATTACTTTTTTAATCACCAAGGGGGATTATATAGAATCAGTAATTGGAGACGAAGGAATTAAGGTTTTCAAAATTTCCTGTGTGAGTGTTCACAGTTTATTTAGGCCTTTTTGTTCAATTATTCATCAACCAAGGTAGAACTGAGGCAGATATCTGGTTTCTGTGTCATTTATTTGTCAATTGGTAAGATCACACAAACACCAAGTGGAATGTCAAGACATTTGGTGGAGAGGTAGCACACTGGCAAACAATGAGCTCATTAAATTTTAAAAAGCATTTAAGTTTTTGACATATTAAAGTTTTTGTGTAAAGATAAAATTAAAGGACCAAGCATAGAACCCTGAGGTACACCACTAAGAACAATAAACTGCTCTACAATGTAGGTTAAACTAAATCAAAATTGCTTACTTATTTTTTTTATTTTACTGTTTATTTCTCTATAACTGAATTATCACTCCAGAAATAAAGGTGGAAGTAATTACTGATGTTTCAGAGAGGCAGGTAGAGAGACTACTGCAACGCAACAGAAGCTTCTGATTCCAAACCAGCAATGGTGTTTTACGGGTTAAATCTGCAGGGTCCTTTTCTGACAACACCTGGGGCTCCATAGCTTGTTTTGTTGCTGCTTTTCCCATATACAGTGCTTTGCAAAAGTATTAACACCCCTTGAACCTTTCCACATTTTGTCAAATTCCCTGAGGAATTCCAAAGGGATTAATAAAGTATTTCTGAAATTACAACTACAAACATAAATATATTTTATTGGAATTGAATGTGAAAGACCAACACAATGGTTATACATTATACATGACTTTACATATTTTTAATAAAGAAAAATAACTGAAAAGTGTGGTGTGCAAAATTATTCAGCACCCCTGAGCCATTACCTTGTGGAATTGCCTTTTGATGTAATTACATCTGCAAGTCTTTTGGAGTATGTCTCTACCAACTTTGCACATATGGAGACTGACATTTTTGTCCATTCTTCTTTGCAAAACAGCTCAAGCTCAGTCAGATTAGATGGAGAATGCTTGTGAATGGCAGTTGTCAGATCCTGCCCCAGATTCTCAATTGGATTGTGGTCTAGACTTTGACTGGGCCATTCTAACACACTAATATTTTGTATTAAACCGTTTCATTGCAGCATTGGATTTATATTTGGGATCAATGTCCAGCTGGAAGGTGAAACTTCGTCCCAGTCGCAAGTCTTTTGCAGACTCAAACATGTTTTTTTTCCTGGATTGCCCTGTATTTGGCTCCATCCATCCTCCCATCAACTCTGACCATCTTCCCTGTCCCTCCCCAGAACACGATGCTGCCACCACCATGTTTAACAGTAGTGATGGTGCGTTCAGGGTGATGTGCAGTTCAGTTAGTTCTCTGCCACACATAGCGTTTTGCATCCAGGCCAGAAAGTTCCATTTTGTTTTCATCTGACCAAAGCACATTCTTCCACACATTTACTGTGTCTCCTACATGACTTCTGGCAATCTGCAAACAGGACTCCTTATGGTTTTCTTTTAACAATGGCTTTCTTCTTTCTTCTTGATTTGTGCAATGTATGACTAATAGTTGTCCTGTGGGCAGATTCCCCCACATGAGCAGTGGATCTCTGCCGTTCATCCAGAGTCACCATGGGCCTCTTGGCTGCATTCCTGATCAGTGCTCTCCTTGTTCGGCCTGTAAGTTTAGGTGGATGGCCATTTCTTATTAGGGTTGCAGTTCTGTCTTTCCATTTCTAGATGATGGATTGATCAGTGCTCTATGAGATGTTCAAAGCTTAGGAAATTTTTTTTATAGCCTAAACCTGCTTTAACCTTCTCCACAACTATAGCCCTGACCTGTCTGGCATGTTCCTTGGACTTCATGGTGCTGTTTGCTCTCCACTGTTCTCTTAATAAACTTCTGAGGGTGTCAGAGAACAGTTTTATTTGTACTGACATTAGATTTCACACAGGTGGACTCTGTGTAGACATTAGGCCAACATTCAATCATTCATTAGGCAACTTCTGAAGACAGTTGGTTGCAGTCAGCGAAAAGTGGGCTGAATACTTTTGCACACTGTACTTTTCAGTTTTTTATTTATTAAAAAGTGTAAAGTCATGTATAACATTCTTTGTATTTAACAATTGTGTGCCATTTTGTGTTATTCTTTCACATCAAATTCCAATAAAATATATTTATGTTTGTGGTCATAACGTGAAAAAATGTGGAAAAGTTCAAGGGGTATAAATACTTTTGCAAGGCACTGTAAGTCAAAATGTTTACTGCTGCGGTGACATTTCCCAAAATTAAAACATAAATGAGCCAAAGAGCTTCTGCTGCTGGATTAGTTGTTAAGTGAAGGATTGAAAAATGTTACAGAGGCAAAAACCAGACCAGTTGCTAATTAGGTCAGAAAATAACACAAGGAAATAGCTGATGTCCATCTTGGCCCCTCATCCTGTTGTTTTAATGAAGGCTTATTAACAATTATATTTCATATTTGATACTCTTGAGACACAGAAGCCCAGGAAAAGTAAAGAGAGACAATTTTCTTTTCTTGTAAATGTATTAAGACACAGCTTTTTCATCAGCATAAAGATACATTTAGCAATTGGAGGTTACATTGTGACATGTGATTTAGGGACCTTTGTTATGTGCTACTTATGTGGCTAATAAAAACAATTAAAGGTGGATTCTTTGACTGAATTTGAAATGAGACACAAGAGACAAAAGAGATTCAAGTTTCTAAGGACCCTCTTGTTCCAAAGCAGTTGGCATTAATAATGCACCAGTTGCAATTGCAGATGTTTCATAAAGACAAAGCAGCCAGATGACATGCAAGACAAGGGCCAAGATCAAATATGACTAAAAACCGAATTGTTGCATTTATTTATTATTTTTTTTAAAGTTATCATTTTACAATAAAAATGGACTTTTGGCAAAAGAAAAAGGTTTTTTTTTTTTTACACACACAAAGAGACATCTATTTTTTATTTAAATAAACCATAAATGGATGGACATGTATCACACACAGCTGTATTTGAGATATGTTTTTCTTTAAATCAAATAAAAAAAAATTAGCTGCCATTTACAACTTGTTAAAGTTGACCAAGGTTAATTAAAAATTGTTGTTGTGACACAAGCCATTATCATACCAGTGTTGGTGTCCTGAAGTGAAGATTAGGTAAATTTATTTTCCAGCAGCTAGTAGACACATTGGCCCCATTCGCATGATAAACAGCTCTGATGAAAGGCTGTAGATTTGTTAGGCCATACTGTCAGATTTAATATCACATTCATTTCTGTTGTTTTCTGGCTGCAGGCAAAGAAATAAAGTATCTCTGCAAGGGCAAGGCAAGAACTTGAGGATTAGACATGCAACAGTGAGCGGATGAGGTTTTACACATAATGTTGTCAGAAGAGAAGCTAACAGAGGGAATTTAATGCCATGTTTTATTGTCATCTGTTCCGCCTGCCAGCATGACAGATTCATAAAAAGCAGTGCAGACTTGAAATTCTGCAAATTACATCCATAGTCCAGCATTTAATAAAATAAAAAGGTGCTGCTTATCTGTGGATTCAGTGAACGTACTCAGAAAGTCACAATCTGCTTTAGAACAAAACAGTTCTGAATAATGGCAGCAAGTTGAGTGCAGTTTCTCTAAGGATCTTCTTTTAGTCCTCTTCTACATTCATGTCTGGATTTCTTCTTCTTGCATAATGTCACTAAAAAGTCTGACAAAAAAAAGAACTTTTACCCTGATAACTAAGAATCACTGATAAAGTCTTAAAATATGTATTTGTTCACTTTACTGAAAGGTAGGTTAAAAATGAGGGAGGCAGTCCTGAGAGACGAAGACAGATGGTCCCACAGGAGCAGTGGCAACAGCCAAAACTGTATGCAATCAGTGTTCAAGAAACACACTTTATCTCCAATCTGCTTGTATCGAAAAAAAAAAAAGCTGGATTATAAGGAACAATAATTTAATTTTCAGTGAAATACAAATTCATCTGCATGCCTTTTGCAGTCTACCACACCATAAACAGGAAACGGATTACAACTTGCTGGTGCTTTTTCTAACCAGTGAATGAGCTGATTAGTTATTAGAAAGATAGAACCATACCCCCCCCCCCCCAAAAAAAAATGTGTATATATATATATATATATATATATATATATATATATATATATATATATATATATATATATATATATATATATATATATATTAAGAAAAATATTAACTCTGAGAAGCTGGAACCATGTTTTCCTTTTAACTTCTGTTTTTCATCCAAAAAAATGTAGTAACCTCTGCAATGCAAAACAGTTACTGAAGTTACATCCCTCCAAAGTTCAATAGAATAATTCAGAAGTCGTCATGGGCCATTTTACATCCAAATACAGACCCAACACTAACACCAATAGAATGGAATAGAATAGAAATACTTTATTAATCCCTTTGGAGAGTCCTCTTTGGAGAGTGCTTTAATTTAGTATGTTTTAGTGATGTTTTATCTTTTGTAAAGCAGTTTGGTCACTTGTGGGTTGATGGAAAATGACATATAAATGAAGTACAGAGTATTATTATTACACCCAGCTAGCTACAAAAAACTACGAGCCTTTAGTTATATATGTGGTTTTGCATGGTATCTACTGAGAAATCATATTAGAGCTACAAAATTCTATTTAAACTTTATTTATATATAGAACTAATGCAGGCTTCCCAGAAAAACTTACACTGCTTCCATCATTCCAGCCATCCTACACTGCATAGCTAAAAACACACTCACCCCTCTTTGGGTAACGTTACAAAAGAAAGCAATGCACTTATTATATAAGGTGAGCAGCATTTTAGCAGCACCCACACACAGCTTGTGCATAGTGTAGAACAGAACTGGATAGCACATCACATGGAGCCTCCCCAGCAGTGCTGCTGCTTGACCTCAGCTCAAACTGCAGCTGAAATAGTTCGTCTGCCAAAGGGAGTGTGGAGGCGGTTTGGTGGGGACATTGTGGGTAGGGGGTATTGGAAGCTGGATGCAAGAGGAAAGGAGCAGAGGGGAAATTAACATCATGGGTCTCATGACTCAGTTTTTGCCTGTGAACAATCTGCACCCTGAGGGGATGTAAAAGTTCTGTCTCCTAAGTAGGTCATGTCAAGTGGATAGGGGAATACGGCCCATGGGTGCCCTGTGATGGCATCAGCCAGTTTCTCATTTCCAGATAATGACTTTTAGTTTAACATGAACCCTGGTTGTTGTGAAGGTCCACTAGCTGACCATGTCATGAAAGTAACAAAGCTGAACACAGAAATGTCTCAAACTTTGCTAAAATTGGTCTAGTTGTAGCAAAGGTCTGGACCTTTGTGTTTGTGTTGGCTCAAATCCCTGCCTTTGTGCTTTCTGCATGACATGGCACTAAATTCCCCTCTGCTCAGCATAAATCATGCTGCAGCTGTTCCAGGCTCGTGCTGTCAATGTTTATGAGGCATTAAAATGCTTGAACTCTGTCTCATTGACTTCTAAATTACCACAGAGTAATAGGCCAGTGTATTTGGAAAATAGGTTTTGAAGTGGTCCACATTCTGCTGCAATGAAGAGACCTTAACAGCTTTGTGTTTCCTTTGTTGGTGATTATCACGAGGTGTTGAATTCACTTACTGAGTTGATACTTCGCATAAAATCTAGAGTTATTGCTTCATAAACATTCACTCTGATCTATAATTTACTCATATACCAACAATATATGCATTTTCACCCTCAAAATTTACATTTTGTTGCACACAAAAGCACTTAGCATCGCTGTTAGAGGCAGAAATGAGTTGGTTTATCTGGCCACTTTCCTGGTAGTTGATTCACATTGATCTTAAGCTTAAGCCTTTCCAAAACATCAATTTAATCTATTAGTTTTTTTTTTACAGTCATGCCATGGTGATATTGGTGGTAAAAGCCTGTGTTCCATGGAATAATTCGTTAATACCTCCATTAAGGATGCCAAAGTAAGATTGAAATATCCCAGAATATACAACACCTGACAAAAATGATGGAATCATGCTTTTCTGTTGTTTTTACTTAAAAATAAAAGAAAGAATTCTTCAAGGATTCTTGCTGAAGCCAGATGATCTAAAAAAACAAAATCTGTGATTTGTTTTTAATGAAATAAATCCACGAAAGGAAAAATAATTAAATGTTTTCTTTTTCTTTTTTTTATCTCATGAGGAACATTGTAATGTTAAATTAGTTTTATTTATTTTTTATTCCAAACTATAATTATTTGACAATCCAAAGGTCTTGTTCTGGATGGCTGCTGGCAGGAATAACATCATGTACCTTTCTGTCTTGCAGTGTAACTGAAGAAGTCTCTCATTGAACACACTCTGTTGTTTCCTTACTGTGTTGTGTAGAGGGTGTGAAGAATTGCCCATTATGTTCAGCAGCTTGTGCTTCATTCTTCTGGTTCTGATGCTGCTTCCCCAACAGATGACTGCAATGCTAATTGCACTTTCCACAAAAGACTTAGAGCTGATATACAACATCTTGGTGCAGATGTTGAAGGATCTGTTCTCTTAAAATGGAGAGTCTGCTCTGTCCCTTATTGTAGATGACTTCTATGATGCCTTTCCAGTCTACTCTGTTGTTCACCTGAAGTCCCAGGTATATATGTTCCTGCAAAAATCTGTAATAATTGCTTTTTTTGTTTTTTTTTTTTCAAGATGAGGTGATTGGACCATCCCACAAATTGACTGACCAGCTCTATAAACTCAGCTTCTTGTCCATCACTGATACACCCCATAACTGCAGAGTTATTGAAATATTTTTGCTGATGACAGGTCTCAAAGTTGTGTTGGAAGTCTGAGGTGCACAGTTTGAAGAGAAATGGTGAGAGTACTGTCCCTTGTGGTGCTCCACACCATCTCAGACACACAACCTTTCAGTGTCACAAACTGTGGTCTGTTAGGTAGTCATAAATCCAGGTGGTTGTGGAATTTAGCAGACGCTTTTATCCAAAACGACTTACAGAGGTTAGGCAGTAGCGTTAAGGATCTTGACTAAGGACCCAACTGGAAGGTGTAAAAGTTTATCCCCTGGGGAAATCAAACTCTGGTCTTGTATATGGCAACTGGATGCTCTGCCAACTGAGCTATCAAGCCAAATAAAACAAATGAATGGACAGAGTGGTGATTCCAAATCTTTTTCTAAGGATTTATTCTAACTTAGACTAAACGCCTTTTCATTCTTCTTTAGTTAAATTAGAGATTGGACAGGAATCAGTACATGAATTAAGGTACCTTTGTAAAGCTCCCTTTACTTTGATTATACATAATTCACCCACTGAATTCTCTGGATGCCCTTTGAAATATTCAGCTTAAGCACCTCTTGTGTATATGTGCCCTTAGGCCTCCCGTACATTTCCTACTTTCCCTCCATCAATTGTAAATGGCTGTTTTCAACAAAACTATTAAGTGAGTGTTATAAAAGCCTCCAGAAAGGTGCTGCTCAGGGCACAACAGCACATCTTACAGCACTGAGAAATTTATAGTGAAAGTAAAACATGATGGAAACTGTTGTAGTGGCACTCCTAGTTAGATTAGTCTTGTAGAAAAATGCAAACAAGGACTTTATAATATATTTTGTTGTCACGCTTTGCCAAAAGACTATTCAAAGACAAAATTCTCTGAAAAGCCTTTTTTTCAGAAAGAACTACTTGCTTAGAAAACTCGCCAGTCTGATCTGGTATAGAAATGTTTGACTTTACATGCATCATCCTGAAGAATTTTTCTACCTTATCAAATTTTGATTATGAATGAAAGGCCTTTACATGAAGTCTCCCATGAGAACAGCTGATTTTAACTCATGGTTAAGTCATGCTTATGGCCGCTTTGAAGTGGTGACCATGGTATCTTTGTAAAATGATGAGTCAAATCTAAATAACCAGTCTATTTTCATGTTTGTTTAGGTTACTTTTCACATCCAACCATACAGAGGAAGAAATGACCAAACTGTGCATGACAACATCAAGTACATCATTGACAGGTAGGTGCTTGTCTGGCTGCACTTCATCATCGAGGCAACTCAAATAGCACATCATTAAGATTGCATGCACAGCTGAGGAAACAAGAGGTTACAACACTGAAATACTTTTAGGTTGCATTTTTGATTATAGACTGCCAGTTATATGATTTATGTATGAGATTTAAAAGCAATTTTTCCAAACTTTGTGTATAGAGTTTGGTCTTTAAGCAGCCTTGTAAACTTTCTTCAATAAGGTCCCTTATTTACTGTTTATGCTATTTACAATCTGTTTGGTAAATACTGTTTAAGTCAAAAATACAAGCCCATATAAGGTATGCTTTGCTTTTTAATTTTTTTTTTACACACACACACACACATATATATATATATATAAATTTACAATACTGTCACTCATCTATTTATATTAAGCTTCCAAAGATCCATCAGAGACTTTACTGTAATTTTTTAAGTGGCTGAGTTCTTTAGGATTTCTAAATATCAAAGTGTTTTTCTCAAGACATTGGCTGCTTTTTATTCATTTTACTCCAGTCCTTGCACCTGATTGTTTTCAGAAGGATGTTTATGTTTGTTTTTTAATTGACTTAACGCTGACCTACGAGCCATTTAAGCTAAAATTCTTTGAAAAGAATGAATTTTTAATAATATCTGTAGGCCCTTTGTTATTAGAAGTCTGTCAGCTCAGCCTCTTTTCTCTGTGCAAGGCACAACACATTACCTCAGTAAAATTGGTGTTGCTAGCCAAACACAGAGGCAGATTCAACAAGCTATCACTCTTGTTTTGAAATGCAACTAAGGAGAGCTAAATCTATGAAGATTACTCTTTAACACAAATAAGTAACTAGTCAATGCCATAACATATATTTAGCACCTTAAAACAAATTAACTCCAATGCACCAATTACTATATGAATCTTAAAATTATAGGGATGAGAAGTAATCTACAGGAGATGAACTGTAAGAATTTAGATGTTTTTTTTTAAATCAGAAAAGAAAGAAGAAGAAAAAAGCAAATATCTGGCCCTTCTGTTGATTCATTTAGTGCTAAATAAAGCCTCATCAGAAATGGTCCCCAAGAACTAGAATGAAAATCAGTGACAACAGGTTTTATAGTCTTAAATGATAAAACTGCCGTCGAGCCCTGACCTTAGCATTATTGAAGTATTGTGAGTTCATCTTGAAAGAAGATGGAAAAAAGACATCAAGAGAAAAACCTTTGAAATGTTAGTCAAGAAGTCTGGAAAACTTTTCATAAAAACCAGCTAAAGAAATTACCAGAACACTTGACTTAGAGGGTTTCTGTCTGTGCTGAAGAATAAAGGTGGTCATAAATAGAGACTTTCGAGCTTGTTTGAACTCTATAAACCAGAGGTCTCCAACTCTGGTCCTCGTGTGCTACTGTCCTGCAGGTTTTAGATGTCTCCTACTACAACACACCTCTGCACAAGCCTGTTAATGACCCAGTGATTTGAGTCAGGTGTGTTCAGGGTAGAATCCAAAACCTCCAGGACAGTAGCTCACAAGGAACTGTGTTTTTGCCTTATATAGTGCATTTCCATTTAGTTTGTACATTTCAATTAACATATAAATAAGAGGTGGCTTAATGTTTTTGCACAGTACTGTAGATATTCTATATGGCTTATAATTGTACACAGATTCCCACTTATTACACAGTTGGATTCCTATTTGAGATTAAAAATATGTTTACAGATAAATTTGTAATTACTTTGGTGGATTTTTTTTAAAGGATTCAAGCAACATTAGGCCAAACTAAGTTTTTCCAAGAAATATTAAAAATATTGTTAACCCTACAAAAGAGACACATGGATAGACCCTTTGTAGTTCAACAAGAACTGTCTTGAGTCAAAGAGCTCTAAAAAATCTAAGAGACTGTTTCTAAAAACATTTGACCTTAATAATTCTAGTAGTTTTTGCCTTCTTAGCACCAAATAGGACTTCATTTACTTAACATTAATTATTGAATTGTTTCAGCACTGAGTCTCTTTTACTGCTTGTCTTTAAAGGTATGGAGATCATGGGGCTTTCTACAGGTTTACCACCAGTACAGGAAAAAGTCTTCCTCTGTTTTACATCTACGACTCCTATCTGACTCCACCAGAGTCCTGGTCTGAATTTTTGACTCCCACCGGCTCCCACAGTGTACGTGACTCTGCTTATGACTCCATCTTTATTGCTCTGATTGTGGAAGAGCGTCACAAGCACGACATCCTGGCAGGTGGCTTTGATGGCATGTATACTTACTTTGCCTCCAACGGCTTCTCTTTCGGCTCTTCTCACCAGAACTGGAAGGCTATCAAGGCTTTTTGTGATGGGAATAACCTCCTTTTCATTCCCAGTGTTGGACCTGGTTATATTGACACCAGCATTCGACCGTGGAACAATCACAACACTCGAAACAGAGTGAACGGCCGTTACTATGAGACGGCCCTGCAGGCAGCTCTCAATGTGCGGCCTGAGGTTCTCACCATAACATCTTTTAATGAATGGCACGAAGGGACACAGATAGAGAGAGCGGTGCCTAAAAAGACAGTGACCCGTGTGTATTTGGACTATCAGCCACATGGACCCGATCACTACTTAGAACTGACGCGCCGCTGGGCCGAGCAATTCCATAAAGAGAAGGAGCAGTGGCTCATGTGAGCTTTCATCACAATGACTTGAAAGAGATTGCTCTATTAAAATGTATGTACACATGAAATGTGGAAATTGATGTATGCGACTGCACAAGGACATGGCGTGGTGTACTTAGAAGTGCACACATGCTCATCTGGAGGAACAGAACACCATGTTGATGGGGATTTTTAGCGTAAAGCAGTTTAATGAACAATCTCTGAAATTCCCTTTGAACTTTGACAAACCAGAACTCTGTAGATCTGTCTGATCTGTTGTCCTGCCTGACATTCACATAGATTACATACATCATCACCTATAGGCCCCCAAAACTCTCTCTGCAGTGGAACGATAGATCTAATTATTCATAGTCAGGACACTCCACAACATAGACATCCCTTTACACGGGCTATGACAGTTTGTAACCAACGTGATGGTGTTTAAAAAGTTGCAGACGCTGTTATGGTTTTTTTTACATGACATATTTGAACATGAACAACATGAATTGTTTAATTTTGTGGTGGACATTCTCTAAATGAGAAGATGCAGCCAGTGAGATTTTCTTTATATCATGACAGGACAAAAATGTTTTGTTTGTTCTTTTCAACACTAACAAATTCAATCTGTTTACACCTACTAAGCTAAGTTATTAACATTGTTTTTATGTCTGAAAGGAGAAAAAAAAATAGAAAAAGACAAGTTGTGCAAGTACAAACGTTTATGTGCTGCTCTAGTGGTTGGATAATGTTTAAATTTCTAAGCAACTAAGAGCTGCTGAATATCGCACTGGTCCATTACAAGATTGACAGAGACAACCACACACTACTTACCTAATGGCAATTTAAGGATAAATAATGAATCTAAAATGCATGAGTTTGGATTGGTAACCTGGAGCACCTGAAGAGAAACCACATAGAAACAAGGAGAACTTAACTTTTCACAACAGTGCTGCACTGCCTTAATTTCCAATGATTTAAAGTTTTTGTACTTGGCCAGAGGGGACCCACTGCCCTGCTTGTTTTAAATGTTTTCTGTTCGTACATACCAAAATAAATAGGTCAAATTTTAACAAGCTCTGCAGAAGTCTGACACTGAGTCACTGATGTGAATTGGGTGTTTGTGCAGAGGTACTAATTAGGGCTCAGTGTTGGTTCATTAAACAAATATTACACAGTTTAAGCAAAATTACAAACAGTCTTGTAAAATATAAAAAAGAGGAAATTTTCAAGGAAGGATTGGAAAATAGAGATGTTGTGTGCCAGAGTTCAGTTGGCAACGGGTTACATAAGATGGATTAAACCAGCCTGATCTCCCTGTATCACACACTCTGGTCTGAGAATAGTTAAATGGGGAATCAATGGATCTCAATCATCAGGGGGGCACATACCAGGTCAATAAGTCTGAGTCTGAATGAGGTGTTCGTGCCAATATGTAATGTTTGGCTTTTTTTCAAATGTGGTGCAGTGCATTATGGCCTAACATCTCCACTTTGGTCTCATCTGTCCAAATTATGTTGTTCCAGAAGTCTTACCATTTGTTCAGATATAACTTTGCAATTCTATGCTGTCATGTTCTTTAGAGCACAGAGAAGCTTTTCCCTGACATTACTTTCAAACAAGCCCTACTTTAGTCTTTTTCTAATTATACTGTCATTAAAATTTAAAGTTTAACATGCTAACTGAGGCCTGTAATGCCCGAGATGTAGCCCTTGGTATTTTTTGCAATTTCACTGAGCTTTACATAGTTCAACCTTGTGATGTATTCATTTAATTTAAATGATTTACACTTGTGAATTATCTTTTTCACTGTACAAAATTGCAGTCCAAAGATCTGGGAAACAGTCTTGCAACATCTTCCAGAGTGAGCGGCAACAAATACTTTTAATTTTAATGCTAATGCTGGTCCTCCCTGACACTGTCAACACAAACCCGAGTGCTCCAGAAAAACAAGCTTCTCCTACCTACCTACCTATTTTTATTAAAGTGATGAAAGGTGATGGCTAATTAATGAAGCTGATTAGCAGAACCTGGCTACAACTTGCCCTCTTTACATCTTTGGCTTAGTTTTAGTCATAGTGTAATATGTTGTGTGTCATTTCTCTTGCAGGTACCTCATTTACAGGCCTAATCAGGATAAATGACGTTTTTTTTATGCCCCCACACATAAAACCTTTGAATTCTTTGTCATGACTTTGCTTTGAGGGTGTTCAAAAGTGTTTTTCAAAAGCTTCCCACTTACCTAAATAACCTTCTTTTAACCCATCATGAAGAGACAATGTTCACAGTGAGCAATTTTTCCCTTTAGTTTAACAAGGCTAATGCACCGAGGAGTGGCTTTATGAATAAAAAAAGCTGTCTCTGAATGGGTCTCTTTTAGGATTTCATTATAATTCTGCCGCCTTTAATATTAAAGGGTATTTGAAAACCAGTTTTTTAAGATAAGTGGGCTCTTTGATGCATCTTTGCTTGATTTCCATACGAAGGGTACACACTCATGCTCACTTAAGAATCAGTCGTGAATAAAATCCAGACACTTCTGAATAAGTCTCAACCGCCAATGTATGAAAAAGAGAATAGTACTTTTTTTTTTTAAAAAAAAAGGACCTTTTATTCAGGCTTTACAGACAATGTATAATCCACCAAACAGGCTTACATCAGGCACTTCACATGAAAAATAACTCCAGGTAAGCAGTCATGCAGTTTATATTTTTTTCTAACTTATATTGTTTATGAGATGTCAATTTATATGTTATTAATATTTCTTAAGATTGTACTGCAAGCCTCATATTGTCATAAAACATAAAATAAATATATGGGGGAAAAAGTCATAATTTAAATAACTTCCATCCCTTAACGCAGGGATCTCAAAATCTGGTCGTCATGGACCACCTTCCTGCAGGTTTTAGATGTTTCCACACTTCAACACACCTGACTTAAACTAACAATCATTGCGCATAAGTTAACAAGCTGTTGGGTCAATTTTGTTTCAATCAGGTGCGCTGGACCAGGCAATTACACAAACCTGCAGGAGAGTGTCCCCTAAGGACTGGACTTGGAAGTCCCTGCCTTAACGTAACAAAAATAACCATTCAGACCATAAAATGAGTGCTTACTCATTTTCACATCATCATTTATGATCATAAAAAAAAAGAAACCCCAGACCTTAAAGCAGATGCGGACTGCTGTTTAAAACTTGCTCTCTTCCTGAGTTCTGGGTTTTCCCAGAAAATGTCCAAATCCACAGTTTGGTGCTTTCCTAAGCATTCCTGGGTCAAAGCTGGTTGTGCATCTCAGCGAGTGTTTTGGAGTGTGGAAAGTTTAAAGGTCATTCTTTCCCCGAATCCTCTGACAGTCCATATTTGTGCTCCAGCACATCAAGCGTGGAAGAAAGGGCACTGAAAACAGAATTAGGGTCATTTCTTGTTTAATGCACCAAATCCACTTCAGAGCAAGCATGGGAGGTTTGGGGCAGAAGCTCAAAGTCAGAGAGACAAAAATAAACTAAATGCAACCAACTGAAAATATAATATTTTAATTACTTTTGACTTCTATTCGTAGTGAGATTGCTGTAATCTTAGTATAATTAATACTAAACACTTGAGAACAGATTTTTTTTGCAAACAACGGCATATTTTGTGTAAGAGATGCATAATTTCATTATGTGCACTGCTGCTGGAGTGCATTGTGATGCAGTTTTAGTATAAGAAAAATAATAATAGCTCCTTAATGCAAGTGAATATTTGTTTCAGTCTTACGAATCTAAAATTTGTCTTTTTTCCTTTTAATTGTTAAAATAGAAACTATTGCAGGTAACGTGCCAATACCCTCTCACATACAGAAGTAAAAGCAATGGTTTTGACTTGACTGATTAAAGGAAAAAAAAAAAAAAAAAGACATTTCTGAAGTAGTGACTAATGAACAAAGTATAGCTCCAAACCACATATCGAGCAATATTTTGGACAAAGAGTTGGCAGGACCGTGAGGTCTTGCTCTCCTATGGCTGCTTCTCCTCTGCTTCATCAGTGGCAGGAAGGAGACAGCAGGAGAACTGTGAATAAGCTGTTGGCACTTATTCAGTGTTGTTCTTAGGCTTTATTGTTGTGACAGAAGCTGTGCTCAGAAAGAGAAAAAATAAAAATACATTCTGTCTCTTCCTCCTTTCTTTCATATGGTGTTTTACACGTAAGTAGAGGCAAAAATCGAAGCATAGGCTGTGATGCTATTGGTAGAATCAGTGACCTCAAGCCAGTTTTTTTTGTCCAAAACAAGGCAGAGGAAGAAACAGACATTGTCATTCCCAGCTTGTCACATAGTGACCTTTGGTAAAGATCCCTTGGCTTTAGTTTTTAAATGCACAAGGTACCCACTTACAGTGGAGGCTACTGGAGTACACTGAACCCATTATGTTTAGAAAATGAAAAAAAAAACAAACAAAAAAACAAGAAAGAGTGAGATGATTTGAGCTAGATGACAGTGCTTTTTTTTTTCCTTTCTCCAAGGACGTTCAAAGTCAGTCCTCAAGGCTACTGTCCTGTAGGTTTTGTTTGTTTGCTGCTGCAGTGCACTGCAATCAGATTAATGGCTCAACATGCTTGGGCAGCACTTGACAGCAGGCTGTTGAGGAGAACCATTTAATTTGAATTAGGTGAGCAGGAAACATCTAAAAACCTGCATGATTGCAGCCCTTGAAGACCTGAGGTGGACACCCCTGTCCTACTGGAAGAGGATGTCAGAAGATGGACTCACTGTGGTTACAAAAGGATGGACATGGTCAATAATACAGATAAACTGTTTAAATAGTTCTCAGTAGGTACTAAGGGGCCTAAAATGTGCCCACACCATAACACCAGACGGAGCCGTTGATACACAAGGCAGGATGGATCCATGCTTTCATGTTATGTATGTCAAATAAAAAAATACTATCTGAATGTAGCAGCTGCAATAAAGACTCCGACCAGGCAACATTTTCCAGTCTTCTATTATCCAATTTTGGTAAGCCTGTGTGAATTGTAGCCTCAGGTCCCTGTTCTTTGCTTACACGAGTGGCACCTCATGTGGTCTTCTGCTGCTGTAGTCCATCTATTTCAAGTCTGGACATGTTATGCATTAAGAGACTCGAATAACCACTCTTTACAACTAAGGTATGCAGAATATCTTAGTTGTAAAGAGTGGTTATTTGAGTTAATGTTGCCTTTCTATCATCTCCAACCAGCCTGCTCATTCTCCTCAGACACCAACAAGGCATTTTCATCCACACAACTGCCACTCACTGGATATTTTCCCTTTTTGAACCATTCTCTGTAAACACTGGAGAAGGTTGTGTGTGAAAATCCATGTAGCTCAGCAGTTTCTGAAACACTCAGACCAGCCTGCCTGGTACCAACAACCATACTACTTCAAAGTAGTGTGTTTGAAGTTTAGTGTTCAAAGTTTAGTAATGCACTTAAATTCCCTTTCTTCCCCATTGA
Source organism: Melanotaenia boesemani (assembly GCF_017639745.1). Classification (NCBI taxonomy): domain Eukaryota; kingdom Metazoa; phylum Chordata; class Actinopteri; order Atheriniformes; family Melanotaeniidae; genus Melanotaenia; species Melanotaenia boesemani. The sequence continues at coordinate 14,182,623 of NC_055687.1, read as the reverse complement.
GATGCTCAGTTTAACCTTCAGCAAGTCATCTTGACCCTGTCTATAAGCATAAACTCATTGAATTGGTGCCATGTGAGGACTGGAGTTAACAAGCAGGTGTACATAATAAAGTGACCAGCGAGTGAATGTTCACGTCTTCAAGACAAACCTTGGAAAAGTTGTTTCTCCTACTACCTCATCACATATTAAAAGTATTTGTTCAGTGTTTGGTGAGGCGAAGGGTTTAGGTGTTTGAATAAAAACAATATGATATACTATAATCTTTTCAGCTTTCAACATTACTCTGCTGATATAACCTGCAAATGTTACATTACCAACTGAGAAGACCCTGTTTATGTACAAATAATGCTTCAGGGGTTTCATGTGCATTGAAAACCAAGGCAGCGGGGTCCTGATCAAGTGACAATATTAGACAAGCTGAGGCTGGGAAAAAAAAATGTATATTTAAGTATAGATCTGGATTTTTTTTTTCTTCAAACCTTTGAAATTTGAGCTCTCCCAGTTTTAATTCCTTCTTAGTTCATAATCAAAATACACTGCATATGCTTTTTCCAGGAAATGTTAAATGTTGAACAGTATGACCACATCCATTTCATTCAAATTTATTCCATGTAAAAAGCAAAAACTGTAAGAATGAGCAGGTTAAATGACTGAACTTACCAGCCAGGTCTGATGATGTGGTATTTGCCGAGTACTGACAAGTCGACTACTGTGGACCCAAGGCGGCTTTGGTCCCCTATTGGTCCACCATCCACAACTACGGCTAGTTTGGACCAGAGCTCCTGAAACTCCTTCAGGGCAAAAAAAGGACATCATTTAACAGAAAATACTCACAATGTACAGCGTTAAGATTTGATACTTACATGTACTTCCACTGTGCTTGTTTGTGAGCTGATGTTGGCGCTGGTGAGAGCAAGTGGTTCATCACACATCTGGCAAAGGCGCCTCATAAAGGCGTGATCCGGAATGCGTACGCCTACAAGCTGAGGAGCACACAGAAAGGTAAACAACAGGTCAATGGATGCTTTGTTTCAAAGCTAAATGCTAATAAAAATTAAACAAAGGGACCTACTGAAGTAAAAGGGTTAAGATCTGTGTTGAGCACTTCAGATCTTTCAAACACCAGGGTGACAGGACCAGGCAGCAGGTCATGCAACAGCTCCTCCACCACCTTCACCTTACAGTACCTATACACAGAAACAGGAACAAATAATCAGTGTGGCTTAATAAATGGGAAGTTAGCTATTTAGATTGTTACTTGAGAAATCCAGATTCTTTAGTATTATTATGATTTTTTTTAAGTTTGAACAAGCCACAAAGAAATGTCAAACAGAAGAGTTTTTTTTTTTTTTTTTTTTTTTTAGAACAGCTGTATCTGTGACTAAACATGTAACATATGTTGGCATAAAGATGTCATCTCTAGCTTTTCCATGTGGGATTCCTCTGTTGTAGTTTAATGTTTGTGCAAAGCAGTGGGTCTAGAAAGACAACGCTACACTATTAATTATCTTTAGCCAAGAACAGTAACATTGATACTTAACATTAAGAAATCAACCATCTATTGAACAAAAACCCAGATCAAAGTAAAACATATGTAACACATGCATACTTATGGATGTCCCGAATTTCTCCAACACAAATTGCCAGTGGCTTGTTTCCGTTTCTTCCTTTAATGTCATATATCTTTTTGACTGCCTCAGAGTTTTGGGCCAGACATGCCAGACCATAGATGGTGTCCGTGGGCACAGCAACAATGTGACCATCTTTCAGAGCATTCACAGTGCAGTTCAGGATGTCAGTGTCATCTGCAGTTTGTAAAAGAAAGGAGTCAGTAGGACATAATCCACAGCAAGACAGACAATGAAAGTAAAGGCTAACCACCCCCCTCCCCCCCAAAAAAACATAAAAGATGCACAAAGCTATCTGCATTTAAAAACCTACTATGTGGTTGTTCTAAAATATTTTTTATTTTAAAATTTAACTTGTTACCATAATCTCTCAGCCAAATTTCAGATACTAACTCATTATCCTAATGCTTAAACAGCAACTTGGGCTCAGTGATGTTTCATATCGAGGTAAGCTGCAGTTGCATTTGCGTATGTTGCAAACAAATAGGAGGTTTTTACAAAAAATGCAAGAAAGAAACCAAATCTGTAAACATTAAACTCTCTCACTTTGTCACAGCAACATTTTATGTTTTATTTCTTTAATTGTTAGAAATTGGCAGAGAAATCCTACATACATTGCAGTCGCTACATGTAACATTGTTTCAATGTTCTGTCCTTCTCAAATAAATACTAAATAAATAAAGAGTGTAAAAACAATTATTTGATACCTATTATAATTCTACAAGGTTGTCAAAGAGTTTATATCTATGAAAACCATAATTAGCCTACAATATTATCCATTTCCAAAGCTTGTTACGAGGTCAGATCTTTGCAAAGTGAATAAATAAATGACATTATTTAAATGAGTCTAATTATAGTTATAGTTACTCTCCATTATTAGATTTATAACAAAGGAAAGCAAATATAGTACAAAATCATATTTTTCCGCCATCGTGTCTATCGTGGATAGACAGTTAACTGTCACATGTTTTTGGTAATTTTTTTTTTTTTGTTTGTTTTTGTCGCCAGCTGTGTCAGGGGAAAGTAATGAGGAAATAATAATAATAATAACAAAAAAACTGCAATTTAAAAAAAATTAAGACATAATTGGGGGCTTTCTTGTTACAGCCTGTTTTGCCATACACTAACTGTAAAACCCAGCATTTAATTTATATCAAGTAAGAGCCGAAGGTAGTTGGTAAATGACATGTACCTGTTTGGACTCCCTGATCAATGGACGGCCCGTTGGAAAGCGGCAGCAGCAAACGCAACAATTTGGTCTTGGGGTCCTTACACATCTCTGCTCCGAGCCTCTGAGCCGCTGCTGAACTGTGAGCAAGTCTAAATTTAATGAATTTAGCAGCAAAGTACGCAAGTGAATTCATGCAATCTGGCTTACTGACATACACGACCAAGGAACATGTTGCCTGACGTAATGAGAAATCGCTTCCGGGTTACACCCTCCAAGGCAGACGTCACTTTTCTTAAAGGGCCAGAAAAAAAAAAGCAAACAAAAAAAAAAAAAAAAAAAAAAAACTTGAATCTCCTAATCTGATTAATGTAATTGATATACTTGGTTGTTTAATAGGTGTTTTAAGTTAGTAATATTTGGCATTCTAGACGAGATATAGTTTTAGTTAGTTTAAAATCATTATTTAAAGAAAAAAAATATCTGTGCATACCCTATCCTTAACAGTCTGTCACGTTCGTTTCTTTAAAGACAGGGAATTGATTTTTTTTTTAAATACTCATCTAATTCCATACAGAATTACAATGTGAAATGACAAAATCTGCAGTTAAAATGATTTAGCATAGCATTAAAGAAATTGCTATAGTGAATTTTTCAGTTAATAAAATAACATCAAATATTGTCTCTGTGTTAGGCTACAACATTTTCCACATCGAAAAAATATACTCCTCCGCTGTTTCGATTTACTTATTTCATACTGTAAAGTAATAATATTAACACTTTACTCTGCGGTCAGATGAGCAGCCACACGTCACCTGCTCAGTCTGTTAATCGCGCAGCAGCTTGAAAATATGACCACCTGTGAACACTTAAAACAATGAAGACATCTGCTGACAGGTAACACTGTAAGGACGATATGTCGACGGTCATGAACTTGGATAAAGGTATTAAAAATTTAAATAACAAATATTAGACCTTTGGCAACAGGATATAGGCTACCATGTTATCTATTTATGTCCAAAAGTCTCAAAAGCAGAAGATACTGAAGCGCAGCAGATCGATGGGGAGTCTACATCGTTACAACAGGTCGGTCACAATTACAAGTTCGACCTGTAAATGGCTTTTTGTTCTCACTGACATTTTGTCGGGATATTTGATTCTTAAAGGATATGGAGGCCATCGAAGATAGACTGATCACACTTTCTGATAAGATAAATCTGTGCCAATCAGTCCTGAATGATTTGAAAGACCTGAGTGACACGTTGGTGGTGAGTGCTCTTCCCTTCTCTCTATTTTCTTACAAACATATTAGAGCTTCTGTGTTAACTGTTCTTTGTTGCAGAGAAAATGTCTTGAGGATGTGTCCTTACAGCCACAGAAGTGAACAAAAGAGAGCCTTCCAGTATCAAAGTTTTAACTGCTGTGTTTGAATAAACTCCATGACTGCAATTTTAGGTGTAAATATTTCACCAAGCACACACATCTCAGTGACAAGGATAAGGTTTTATTAGTATTATATTGCTCTCAATTCATAGTTATTAATTTATACAAAACGAGCATAAGCAAACATTTTGACATTATACATTCTTTCAAAAATACAAATCCTTTACAATTCTTCACTCTTTGGGTGTCAGACATTTCTTTGGAAGCATATGGTTGCCTATATTAGTCCAATATTGCCCATTTGGAAAAATGTTGGCATTGACTGACTTTTCTCAATCTCCAGTTTTACATTAGTGATCAAACTATCTGCTTCCAAATAAATGTCACCATTAGTGACAAAGTTACCTTTTCAGGTAGACGTCAGACAGAAAACTGGGCCACAAGTTAAACATTTCTGTTTAAAAATTAAGTTAATGAAAGCTGACAAATGATTAAACTATGTGAAAGGCTGAGATGATGAGATGAAATGGAATGAGACCAGTGTAACATGAGTAAAAGGAAAAGCTGTGTTCATTTAATCATAATTCTTAAAACAGAACCATTCATTCGCTAAGTACTTCCCCAAACAAATCAAATGGTTTTGAACCAGTTACCTCAGAGGCAAGACTGCATGTGAAAGGAAAGATGTGGTGCAACATTCAAAGGAATAGTACCTGATCCACACGCTTCAAAGTCCAGATTTGCGACACAGCAATCTTAGATATTAAACGTATTACACTTGAGTCTAAGCAGATTCTTTTGATAGAGATGCACTGGAAAAATAACTTGCCAATGGATGTCTGCATGAAAGTTGGTAACAGAAGTCTGTCTTGTGAAAAAGGCATACATAGCCTGTCTTTGAACTTGAAATTGCATAGTTGTGTACATTGACAACATAAGAATGTTAAGGATATGAGCTTAGCTGACAGCTATTTTTTGGGGCTGTGTTTTAAATAGATTTTGACATCTGTGCATGCAAGAAATGGTCTAAGCGCATATAAATGGAGCCACTTGCAATATTCACCAATAAAATTAATACTGGTCTGGCTGAATTAAGCCCAGTTTTCTAGAAAATCTGCCTTGTCTGCACTCGTCAAACAAGGGAAAGCTACTCTTAATGGTTAAATGGGGAAAAAAAATAGCTCAGTGATAAACCTATTAAAATTTAGTCTTCTGATTTGCATCTGTTATCACCTAATATCTTTTTTTTTTTAGCAATGTTGCATAAGCATGAAAAACTAAGCAAACATTCCAACAAGAAAACCACTCAGATCAAGGAAAAGTACAAGAAACCTTTTTGCCTCAGTGACCGGCTACTGCCTGAGATCACCTGAGAGACTTTGATGGCGGGTATGCATGTGTGAAGCAGAGATGGTCGAGACAAGAAGGTTCACAAAATAAATCATGTTGTAAGGCCAAGTCTTAACACTCTAACCTACAGGAGATAATGCCTTTGCTTGCCATCATTGCAATGTGTCCCATGTGAAACAATACTGTTAAATTATACTCTGAGGAGGCTATGTGTTACATATATTCTGTTACAATACGAACTGTACAGGAGCTTCTTTATCGGACTATTCAACAAAGCAAAAACTCAAACTGCATAAATGCGACAGGGAGCAGAACGCAAGTTTTACATTAGCTCCAAACTCTGAGTTAGTAATTCAAAAGTCTATACAAAAATACAAATCCTAGAATAATCTACACGCTTTTCAAACATGTTTACACTAAAATGCACTATATTTACACCGTATCCAGGACACCATCTTTTAAATGCTACTTTACAGCAGTTGTATACAAAAAGTCTGTAGTGGTGCTGCACCTCAGCTAACAAGCTGTCAGGTTATTCTCTTCATAAGATAGTGTGCAACAAACAGAAGAGTGCAGCAAAATGTAGGGCTACTGCAAGTGTGGGCCTTCTAGTAAAGAAAACAAGTCTGAGTGACAAATGAAAGGAATTGGGATCAGTCATGAGTTGATGAATCCCTGAGAGGGTCACAACCCTAAAAAACATGGGATGTCGACAGCAGTTTCTTACTGTTTAATTGTGAATTATTCTTGCGAATGAGCAGATCCTTGAGGGTAATTTGCGTCACTGTGCAGTGTACTCGAGGTGCCGCTTAACTTGCTTTTAGCCATATACATTGTTTTTGAATGGATAAAAATTCAGTAACAACAAAAAAGCAACTTAAAAATACAAGTGATTGGAATAAATTATTCTGCTATCTCAAAGATAATAGTTTTACCAATATAATGAAAGAATTAACATTTAAATAAATTAACATATACAATTTAAGTTAGTTTAAGTTATAGGCAACTTATTGAATTAATGCCATTTAAAAAGACAGGCAGATCTGATCACAGGTTCTTTTCTTGATTAGTAAATATCAAAAGAAGTAGAAAGAAAAGAAAAATCACATTTTCTTATCTATATTAGTCTTCCTAGAAAACAAAAAGAACACTAAGGAAACCACTATGACAGCCAAATCAGGCGCCATGTGGCCAACTCCTTTAAATTTCTGCTGGGAGCAATGGTTCATTAATATAATAGCAAATTCCTCAAATACAGTGCATTCTGGTCAGCTGCATTCCAGCTTTAAGTATTAGGACCTGTAGTACAGTACAAGGATATACAGACAAGTTTTTGTTTCCTGCTTAGGTCTGTAGATCAATTAATCAATCTTATCAGTGCTTGGAGAACACACTTGTTTTGATTCAATCAATTCAGTTGATCAGGAGGATTATTATACACAGGGCATGTTTCCACATATAATTCACTGCCATTTTTCTGCAATATGTAGTGTTCAAGTTGCTAAATCTCAATAAGTAAACTAATTCTGTTTCTAAAAACTCAACTTCTGCAATGATCCTCAACAGAAAAGTTATTCATAGTCTGTGTATATGTTGCGCAGTGTCATTCAGAACAGGATGTACTGCATGGACAAAGGGGTTTGATGTACACACTATATGGGAAAGAGGCATTGCTTTGCAGAGTGATTCGTGATGTGGGTGGAATCGACGTTTGTAGATGAGTGGGTGCAACAGACAAACACATGGTGCCAGGCTAGGAAGGCAATTCTAAGGATCGCCATCAGCGGCCATGTTGAAGTCATCAGCAACCAGCAGCAAAGCCTCAATGTTGGCAGCCGTCTCTGGACTCTGCATAGAGAGGAAGTCGGAGACGTCCATGCTGGCTAACCCGTCAGATGGGGGTGGGTTGGAGGCAGTGCTACTCACTATGGTGGAAAAAGTCTGAGCTGCGGAGGAGTTGGAAGAAGTACTAGAGGAGACCTCCAGCCTCACCTCACCCACCTTGGAGGAAGACTTGGGAAGGCAGCATGAGGAAGATGAATTGTCTCGATGGTGTGATGGCTCAGACAGAAGAGGGGGAGGGGGATCTGACGGTTGATGTTGTGCTGGGGTTGACATGATTGAGGAGGCACTCTTTGCACTCTTGTCTTTAGCAGAGTCCCTGCAGGCACATTGGCACTGACAGGATTCTTCCTGTTTTATGATGATAACTGGTAAGCTGAGGCCAATTTGTTGGACTGAGTTACCTGAAACAGAAACTTTAAGTCAGGCCTGAGATGTCAACATGTTTTTATTACTTAAATGATGCTGGCAATCATCCATGTCTGACTGAAGGACACCAGTCAAAGCCTTGCATGTAGTTGGATCTTTCGATACTGAGAAAGCGGCACAGTGATATTTCTTCCTGCAATTCTGTACATTTTGAGTCATCTATGTTTTGCTGTTACATGTTGATGTATTAAACCAGGGGTATCAAACTCTAGTCTTCGAGAGCCACTATCCTGAGGGTTTTAGATGTTTCACCACTTCAACACACCTGACTCAAATTAATGGATCATTGTGGAGAACTTAACAAGCAGCTGGATCCTTTAGATTTTAATCAAGTGTGCTGGAGCAGGGAAACACCTAAAACCAGCAGGACAGCAGACCAGAGTTTGACATCCCTGTATTAAACCACTGTAATGCAACACTGTTCTGACACTATATTAAGTAAGCATCTTGGAGTAGCATTTGTATGACAAATGCATAGTGACAGTATGCTACTGGCATCAACAATCAACTTATAAATCTACCAGTAAATGAATCCTGTTAAAGCTAAGTGCATCAATGTATGTGTGTGTATATGTGGCAAAACAGATTTATGATTTCATTAGTTTTTTGGCAGATGCCCATAGCATAATGTGCAAAAAAAAAAAATATCAGTAATTCCCCACGTGCTGGCTTACCGGCATTTCCTCCCACTGGTATGGCTGTAGTGAAGAAAACCTTTTCTACTTTTGGAGCTCCTTGATGTGACTGTGAACACAGAGTGATGACGTTTGACACACTAGAAGGTATATCAGGTGGATTTCCACTTGAATATCTTGCTGTATTTAAAAAAATACTAAAAAATTTAAAAGTTCAATATATTGCTTTGCTACTGTAACTATAGGGTCAACACTGATGATCTCTACATTTAAAAGTTCAAATCAACATGTAAACATGGGTGTGAGCATTACTCACTGCTTGCTCTGGGTTCTGCTGGCTGTTGGCAGCACTGCTGAGGATCCACTGGAGGTTCTGGTCAGACATGACCAGGCTTGGCTGCAGCAGGTTTGGGGTTGATGCTATGGTGATGGTGGCAGGGGTGGTAGGCAGACCAGGGCCAGTGTTGGCAACTGGGTTGTTGGCCAAAGGCACGGGTTGAGCCACAGCTGTGAAACCATCTGTTGTGGTGCCTGCAATGACAGCAGCAGGGGCTGGTGCTGTGGTGGTCTGCACAGGAGCCACTGGAGGGTGAATGGAGGTGGGTGGCGGCAGAGGAGCGGTCTGAGTAGCACTTTCTGACTGTAGGAATGTGGGTGGTAGTGCCACATAGTGCTGGGGGGTGATATGGTTTTGTGCTTGGACAGAAACCTGAGGCACATCTGAGATCTGATGCGGCCCACTTGGTTGCATGAAAGAGGGAGGCTGTGTGGAGCTGACAGCAGCGGTGACAGTGGCAGCAGCCTGAGAGGAAGAGTTTTGAATCTGCTGCGAAGAGGCTTCCATGACAGCAGCATTATGGGAACAGGAAGATGGAGAGGTAGGCGTGACAGAGAAAGAGATGATAGATGAGGAATCAGTCACCGCTGGTTGAGTAGAGGTCTCTAGGCTGAATGGTTCAGAAAGGCTCTCTGAGGAGGAAAATCAAAGCTTAGTAAATAACAGAACATTTAATAAGAATCCAAACAGGCAGGTTTTAAATAGCATGTTCTAACCGTTGGGATTGGCATCATCTTGGCTGACGCTATTTTCAGGACTTTGAAACATGAGCTCAAAGATTCTCACAGGGGTCACATTATTGAGGTCCAAGTTTTGAGCCTGTAATAAAATAAAAAAAAAAAACAAAAAGATCAATGTATACTTATTGATCTGAGGTGTCAAAATATCAATCTTAATGATACTGACATTTTAGTGATTTTCTTGACAGCTCCTAATTAGTGTTTGACAAAAATGAAGAAATGGTCAGACTTACATTATGGATGTTCTCTCGTAACTCTGAGTCTGTAGAGATGAGGCTCAAGTCACTGAGGCACAGCGAGTGATTTGCATCCTGCAATTAAGAGATGAAAAAAATTCAATCAATAGTTGCAAGGACAATAGGATCAGGAGTTGAGTCATGCAAAAAGACAGGGACACTGAAATTGTGAAAGAATGCAGCCTTTACTGTATTTTTGTAATTAAATCTAAGTTTTAAAAAACAAAACAAAAACAGTTTACCATAAAAGTTAAACTAATACATCAGTGTTGTCATGATGGTTGGCTTTCCATCTCTGATGCAATACTCCGAGTACAAGTATAGTCTGGATACAATTCAGCCATTCATTTTTAAGAAGTATGTAGGTCCAATTTTTTACTTTGAACCACAGATTGAGGGCCAAAAATCCTGTTGTGTGGACATAAGGCAAGGCTAATTTATTTGTATAGCACATTTCATGTACAAGACAATTCAAAGTGCTTTACATTAAACATTAAAAGCATTTCAGCAGGGAGCTATAACAAGTGAAAAAAAAACATTAAAAGAAATAAAATTAATAAAAACAGAAAGAAAAAGCTAAGATAACATAGATAAAATGCAAGAAATAAAGTTCCAGTGTGGGGAAAAACTATATTAAAACATGATCAAGTTTAAAAATTCAAGCTTAAAAGAAACAGATGCAGATCTGGACTCTAAATAAAAACTACTGAAATGCAGCAGAGAACAGGTGGGTCTTTAACCTGGATTTTAATAAACTGAGTGTTTCAGCTGATCTGAGGCTTTCGGGGGAGTTTGTTCCAGACATGTGGAGCATAGAGGCTGAATGCAGTGTCTCCATGTCTGGTTCTGACTCTGGAAACTGATAAGAAACATGATCCAGATGACCTGAGGGGTCTGGCAGGTTCATACTGGGTCAAGAGGTCACTGATGTATTTTGGTCCTAAACCATTCAGAGCTTTATAGACCAGCAGCAGAACTTTAAAGTCTATCCTCTGACGAAAAGGCAGCCAGTGTAAAGACCTCAGAGCTGGACTGACGTGGTCCACTCTCTTGGTCTTAGTGAGGACTCGAGCAGCAGAGTTCTGAATCAGCTGCAGGTGTCTAATTGATTTTTTAGGTAGACCTGTAAAAATACTGTTAGAATAATCAAGCCGACTAAAGATGAAAGCATGGACTAGTTTTTCCAGGTCCTGCTGAGACATCAAATATTTTACCCTTGATATATTAAGGTCATAGTTGGCAATGATTCTCTTAATGAGCTTCTCAAAGTTAAGGTCTGAGTCCATCAATACACTCAAGTATTGATGGACTAAGAACAAGCGTTTTTGTAAATAAAAATCTGCAAGTTTAATTAACTCAAGGGTATTGTCAGCACCACTGAGTGCTCTCTACTTTTAAATCCAGCCCACCTAGATTCAAAGCATAAAGCCCAATATAATGACAGCTGGGGAACAAGGCAACTGCTCGTACTTCAGAGTGTGGATGGGTGAGGGTGACGCTGAAGGACTGTCCTTTGTCATGGCCTCGGATGTGACTCTTCAAACTGTACTGACTGCTAAAAGTCTTCTCACAGCCGTCACTGGGACAGTTGAATGGCTTCTCCCCTGCAGAACAAGAAGGACCAAAAGAATCAATACAGGATGACCCTAAAGGATGAGAGATGTCTTTACAATCCAGAATATTCTTTAGTTTCTCACCTAATGTGCAAAGAAAGAAAAAAGAAAAACATAATTCAAGATCAAAGCTAATTCATTTAATTTATTTTATTCTATTTCTGGTGACTTTTGAAAGAAAATGTGACTATATTTTTTCCATTATATAAACCAAAGCAATGAGGTTGAATAATGTTAAATTGGGAAAGTGATCTTGTATTGGTTTAATCTGTACACACCTGGAATTAAAGAACTCATTTGACTCTGACTTGTGTTTCACTTTGTTTTTTATGCATGTGGAGATTTAAATCTTCTTCCACAAAGCAATGCCACAAATCAGGTAACACCTTGGAGTGTGAGGTTTGACTATTAAAGTAGCTATGTGCAGGGCTTGAATGCGCATGTGCAAGTTTGTGCATGTAAAATTAGTGCAGTGCACCTAATTTTTGACAGCACATGCACCCGTGCGAGTGAGGAGAAAGCCAGTAACTTGAAATTAACCATTGGATATTGTTCCCTCTGTGTTTACAAGGAAGTCAGCTTCACACCGCTTTAAATTTATCTTAAATAATTTACCTTAATAATTCATCTTAAATACTTTATCTTAAGTACTTTAAATATAAAAGTTTACAATACACAAGTGTTGAATCATTACTGTGAAAGAAAAGAAGAGACTTACAGTAAACAAAAAGAACACGTGTGTTTAATTTTTTGTTACTTTTATAAGATTAAATTTAAAATTAATAGTTCATAAATTTGGGTTTTGCACCTAAATTATTTTTGGTGCAAGTAATTTATTTTTGTCATGTGCACCTTTTTATAAAAATGTGTATGCGTGAAGTCAAAGACAAACCAAAAATATATACCTGTGTGGGTTCGAACGTGTGTTTTTAGATGATGACTTGCTGCAAAAGCCTTCCCACAACCATCATGATCGCAACTAAAAGCAAAGAAAAAGAAATGGCAGAATTGCTTACAATTAACTGCAAAGAAGAAAATGATGAAATGTCAATACAGTGTATTTGACTAAATTGTTCCAAATTGTTTGCATACAAAGGAATCATTCTCAGAGACAATTACCGCCACCTTTGAGAATGTATTAGTATTGCAATTCCTTTAACTTTAGTCAGGAATGGATTAAATCTGGTGTGATAACGGGAATACTCACCGAAATGGCTTCTCCCCAGTGTGTGTGCGAATGTGCTTCCTCAGGTCACTAAGCGTGGTAAAGTACTTTGTGCATCCCTCCGATTCACAGTTGAACGTCTTGCCTGTGTGAAGTCTCTGGTGTGCTTTTAGCCTGCAGAGACAATCAAGGGTTCTTCATTAAATCACAATGGGAGGCTTTGTGAGAAAAGCAAAGCAAGCACAGCAGCTTTACAAAGTGTGTGCCTGCTCCTTCCACAACTTTAAAATGTTTTAACAGCATTTTTTTTTTAAACGACTGACCTTGATGGCGTCAAAATTCAATAGCAGTATTCAGGCACACAAGAAAACCAACTGAGCAAAGCTCATTCTGTCAGTAGTAAAAAGTCTGACAGAATCTGGACAGCAACGGATGTGGAGAGAGCAAAGTAATGTTATTAAAAAGAGAATCCATCCATGTGTAGCATTGGATGGCTGCCTTGAGAAATAGCCTCTGACAAGAGAGTTGATTCTGATGGTGCAGCTCCATCAAGTCTGACACATGATGTCATAGCAGCTGAAGCGATAGAAGCCAGAGGGCTATGAAGAGGTCTTCTTGAACAGGGAAAATCTAAATGCATAACATGTTGACAATTAATTGGTTTTGGTCAGAATAAATAAGCAAAAGTTTGTTGAGGTTCTAATGTTTTTAAGCATTTTCAAGCAGTGGCTTCTGATAATTTGTCAAAGTATCCATACTCTATTAAGCTGTCAAGCTGACTGCTGTGTCATGCTGCCTTCTCCCTCCTGCAGTCAGATTATTTTCATTTAGGAAGACAAGGTAATAAGGGAAAGGCTTTCAGTTGAAGAGGGAAAACATACAAGACTGTATGTATGCACTGTACAATAACAGTACGCTGCTTTCTATTGGCAATATTTTAAGGAATTGTTTTTTACTTCTGGTATACTCAGAAAAAACTGCATTATCATCATTATGATGCAAAGGTCACAAGATCATAATTTCATATCTTTATCATCAGGGCCAAAAGAATTTGTATATTTATAAATACATTTAGTTAATATTATTTATTTATTTTTATCTTTTTACAGGACTAGATCATATAATTTAAAGGAGAAAAAGAGTTGTTGAAGGAGTGAGAAGTTTAAGGAGTTCAGCGCAACCTAGTAAAAAAAACAAACAAAAAAAAAAAACTATTGCTGACATTTAACAGGAGAAACGACTAATTATCAGACTTTTACTTGGTGGTTAAATATTTTCTTCATATGAATTATATGATTTTTTTTGTTTGTATTGGTTCCATGTATTTTTATACATAATACAGTATTTGTATAATAAAGTTAGACCTTAGAAATTGAGGGTCCAAAGAATATACTACAAATATACTTTTTGCTTTGCCCAAAAGTACATTACAAACACTAAACAAGAATGCAACATGTAATAAAATATTTAGATTTGTCTGACATTTTTTGTAAGGTAGATATTAATGTAAAAGGGACTTGTATCATTCATTATATGACTAATGAAAAAGGTGTAACAAAACTTTTAAGGATAATAATGATCTGCATTTAACTGATTAAAAATGTGTGAGAGCTCACCTGTATAGTGTATTAAAGGCTTTTTCGCAGCCTTGAACATCACATTCGAAAGGCTTCTCCTTGGTGTGAACACGTACATGGATCTTGAGACTATAGGAGGTGAGGAAGGCCTTTCCGCAGCCCTGCTGATTACACACAAATGTGTACTCGCCCCGGTGTGTCTTCTGATGTGTCCGCAGGTTTCCTGCTGTGCTGTATGTTCTTGTGCAGCCTTCAAATGTGCACTGGTAGCGCTTTACCTGATGGAAGCAACAGATGATATAATAAATTAATTTCTACTTATGCCAGCTAAATGAAAATAGTCCAATTACCTCTGATAAGAACATATTAAAGGGTCATCATTTTTCATGTTATATGAAGAGAATCTGAGAGGGTCCAACCTTTCAAAGGGGACTTAAACTCAAGTGACTCAGCCACAGGTCAGTAAAAGGAGCATTTGAGCATAAAGAACAGCAAAGATGACTAACCTTCTAAGCAATACAGCCCATCTGATTCTGTTTCACAGCATCAGTGTCCACAGCACTGTAGCAGTATCTTGCTCTTCCCTAACACAAACACCCTGGGGCAATTTAAATAAAAGCAGTCCATTCTCTTTTTATAAAAATGCTGTCGTGTATTGAACACAAAGCCAAGGTTAGGAAGCTTGTAGATGGCCTCATTGACAAAAGGCCCTTTTTTTGTCAGCTTGCGTTACCCCACTAACTTACTAAGCTGATTATCTAGGAGTTAACACATAATAATTTACATAAAAGCAACACAAATGCTGTTACAAAAATATTTAATGTCTCAGTAAAACCCCATAATACAACCTCCACTCATTATCTCACTTCAGAACACACACAAGCCTCCCAGTAACAACTTACACTGCTCTTATACAATATCACAGCTGTTTCAGGTTTTGCTTTTACAGACAACCACTAATCTGAATGATAGGTAGTCTAAAGCCATTCATTCTGATTCTTAGTGTGGGAGAGATGATTTGTTAAGCAAAGATTCATGCAAAGTCACTGCAGAAGCCTGCTGAAGTTTCCCGCTCAGTACAGCATTCATCTCCCACACCAATGTGACTCTTTTACACAGTCAATTTGAAAAATGTGTCAGAGCATTCATGTTGACCTCCTACATGCATTATGGAAGATTTCTCCATTATGCATTTAATGGTTGTATCAACATATATAAATGAACTTGCATAGTGTTCTGTGGTGGTTTTCTGTTTATACAAACTAGAGTGAAAAACTCAAGACAGCTACATATTTATTAACTGTACAGTGTAGTTCTATGTTTTAAGGGGAAAAGGAAATGTTTCCATTTCCATTTTCTAGAAGTATTTTTTAGAGATAAGTGACCTTCATAAGAGGCTAGTTTAGGCCACTGTTCCTTTGGCAATTTGTGTATATATGATCTATATATTGTGTATATGATCAAAAAACAGTCATGATAAATCCGAATTCTTAAACAAAGAAAACAATTCATATACACTGATCATAACCATAAAGCACCATAAACAGTAATCAAAATATTTAATAAAATGTACTAATATAGATTAAATACAGAGATTATCATAAACCTCTGTACACGTTTTCTTTCACACAAATTTAATAGGCTTTTATGATTTTCTTCAGTGACATTATGCTGAAGATTACAATACTTCAATGTACAAAGAAAATCGGGTAATGTCTCAAACTCATGTTCACAATCTTTCTTTTTTTTCCACTAAAAAGAGGATGTGACACATAACCAGAATGACTCAGAACTGAAAGAACAGTACTGCACCATTTCATTTTGCAGTTGTGTAGAAAATAGATTGTGCCTTCTCCTCTTGTATATTATTTCAACTATATTGTAAGAAATAACAGGAAAATACATAGATTTCTGTCAAATAAGGTAGCACAAACTATGTCATTACAGCACATCATTGATTATGCATATTGTAGTGTAGGCTGCTGTTATTGCAGTCCTTTATGTCATTCAATTCTCTAGCCTCTCATCTCATGACTGCAACTGGGTGCAGAAGTCCTTGTTTTGATCTTTGTCAGATATATTGCTAACTCAAGTGCCACACCAACCAGAGCCTGCAGCTGGTGAAGAACTGGTTCATGTGCTGCTACACCAAGCTCATTGAGGCAGCGGAGCAGAAGGACGACTGTCGGATGCTGCAGGCCAAGATTGCAAAGTTGAACTGCGTCAGTGGGATAAGAGTCTCAATATAGAAGAAAACATATTTTGCTCAGTTACTTATTTGTGCCAGGGATTAGCTTTCCTGCACTCGATGGTCTGTATGGTTTAGAAATTCCCCCGACTATTATTCTGCCAGAATCAGAAATTTAGATGTTTCCAACATCTGGAAACATCTAAATTTCAAGACTTAAGAAACTTATCAACCAAGAGTGCTTGGCCTGAAGACAACTCAAAGAATCTTTAGAATCGTTTTTAACTAATTGCAATGATATACAATTTTTATTTATTATTATTATTATTTGTCTGTGCGTCATGTCCTGGAATGCCAGTGCCAAGACTTTAAGGAAATTTACAAAAAAACAACAGACAAAAAAAAACAAAAAAACAAAGCAACCAGGCCTGATATGTTTTTTTTTTTCTCAGAACTTTCCAATTTCAATTGGAAAAAAAGACACTAAAGGAAAAAAAGGTGCATTTTATCCTTGCACTGTCACCCTCCATTAATGCTACAAACAGAATCTAAATCTGTGGAAAACACTGTTACAATGCACTGTCAACCTCCATTAAACAAGCAATGCATTCCACTTTTGGTAAGAAAACTTTACTTGTCTGAAAAATCTTTAAACCATCTGCTCTTTTGTTAAGCATTTGTTTAGAAAAACTGAAAGAACTCTGAGAAACGAAACAAAACAATTACTTCAGCAATAACCAACGAAACCCATGAACTATTTTTGCAACAATCAATAAAAGCCTTGAAAACTCAACAGGGTATATATGCTTTTTATCAGCAGAAGGTGTGCTTCCCCTTTATTTGGAAAAAATGCACTTATTTAAACTTACCTCTCTCTGCTTGGTCTCTGGGCACTCAGAGTGCAAGGTGAGCGTAGCCCCCTCTATGTTGCGTGGCATTGGGGTGGAGCCTGGATTTATTGTGAACTGAATCTGATCTGGAGAAATTGTGTGGTGTACATAACCCTGTGACATGCCATCGGGGTCTGCCATAAAGGCCAGAGAGCCCTCCTCTTCATCTCCATCACCCTCTCCTTCAGTGAGGAAGGTGACTCCATCCTCATCCCCACCACAGTGACCCTCCTCTTCGCCTTCCTCATCCAGCCGTATGGGGTCACGCTCAATGAGTACTGTGGTGCGATCATACACACGACCAGAGGATGATGAAGGTTCAGCAATGAGACCATCATCTTTGTCAAAATGGATCTTGTCATCTTCTTCTTCGTCGTCGTCACGCTCCAGGTGATCTACTTCCACCTCAAAGTACATAGGCGCCTCCGTATGAGGGCCATTCTCACTCATGGTCCCTGGTGCCTCCTCTTCTGTTCCAAAGGAGGACTGCACACTTACACTAATAAAGATACACCCTGAAAAATAAATGAGCTGAGTTACTTAAGGCCTTACTTTCGCTTTGAATAGTTAAAGAAAATTAAAGTTTACTTGGATGGAATAGCACACCATAGGGCAATTAAAACTAGAAAAAAAACAAATTAACAAAAAAAACTATAACTGAATGAAAACATGGGCAACATAAACAGCTAATAAATAAATAAATAAATAAAACTGAGGCAAACTCTGTGTTTTTGTTCATTTGTTCTTGCTGTGTTGTTTTTATAGAGTACATTTTTCAGTGCAAGGTAAACCTGTCCCTCGTGATCAAATGTAGAGGTAGTTGAGATAAGGGTTATTCATCTAAAACATGGGTAACCAAGTCCAGTCCTCCAGAGCTACTGTCCTGTAACTTATAGATGCCTCCCTTGTCCAATACACCTGAATCAAATGAATGACTCGTTACCGGGCCTCTGCACAGCTGAATGACATGCATAAGGGAATTCAGCCATTTGATTTAGGTGTTTGGAGAAGGGATCCAAAAACAAAAGCAATGTTGCTTAGTCGAAATCTCAGCTTGAACATAAAGCTCTGCTGTCAACTTCTAAACTTTTTTGACAGGCAGGGACATATACCCAAAAAACTGACTTCTAAATGTCCGTTGTTACAGGAAATTGTGATATTATCAAATAATAAAGACAAACTAACTCAACCCCCCCTACCCCCCCGAAGGTTTAAAAAAAAAAAAAAAAAAAAACTCGCTTAAAGGAAGCATTTCTCCAGTTTAAACAAACTGACGCTGTACATCGAGAACTTTCTAACGCAAATCAAACGGAAGCGGCTGAACTTAACTAAAGAACCAAATGACACTCTTTCATAGTTCCAGTGAAAAAATACACGCCAGGCGGCTTTTTAATAAAACATTATGCGTCACTTATTTAGAGATGCCAAACTAATGGCAATGTCAATCAACTTTTCCACATGCAACATGGTTAGCTAACGTTTCCAACAAAAAGGATAACAGAGGGGCCTCATGACAGCAAGTCACAACAAAACATAGTCTTTGCTGAGAAGTTAACAGCATGTGAGTGACAATGTATCAAATCTTACAATACCGAGGTTGTTAGCAGTACATCGTTAGCAAGCTGTTTATGTAGCCGCTGGTGAATAACTGGTTTAATATTTCAGAACATATCCAAAGCTAGTCATTTTTCTATTGTAAAACGCAAATGAGCGTTTTTTCTTACTTTTTAATACTTCATAGTTTGGCTGCTGACTACATTTTTTTTTCGTGTGTTAAATGTAACTAAAGGAACACTAGTAAGTTAGCATTACGCAAGCTATGTCAACTACAACATATTTCTCTACACATGCAGATTTGCTAGGTAGCAACTTAGCTCGTGGCTAAGGAGCAAGCTAGCAACGTTAACTGTCGATAGCTGATATTACCTATCAACCCAGCAGCAGAAACAATATGTTTAATGCTATTATTATACAATAAAATTGCATACTAACGCCAAAATTAACCAGCTAGACGTAAATGACATATTTACCTTTATAAATGTGAGCCTGATCCCTATGCTCGGGAAAATAAGCACTTTCTTCCTACCTCCTCCCTACAGTTTGATGCCATACAACGTCACACATCATAGCCATCCGTGATGAATTATGGGAAATACAAAATGAAGAAAAAAAAAACTAAAACAGAACAAAACATTTAATTATTCAGAAGCTGTAGGTGTACATGTAGTAAAATGAATCAATATATTGAAAGATATATACATTATTAGTTGATAGTGACATGTAACATGGAGTGTGAACCAAAAAAAAAAAAAAAAAAAAAAAAATCACAATTGATACATCCCTTTATAAAAGCTTTTTTATGTAAAAAAAAAACAAAACAACAATACAGAGATCAGAAACATTAAAATACAAATTATTATTTAAATAAAACATATACATTAAAAACTGTTAGGCTTCTACAGATGATCGATGATATACAATAAAATGTGCATCAATAGAAAATAAGAATTGTTTTCAAACTAATACTCATCTCTCATTTCACTATTACTACATGTTTGTACAAAGAGCCATCAGCAATCATAATAAATCATTACAGTTTATTTAAAATACTGGGCATTATAGGTTTTAGTGTTCAGCTTTAGCAAATATAATGAACTCTCCATTTAGGAGGAGCCTTGGATCAGGAAGTGTTGAAAGAATTCTTGAGTCTTCCTCTTCTCTGCAAGATCCTGCTTCCTAGGTGACCTCAGGATCAAGGAGGCAAAAATGGTGGCTGTGCAAAAAGAAAATGTCTTATTCTTGCTGCATAAGACTTCAAAATCATGTTATGCTGTACTTTCTTCTTTGGTCCCAAGGTTGTGGAAAGTTTATAAGCAAAACATATTTTTGGTACATTTCCTGCACACAAATTTCCTTCTATACACAGAACAATGTAAGCTAGTGAGAAATATATGATGTAATATTATTTTATTATCTTTTCCATATTCTGTCCGAGTATGTTCTTACCCAAGATGCCAACATCTAATCGATTGCTAGCAGAATTCTTCAAGAGCTCACGGAGAAAGGCAGCTAAATAGTTGAACACATTTTTATGGCACTGAGGTAGCATGGAAATAACCTAAAGATAAAAAACACAAACAAATAAAAAAATCATTTAAAACCCCAGAGTATTATAATTAAACATGTCTCAGAACAGTCAAGTGAATCTCCACAGGTCATTTCACATACTTTCTCACACTGGCTGGCATTAGAGCAGTATTCTAGGCACTGCTGGTAAAAAGAGTAGGGGACCACAGGCTCTGGGAGGGCATCTAGGAACAGAAGCAAGGCCTCTGCCACAGAGTGGTTACTGCCCGCTGCAAGTCAGCAAAGAGTCAAGGTTGTAATTCTTGTACAAAATATGGATGTTTTTAAAGTGGCGATAAGAATAAATGATACTGTAACATTTTCAAGCCTTTCTTAAAAATTAAAAAGCCTTTCAATTTCATTGATCGGAATTTGATGGGATACTTCTGTTTTGCAGTGAATCGTATCTGAAAATAACTATGAGGGTGATGTTCTGACATTCAGATTTAAAACAGCATTTCTATCTAGACAGAATTACAGGGTTAATAAATTTGTGATTATCTAACTCAGATGTTCAGATCATAGCAGTGTGTTGAGGCTCAATAACAAAGCAACAAATCAGGCACAGATCACCCAACGTCTTCAGGGTTTCTATAATAGGAACCTGTTCATAAATAATCCATAGGGATTTTTTTGAAGGATACGAAGGGAATCTGGCATCCCTGTGTCAAGACAATCCCTTATTTCTGCAAATTCACTCCGTAATCCAGGCTGCTGAAATATGTCTTCCTGTAAATAAAAGCCAACACATTTTAATTGCAGTGTGCCTGAACTTTACCTCAGAGATCAAGTGAGTGTTTAAATTATTTAGATAATGGGTTAAACAAACAAAGAGAGAAATCAAGATAAAATCCCTTAAGCAAAACATTATACTGTGTGAATATATTAAATTTCTGGCTCTGTGTAGTCTCAAAAACTTTAATGCACACTATTCTTTTCAGATTTTGTGAGGAAAATTCTGCCAGTGGCTACAAGGTAACCAAAGGTGAGCTTATCTGCATCTTAGTGACAGAGCTCAAATTTGGTATTGACAGGCTCGGACCATTTTTTTACAAGTGGTCCTGACTTTTCACAGTCTAATGATCATTCTACAAGAATGCAATGTCATGGTAATAGAGTGTGTTGTAAAAAACAAAATACCCACTTCAAAAAGTGAGCACAATTAAGCTGAGCATACCATGCAATGGAAACAAATAAACGAATGACATAAATATCAAACTACCAATCATATAGGAGGAGCAATTCAATATCAAGTACTTTTTTCCTAAAGAAAAATGTTGCTTCAAGAGTAAAGAGACCTGCTGCAAACACAATTAAGGTAATTTTATTAAATAAATTATTTGGATGCTCTTGGTAAATGCACACAAAAGCATTGCTGGGCAAGAGCAAGCTACTGTATTTTACTTTGATGCTGACAAATCCCACTTGGATTACTTTGCTAGAATTTTGCAGTTGTCAGCCATAGCAATGTCACTCAATATTGGACAAATTTGTGATACTTGTGTCCCACAAAACATGGGGTAAATAGAGGTGTAAAAATCCCATCATTATCCTTTTATTCTTGTGACGTGCAAACATTTTAAGTTAGTTCTCTTTATAAGCAAAAATCCAGAGGAGGCTAAAGGTAGTTATACATCTAAAACTGCCAAAACTAAGTATTAGCACAGCTAACTTGATTTTATTTCAACTGAGGCATCACCGTCTAGTTTTCTGACCTGTTTGACTGCATAACGGAATAAGTGATCCACCATCATCCAAAGCTCTTTAGGAATGTCGAGAGGCTTTTCAGTGGTTGCTGTATTCTCAGATGGAGACACATCAGCCTTATAAAAATAAAGCAAAAAGGTTAAAACAAACTCAATACAGTTACAAAACTGCAACGCTGAGAGAAATAGCAGTTTCAAGGGGGAACTAACCAGCTCACGGAGGGTCTCTTGTGGCATTTCTTGAACTGGTTCCCTTAGCTGACACAACGAATATATAGAGGTGCCATAGCAGCTCGACAGATAGTTCCCTGTTATTGAGATAAAGTAGTCCTTGCCCCGCTCTAGGTGGAGAACCAGGATGTCTTCAATCTGCTGCTTGCCGCAGTTGAGACCAGGTGCTGTCGAACGGTTTACAAAAACCTCAAGCTCAATATCCACAGTACCACCTAGATAAAAAAAAAATGCATACACAATTTTAGGAGGAGAATAGCTCATTGTATTAACGTCACTATAAACTGTATGTGGTAAGTGTTTCATGATTTACAAAGCACCACAAAAAAGCTAATGTTACAGATACCTAGGATGAAAGTTTATCTTTTAAAAGTAATAGTAATAATAGTGATAATAAAAAAGAATGATCACATAATGGTTAGAGGATCAGACTAAGAGCAGGATACTGATGGAAAATCTGTAGCTCTTTGATTAAATTGACTGACGTTGCTCACCCTGAGGAATGAAGCCTTTGGGAGGGTTGGCTGTGAGCCAGGGCTTGCAGTATGTGGGCTCATTCGGCTTCTGAATAAACTCAAACTGACATGGGACTTGCCCATCATTCATGAGGCTCAATGTCTCTGCCTGGTGTTGCATGAACTTCACGTCTTTGAAGTGGAACTGAAAGAAAATAGATTTGGAAAAGATGATGAAAACAAGATACTAAATGTGATGGTATTGCACCCTTTACATATCCCCATTAGATATCCTGTTGCTGGCACAAAGTATATTAAAACAACATAATGAGAAGGCAACTGATTGTAAGAGTACCAAATATATTGCAGCTCCTATTACATGATCATTTATGGGGTGAAACAATATACAGTGCGTATGTGTGTGTGTATAAACAAAACAACTTTACCTCTCGCTTAGACAAAGTTACAGATGGAATACATTCATTCTCCATTTTGTCTATATTGCGTACTATCTCTTCAAAGGTCTTCTTGTAATCCTCAGCATTTATTCTCTTGATCTGTTGCAACAGACATGAGCAAGTACAAACATTTTCAGTATACATATATGTAAGATGGACACAATAAAAATACTGCACTGACATATAATGTGTTTTTAAAAATGGTATTTGACATTCACTGGCATATCTAATATGTCTCAGAAGAGACACAATGCATCTTTTTAACACTACAAACCAAAACTGAATTAAACATGAAACAAGTTAAAAAGACTAAGCATTTACCCCAATGATGAGCAGGGAACTGACAGGTTTGTGGTCACTGGTTTTCAGAGCCATATGACTCTGGTAATACTGCTGCTTGATATTCTTCCCTCTCCACAGGATCCGGTCACACCACGCAGGAATGCGACACTTTTCACTAAATTCAGACAAAGAAATAGACAATTATTCTTAAGAATTACATCCACAGTACACAAAGCTGAAAGAGCATGTGTCTCATAGTTTAATTGTACATATACTTTTAAGGTTCATATGATCCCTGCAGGGGAATTCTGTTAAGTGGTAAGAATAAACAAAATAGCACAACACTGCTTCGCAGTTCATAGCCACATTAACTGTGGAGGATGTTTTGAGATAATGTTAATTAACGGAACAACTGGGTGGCTTAACTAATTTACTGAGGCCACCAAAACAAATTGAAGTTTGTATTCTTATTACGCCCCTGTGGTGCAATGTAAGCTGTTCTTGCACATGTTTCACCTGCAAATGCAAAGCAAGCTGTTTAAAGACTGCACAGAGCTGCGTCTTTTTAATGTGCTGATATATCCACTCTGCATTACTGCAGTCTTCAACCTTAAATTTGAACATAATGATACTGTGGTGTATTTTTGTGGCTTGGTGAAGTTGTGCTGTGGAGTAAATAAAGATACATTTGTGACTTTAAAATGTGCTTGATAAATATTTCATAGAGGAGATGGAAGTAAATATTTGAGAGAAAAACATTCTCTGGATGGATTGAATTGTTCTCCGTGTTTCAAAACACAACTTTTTTCCTCAACTTATTTGATTATGACCATTACACCAGTCAATATTGATGCACCTCTAAAAATAATGTATTATTCCATTTACAGTCAGGATTCAATAAGAAATTACCTTGTATCCCATTTATCAGAGCCAGTGTCATATTTGTAGGTGGGCTGGAAATCAATCTCTCCTTCCTGAAAGCCAACAAATACAGCCTCTTCATCGATCTGCCTCTTGAGCTGAGGACCACATACAGCAGATAAATATCATTAATCATGAACACAAATGATGAGTCGGCACTATTTAAACAAATAAATAGAGATCATTATCAAACATCACCTGATCATAAGTGTGCAGTGTCTCAAAGTCCTTCTTTCTAATGAGGTCTTTCACAGTGTCATCGTCAAGGTCGCTAATTCTGTAGTTAAGGTCCCCGATCCATAAAACCACACTGATTAAGAAATTATGGAAAGAAAAGCAGAAACATAAACATAAGCAAAATAGCAAATACCTTTCAGGAATAGAAGATTGTGTAGCTAATTCTCAGTCAGGTGTACTTACTATATATTCTATTTTGATGCAGCAACATAATATATACACAAACACCTTTAAATCCATTTGGACCACAGTGTTACTATGACATTCTACTATTTACGTACTCGTGCTTCATGATTGTGAGTGGAGGCTGAGTAGGGTCAAGCTGCCGAAACTGGAGACGACCGCAGATATCTTTGTAGTCCTGATTACGCCTTTCATATTCTTCAACGTGAGCAGCAAGGTGAGAGTTGACGACACAGATATCAGAATTGTGGAAACGAAAACGGATTGAAACAGCACCCTTGTTTCCCTGTGAATGGGTAAAAGATTAAATAAAGTTAAAAAAAAAAATCCAGTGAGAATGGTTATATCAAACTCCTGAAAGTAAAAGTAAAGAAAGGCTGAATTGTTTCAAAACAAAACAATATTTTCTCCTATTTCATATGAATCCTGGTACAGATTACAAACCAATCTCTAATATCTGCAGGAAAAGATGGAGCTGCCTAACCAGACTCTCCACTAGTCAGTAGACAGCCTTCTGGCCTAGGCTGCAGTAAGCATGGCTGTATTTGAGACCAGAATAATCTATTCTCAAACAATGCGTGGGAATAAAGAATGAAGCTCAGGATAAATAAGCACCCAAGTGATGAGTTCAGAGAAGACTGAATTTTTTATTTTATCATTACATCAAAGCATTTGGATTGTATGGCCTTTTATCTTTACAATTTGCTTTTAGTTGTGGGTGAAACAACATGGCTGTTGTTGAAGCAAACATTTTCTTTACTTCTAAGTCTCATATTGATGTGTACAGCCATTAATAATACAAATGCATTATATGAGAAGCCAAACAATACTAGTACAATTTAAAATACAGAAATTACTAGCTAGCAGATGTATTTTCTTAATATTTAAAGGAACCATGCCATTACTACTCTAAAAAAAAAAAGAAGAAAAGAAACAAAAGAAGGTGAGCAACACCCTTTATCTTTTGTTCTCTTCCTGCTGCAGTCATAGCACACACATTAACTTATCTGGAATTCCGATGGACTATAGTGCCTTTGTAATGCAAAATCTTAAAACGTTAGAAAACAATAAGATAAAGGGTTCTGTAAAAACAATCCTCACCATCCTTCCCATGATACCAGTGCCCACAGTCTCAGCCTCCACATCAGCGATGAACTCTGCATGCTCCTTCTTCACATAGAAGATCAGCATAATACCCACAAGACGCACCAACTTCACCTAGAACAGCAAAAGTTTAACAAAAGAGTTTACAGATCTGAGTTATAACACTTAAAAGAAAGATATATTCAGTAATTCAAATGCAATCTTTTTAAAAGTTATTATCACAGTGAAGTCGCCGCTGCTAATATCAAGATTTTAAATGTTTATTAGAAGAACAAAAAGTAAAACATTCAATCTCATCACATCTTATCTTAAGATAAACAGAGGTGGAAAATATAAATCACAGAGTAGGAAGCTGATATAGAGTAGGTAAACTTTTCAGTCAGACTACTCATCAATCCCACATGAGTCAACATTTAGATACTAATGTGGAGGCATTTATTTTTCAGCTGGCTGAGTTAAACAGTGTCGGTAGCAGATCAGCCAAGTGTGGAAGAAGGAATGACATGTTATTATACTAGCTTCTCCACTCAGACACACATCCTGTAAATTCGTAAAATCACTTGAACAGACCAGCCAAGCAAACAAATGAGGAAGCTAATAAGTCAGAGTCAGCACTCTGAGAAAAGGGAAATAGATGACAGTAAATACATAAATAAATAAAAGTTAGAACACTAACTGTTCTTGTAAGCAAACAGTTGCTACTGGCTCCCTTTAAGACAGACAAAAGATAATAACATCAAAACAGGATTTGAAAAAAAGAGAGCTGCTTACTAAGGCATACTTGGCTTCTGGATGCAAACCCTCAGACACGGCCTTCATCCACTCCAACTCCTTAGGGGTGTCACTGAAGAAAAAAGCCTCTTTGCTGAGGTCAAGTTCCTGAAAACTATAAAGACAGTAAAAACTTATTGAGTTTGATTCTCACTTCTTCCAAAACTGCTGTGGTATTCACTAAACTTTTCCACTCCTTAACACCAAAGCAGCAAACTGAAACGTAGGCAGGATTATTGAGCATCCACTGCTGAAGTCTGCGAGTGGGCTTGTTCTTCACTTAAAACTGGTTGCATGGCTGCAGAGCATCTATCAGAGGTTTGAGCAGTATATGTCGGTCTTTGTAATGGGATTAAACAGAGAATTGCAGAGATCTTCTTCAGCAACATGACTTACCCCACGCAGTACATGTCAGGAGGGTTGAAAGTGCAGCTCAGCCAAGGACGGAGGCTTTCCTTTGGTGTCTGTCCATTCACATTGTACGTGCCAAGAAAAAAACTGAAGCAGAACGACACAAAGGAAAAAAGAGACTCGCTAAACTTCAGCTGATCCTGTTAAGTCTGACAGTCTCAAGCAAATCTATAAGCGTTCTACATTTAGTCTTTGCTTCAATACAATGAATTATGTCTACAGGCTTTCTTATGCACAATGACCACAGCAGCTTTTTGTCTTACTCATGAACACAGACTGGTGTGACAAAAGCTCACAAGAACCAAACTAAGTTGTTTTAAGCCACAAAAATGACCTCAAAGAGAAGAAAAGTATTTCATGCATTAAAACCATCTGTTCTCTTCCCTGTCTCTGTCTCTATTTTAAGTTTTTTTTAGTTATATTCTAATCATGATGCACTTGTCATGTATTCGAGTAGCAGCAAGGAAGTGGTACCACTCCATTTATTATCAAATTGTGTCACAGACAATAAAAATATATCTGCACTGCATATATTAAAACAAATCTATACAACTCTTTATATATGAACAAGAAGCTGTGGCACTCAGTTAAAGTGGGCTTCTATCTGAATGGTTCACTGATGCAGTAAAGGCTACACAAAAAAAAAAAAAAAAAAAAAGAACTGACACGACCTTCTTGTGACGCGTTTCTTCCTTTGGTTTCAGTACAACAGGTCACATTAGCATCACACGACTGCTAGCCTCACGCCAATATCAGCAGAGTATCAGTGACAGTGGGTTAAGCATTTGTGACACTTGTGATAACACTGCTGCCAGAAAGCACCCAATGACAAATCAACTCATTTTTAATGGGGTGGGAGACTTCTCGTCACAAGAGCCACACAATTAATTAGTAAAAAAAAAAAAGATACATAGGAGTGATAAAAGATCTTTAACACCTACAAACATCTCCCAACCCAAATGATTGCTAGGGGTAGACATCTATAAGCATTCTGCTTCGGTCTACTCCATTTGGGCAAGTTTTGTGTTTATTATTATTTTTTCTTTTCTTTTTTTGGATTATAAAGCTGATGTACTTGTCAAAATTTGTTTTGCAAAACTCTGCTCAAATAAAAAATATTTGCCATTTGCCATTGCCATTTATGTAAAACCTATCAGGGTGGGGGCCGGGGGAAAAATAAATAAAAGTAGTAAAATTTAACTACATTAGCAGTTAAAGAGAAATCTTGATTATAAAAGTAAAGAATAATGGAATTTAAAATAAATAACATACCATAAATTGCTTATAGTACAAACAGAGAAGAATAACATTTTATTTGCTGGCCACTGACTAGATTCACTGAGACGTAAATGGGTTGCTGAAGGGCACATCAATTTTGAGACATTCTGAGAGGGCCAAGCCCTTGTCATTTACATCCCCACTGAGATTTGTTCTGCAGATCTAGCTTAAAACCGGCTGCCTTCCATACAATAGCCCAACATATGACCTTCGAGCAGAAGCCGTTTTGCACATGCCCTTAAACAGACGCAGCAAGGAGCTCTTTTGTTTTGATTGTGAGTAATGACAATACATCACTTTCTTTTCTGGTTGTCCTGGCCACAATTACCCACAGAAATAGAGATGTATTTATACAAACAATAAATAAATAAAGAAAAAAAAATCATGTATCAGATGCTTTCCATAAACATGTATATTGGTACATTTCTGTATATACTATAACAGATAAAAAGTTATCTGTCACAACACAGCATTTTGTGTTTATCTGTCATTTTCTGATTAGGCTAATTATTTACACTTACAACAAACTTTGTATGTTGGTTACTATTTTAAATGTTCAGCAAAAGTTTAGCATACATCCTTGTTTACATTACACATTTAAGATTCGTTGGTTATTCTTCATGTTATTACACAGATCTTTCAACAGTAGGTAATGTGGTTAAAAGCCAAATCCACTTTTTTTTTTTTTTTTTATGACATTACAATGCTCATGTCTCAGATGAACACTGACCTGAAAGAGCTACATGCTGAGCCACAGCATGATAAGACTGCTAGTTTGGTGTGTCGGACATAACAGCGCTTAATTTAGTTCACACAGCAACACAAAACCCACAAATGTTGCCTCATTCTTTTTACACAACACTTCTGAAATTTCAACTGTGTACACAGAAACACCAAGGGAGCACACTGACCCTGTACACGATGTCTTCTAACTATTTTTTAATTTTATTTCTTTGTTTTAACTGACCAACAAAAGGGAGCCGTCACCTCCTAAATGAGTTTTTGTGCAGAGTTGGGGTATACTTCATAATGTAGACTTTAAAAAAGCTACAAGAAAGTTTTAATCCCAAAATACTGTGGTAAAGATATGTTCAGTTTTCTTGCTTCTAAATCCTAATACCACACTCCTTTACATTAAATAAGCAAGATGTTTGAAAGACCTAGACATGACTGAAATGACATTTTTGCATTCAAACTAATGCAACACAGAATTAAAACTATCATACCTGAAGTGCTCCAGATAGGTGTACACGTCTTCTTTTTTCAGCAGCTCACACTTTATGAGGTTGTCACGGAGGCCAAACTGCGGCATGGCCAATATCTGAGCTTTGTTTGATGTGGTGTGGCTGGACGAGCGCACCAGGTCATCACGGTCTTCTCGACTAGAGATGCCCTGACTGCACACCATATCAGAAAAGGAAATGGAAACAGTTAGCAGCAGAGAAGGAAAAAGATAAAAACCCTTCTGTCCCGCTGGTGTGATTTCAGAGCAGATAAGAGTTAGAGTGATCAGAAATTGCACGTTTGCACGTTACTGTCTCTGTTTAGCACTTTGGTTAACTTTGTGGCCTTATTTCAGTATATATAGCTTACTATAAGATATCAAAGGTTTTCTTACATCTAAAACAGCAAAACAGAGCTATGTAATGAAGATCTATTTTCACATTGTCAATATGTGATGAGGTTGAGAGAAGACAAAGAAACGTAATATGTCTGCAGTGCAAACGGCTATTTTTCAGGAATTTAATGTAATCAAACACCATTGTCATGCTGAGGCTCTGTTCCAAGAAGTTTCTTGGTTAAACAACTGAACGCAAATGCTTTAGAGCTTAACTTTTCAAGCAAGTACAAAATTGACAAGCAAAGCTAATTTTCATACATAATGCATTTGAAATTGTATTAAGTGGAATCACTAATAATAATCATCAGCTGCTGCTGGAAAGGAAACTGCCTTGTCTCTCTTTTCTACTTTTGATCCATTTCATGCAATTTTGACCAAGATTGAAGGTTTACTGTACAATGCATGGGTCTGTCTGGCTACAAAGCCTGGGGAGTAATGAGTTTGGGATTTTTAAGGCAGGGGAAAGGCGTGTCAGCAGCTATACAGGAAAAGGTTGCTCCCAGGTGTAAAATGTGCAGAAAAAAAACTTGTTTTTCTTGATTGTTTCTTATTTTTAAATCATGTGAAGCAGAACTGAAAATACATTCTGATTAACTGCACAGCTCTTCCAATATACTCAAACTTCAACAGCCACTTTGTAAAATTACACAGCTTGGTTTTGAGAGTAACAACACACAACAAAAACAAGGACTTTACCTTTCTGGGCTGGAAAATGATCTGTGCTGTGTGCCACTGTTGGAACCTTTTTCCTCTTCCAATGTTCCCTTTTTATCTGATGATTTTTCTGTTTTGGAAGATCAGGCGACATAAAACATGACATAAAAGTCAAATTTACTGCAGCAGATTAATAGCTTGCTTACAGGTTAGCAGTTAAGACTGAAGAGAGTGTCACTGTGTCTTTCAGCTTCATGAAATACTGACTATGAAAAAAGAACAAACCCTTCCTTTAGCAAACCAATATTTCAGTTGTTTAATTATTAAAGCTGTTAGTAAATCAAATAATAACTAGGACAAACATGCCAATCTTAACAATGCCAAGTCAAAGCTTAGTTATTGTGCTTAATCTACTGAGACTGCCTTTTGCAGTTGGCTACAGTTATTGCATTCTAAGTAGCTGGATTTAATGGCCGAGTGTGAAGTATGAGACAGCATGGGCCCTGTCTCTAGCAGCTTGGCAGGGAACATAACTGGCTCTGCTGAAAGGGAAAGCTGAGTTCTGAGCTGAGGAAATTAAACTACATAGCTATAGCAGGCTCAGCCAAGGCTGCACCTGACCAGGAGCACTGGATAATGACCCAGAAGATGATGTCCTCTTTGACTTTGAATTAGTCAATACGTCTTTTAAAGCCAGATGTTAATCTATATTGCATTTGTTTTCTTATTTGTCTGAGGACAGAGGGTACACGTAAAAAAGTATATTACTATAAATTTAAAAACATTACTTCTCATCCATATAATCATGAGTTTTGACCTGGAAGACACTGTTTTAGCAGAACATTATGGTTATACTCACTTCCATCACGATTCAAATTAGATTAAAGTAAAAGTAAATGTGAACTGAATGTACAGCACAGCTCATCACTGCTATCACTGCTACTTCTTTGTTTTACAAAGGAAATGTTCTCATAACACCAATTTGACTAAGGAAACGGGTTGTGCCTTGCACAGAGCAAAGAGGCTGAGCTGTTACAAATTCTTATGTGGACTACTTCACTTACATATATATATGAAAATATTTTCAAAACCTAGAATATGTTAAGCCAGGTAAAAGCAAATGTAAACGCAATTTAAAACTATTCCCAGAAGGATCAAGTGGCATTTTTACTAACCACTGTTATTGTGCGAACCAGAATGACCTTTTTGTTTAACTGACAAAACTTCCAGCAAACTGCTACAACAGGAGGACTTGGACAACACACTATTAACAGTCAAACAGACTTTTTCTGAGTTGAGATGCAAAAACACATGTAAGTATAAGTCATTTGGGTGTAAGGAAATTGGTAATAAAACTCAAACCACCAGAGATGTTGGTTTGATTCAAGCGCTTAACGTGTATTGCTGTGTGTGTTCATCATAAATGTAGTAGCAAAAGCGCTACAAATATGAATTAATATGAAGAAAACTAAGAGTCAAAACAGACTGGCTACACATGCACTTATCATACTAATAAGAAAATGTAGCAGTATTCGATCAACTGTCAAATGAATGCAACTTTTTGCATGTGTAAATTTGTTACTGCCTATTCGATTCAGACTATTTGCAACCAAGTGTCTGTCCTCATAAGGTTTCTCTGTGTGAGAAACTATGTTATTACATGGCTTACTTTACATTTCTGCACATGCTTTAATATATCGAACCAGGGCCGGTTCTAGGAATGCATACATGAGGGGGCAGGCATAAATTTGAAGGGGGCATTATGAGTACATACTTCAGCATTTTCTTGTTGTTGTTTTTTAAGTGTTTCTTCAACGGAACTGTGCTGTTAGTGGAGTCCAACTTCAAAGAAATGGATTGCACTTTGTCAGGCCTCTACTCTAAGACCTGTCCAGCTTGGGTGTCCCACCTGAAACCAAAGCTCCTGCTGGTATAGCTCTTAGAGTCACTGAGGCACGCAAACCCCCTGACCACAATAAGGTGGCAATCCCTCAGGGGGGGAACAGAAAATATCAATAACAAAATGAAGTAAGAAAATAGAAAAGAATGATCCATTATCAAAGCTTTAACAACCAACAAAATAACAATTGCCCTATTGGACAGCCATTAGATGTCTAAGCATTTTGAATAAATTTGAAACTAATAACAATAAACTCAACTATCTGTGTGTTTGTTTCTGTCTGTATATAGACCATAATGATTAAAGAATCATAACTATCAAGCACAACAATAACAGAGCAAAAAATTAAACCCCCTACCAAAATAAGGCAGTGAACCTTCAGGGGGAAATAATGATAATAATAAATGAAAATGAGTAAAAACTAAATGATCCTTCATCAAAATTTTAAGAACCAACAAGGCATACATGAAGCTCTGAGCTGAACTGCTGAAAGCAGCGGGAATGTAGAGTGAAACTTTCTGTTATTTTTTTCTTCAAACTAGCATGCTGAACTAAAGGCTGGGCGGAGCTTGAGGGGTCTCATATGCGCAGCTCGTTTTCCCTCAGTCTAGTACCGAGGAGGCAGTCACATCTATGGCCCGTGCGTGATTGATCACTGCTCCTACTAACAGGCGTAGACACGTTTAAATAGAACAGAAACAAACCCCAGTTGACAGAATAGATGCAATAAATACGTCTGTTATTATAAGTATTTATTCAGTATCGCTACAACACATTTAACAGAGCTTTACTCTATAAGTTTTACCGCTGGAGCTCAGCAGCCGCTCTCTCTACGAGGGGGAGAAATATGACACCGCAAGATCAGGCTGTATGTCAACTCATTTGCATACTAAACACTAATTGGTTGTTTTCTGTGGTGGTGGGAAGGACTTGTTGAAGACAGTACAATGGATCCTGTGAAGCTCCGACACACAGAGTTCAGTACAGAGGGGAGAGAGCGTTTGGAGAGATTTGCCCATTTCGGCGCATTTGATTGAGGGGGCAGAATGTTTGTTTGAGGGGGCACTGCCCCCTCTTGCCCCTGCGTAAAGCCGGCCTTGTATCGAACAAGCTAAAGAGTTTAATTTCACTTTTAGCCACTTACAGGAGAGTTGCATGAAGTGCGACTTGCTGCAATTTGCCCACGCCTGTTTTTATCTGGCTTAATCATCAGTCAGCACAGATGTCAATTCATTCCATCAGGTCTCACTCTTCCGTGTTAAAACAGCGACAGCTATTTAACTACAACTGCACAAAGTTCAACATTACACAACTTCCCTCTATAATCCCCACCTATAAGCACTGCTACACAATTTATGTGGCAAATAACTTTACTTGTATGAGGAATGCCTTCTACGACTCCTTCCTCTTAAATAAATCTCTATAAATAAGGCAATTAAACACCTTTATCTCACTGGGAGGCGGTCGGATGTTTTTTCTTTCTTTCTTTTTTTTTTAACAGTCAGTTGTAGTGAAGTGAGACGCTATGTTAGTTCAGATGATGAAGGACAAATATGAAAATAGTTAAACAATAACAATGTAACCCACTGACAATTGGACAAGTACATGAACGGCACAATACTGTCACTACTATGTCACGTCACTGCGACATCAACCACAACAGGTGTCAGTAAGCAACACAATCTGGACAATGCTAGCATTAGCTTTCTCCCTTTTTTCCCACCTACGAAAAAATGAATGTAGATTGATATTATTATGCTGTTGGATAACATTAGGAATGCAACACGGATTCAGAAAAACATAAAATAGAAACGACACAGTTCCGTCTAACAAACTCGAAAAGCTCTTTAGCTAATCTGGCTAAATTTAGCCCTTTTGAATTACTACCCCTTAGCATTAGCCATGGAAGCTAGCCAATATCTGCTCTGTAACCATTTCCGAGGTGTTTCTTTCACCGCGACAAAAACAGCAAATGAAACTATGATAGTAATTTTCATACCAGAGTCCCTCATCACCCTCGACATCTCCTTGTACCGCTCCCTCGCATTCTGTGCAGAAGATCAATGTCCAGTGTGTTTCAGACCTGCCCATGCTAACGTTACAGAAGGAGGAGTTAACATGCCCCTGTTGCAGAGACAGGGCGCTGAACCATGTCTGTGCAAAAAATGACACCGGAAATGCTTTAAAAAAAAAAAGAAAAAAAAGACGGGCTCGGGAAGAAAACTAGAATAAAACTGTAGAAGACCGTTTTGGTTGCCTTACTAGGCTTCATGCAACCTTTTACAACACAATGCACAGGTCACAATGATGCTGTGTGATTTGTATAGAAATTTTAACTGTCAAAAATCCATGGCTCTAGCATGCACAAACATAAGATATCTGCATGAAATGGGCCAACATGATCTAAAGAAAGTACACAAACACGTATGCTTACATTTAAAAACATACAACAGCATTTTTTTTAACATGACTCAATATATCTCTTATTATTTATAATCTAAATTACTTATTGCCAATAGCCGTGATTTCACTGGGTCACTACAACGGAATGGAGATTAATTAATGTTATTCTTTACACCTCCATCTTTTCAGAAATGGCATGCAAACGTGCAGAATTCAAACTCATGCAGATTAAACAAACTGCATTCAAAGGAAGTGGTAGTTGTGAAATTGCACAGCTTCTTGATGCAGCTATTTGATAGCAAAGCAGTAGACACAAGACAAAAAGAAGAGCATGACATGTCATTCACTGCCCTTATATCAGAGGACCAAATTTGGAGGAAAGAAAAGTGAAGAAATGACAGACCTGTTCTCTGTTTCTGATTGTATTTAATAGGAGTTGTGCCCTTGGGCGCAAGGGGTTGTTTGACAGCCGATCGGCTTTTCATGGCTTTCTGGTATTTGTCAGTCCACTCAAACTTGGGTACCTGCATGGAAGATCTGCAAACATCTAGAGAAAGACAGACAGGAATGGCAAAATAAAAAGATTAGATAATGATAAATCCTTACTTTCCCTCAGCATGTTAAAATGCTTTGGGAACCAGCTTGGAAAGCCACAAAAAAGACACAGTTGACATATCAGCCTTTATCCATGTTAACATGGGGCTTCTGGTGTACATATAATGAGCCGGTGGTGAATGTGACACATTACTAGCAAAACAGTGTTGTTTAACCTTTCAGAGGTACAATCCATTTAGAAAAAAAATAAAGCAAGATAACTTTTGAACAGGAACATGGCCCGATTAAACTCTTGACGCTATTTGTGCATTTAACTAATTGTGTCATTTAACCCCTAAAATTCACTTTGTGTGTATAAGTTATTCAATAGTTTTTACATAATATACCCTCAAAGCAGCTTAAGACTAAAAGGCATCCCTTCAGACATGTGGTAGTAGCAGATTAGTGCTTTATTTTTAGTGAAATCTATTGTTTGGAAGTGAAAATCTGCAGTTATCAAAACAAAGCCTAGACAAATGATATTATGGTTCTTAAATTGATTTAAGATTCTAAT
This sequence comes from Melanotaenia boesemani, assembly GCF_017639745.1. Lineage (NCBI taxonomy): Eukaryota > Metazoa > Chordata > Actinopteri > Atheriniformes > Melanotaeniidae > Melanotaenia > Melanotaenia boesemani. The sequence continues at coordinate 14,146,593 of NC_055687.1, read as the reverse complement.
AAACTCACAACTGTAATTTAAAATTATCTAAAAAGGACATCTTTAAAAGGCTGGATGCTAGAGTTGTAAGAATTCTTCAGTCTTCTTTAGAAACGTGATAGAATGTCAACATGTCAAGGTAAAATTACAACTCCTTAAAAATAACTTTCTGTCTGATCAAAAGAATTCTTACAACTATGATTGGAATAGACAAAATGAACCTAGTCAAGCTGCTGAATAAAGAACATACCACTCCATGCCTTGTTGACTTCGCCAAGGAAGAGCCGAGAGTGGGACCCAAAAGGAAGTCTGAGCTCTACCTCTTCATCTCTGTAGCTTATTCTCACTCTGGTATCAGTGCCTACAATCAGGCAAAAAAAGATAGTGAAAAAATGCAAAGATCATTTTCATGCACTGGATCAGCCACGTGTTGTATTATGACTGAGCTGTGATGGAGATGAAGGTAACTCACCCACAACCACAAGTTCATCCGGTGAGGAAACTAAAATGAGGGCAGCATGAAAAATGTTTAAGGTTACTTACAAAATATAACATGTCTTGGAATGTTTTTTCTTTAAACATGGTTTCAAACTAATTATATTTGGAAATACATATGAACAATTAAATTATAATACTCTAGTCTATAGACAAATTCTGTTTACCTTCGACAACAGTAAAGTCAAGGGAGATGGGGATAATGTCCTCTAGTGATACATCATCAGCTGTAATGGCCATTCTTCGATGAGTATAAATAAAGATTCTGCAAAGGTAAATTAAATATTAATAGACATTTTAAAGTGAAATCAGAATTTATATTCTGAATTAATATTTTTACAGAAGGCACATGCTGTGGGCTTACACAAAATAATAGCTAAGTAGTACTGAAAATAACAGCCCTGCAAAAACACTACCTTTTCAGGGCTTGCATATAATAATATATTATTTTGGTAACTTTATAAGGCTGAGTTGTGGTCTATGGTCAATTTTGACTAAAGCCTGTGATTTACACAAACAAAAAAAAAACTTTTGTTTAAAGCCGCCCCATTTTTATACACTACACAGATATGTTGTAGAATATTCCAAGGAAGTAATGTTATGGCTAATTTGTCTAAGCTGTTGAAAACTTACGCATGTTCTTTAGCACATTCCACCAGTCCCAGCAGTCTACTTTCTGTGATATCATCAAAAAGGACATCACATTGGACAGCATGTTTATGATTTAGTTAAGGACACAGAAAAAAAATGCCACTTTAACAGGTTATGGTTCATAGACCATAAGACAAATTTGTCTTTATAGTTATACAGTGTAACACCAAAAGAGACCCATCTTAACATGTATTAACAAAATGCAACAACATTCATTGTTGAACTGTTTCAAGACTCTAATAAAGGCATTTTTTTACATCTAATAACATTAATACATGAAATTCTTTCATAAAAGTAGCAGATATACTTATACTAGGCGATATATTTTGAACGCATTCATCATATTTTACTTAAAACGTATTTCAAGTTGCAAATATTTTGCAGTATTCTTTTAATTCCCACCGCTGCCATCAAGGTGAAAGAAGCTGATGGACTGCTGCCATCTAGTGGATAATATGTATTACTACAGTAATAATAAGAACAGGATATTTTGGTGCAAGTTGCTGCTGACCAAACCTGTTTGTATGCTAAAAATCTGCTTGCGCTGTCGTAGCTTTTCCTGTATTAAAAACCTAAACTGAGTTAAAAGGCTGTTTTCATTATTATTATGAAAACATACATAAGTGGCACAGCCCAGTCTTTCAGGCCTCACCCCAAGTTCTGACAATCCTCAACCGAGGGTGTCAGTTTAGTTTTAAAGGTGGTAATCCTTGGTTGAATCTCTGGTCACCCATAAAATAGTGCATGCGAGTCGCAAAGGATACTATAATGCAGTTTTCTTCCCTTTCTAAAGTTTCTTGAATTGCGACGGACTGATCCATAGCGAGGACTTGAGAGGCAACTTCGGTACCACAGGCTTCTCAGACGAAAATCCGCGAGGAGTTCCGAGTGGCCCACTTATTTCTCTCTGAGGGGAACCCAAAGTGGACGGCGAAGGAGAAGAGACGGCGCAGTGGCTTTGTTTCATCTAGCATTATGCCCTTTATGTTCCAGATGTTTTATCTTTCGTCTTCTCTTGATACCAGCCCGACTCGGGGTCTGCCACGCACTGCCACGCGCTGACTCAGTAAAGATTCGTGAAGCTGGGTGACGTCACACCTGGGCTGTCATCCGCTCGGTCAGAGACGCTGTAAGTACAGTTTGGATTAGGTCTCAGGCCAGTGATCCAAAGAGGATTATGTCCTTCAACAGACCCGTATCACAACACGAACAAAGTTATATAAAAACTTTCCAGGAATTGGTTAATAAACCCAAAGTCTTTAGAAGTAAAGCTCAGTTAGACCACATCTGTAACACAGGAGACTGAGCTCTAATTAGCATCAGCTTATTGTTTTCCATCATCATAGAAAAGGACTTTTATTCAGTGTTCACTGATACTGGATTCATGAAGGAGACTCTTGTTTTTATGTCTCAGTAAGGGGTTAAATATCTGATAAAACATTTCTATCGCTACAAAAGAAAAAAAAAGAAAAAAAGGTAAAACCTGATGCTTTAATCTTATACATGTTATTCTTTGCAGTAAGCAGGACATTTGCAGATAGACTGACCTTACAGTACTACATATTTTAATTGCTTATTAGCTCATGGTTTAGCGCGAAAAGAAACAAAACAAAACAAAAAAAAAAACTTGGATCAATTGTCAAGATTATTCAAGTTTCACCTGCTTCTTGCTTTTTCTCACTAACAACAAAATAAAAATATTTGCGATTGTGTTCAATGGTAGCAATAAAACAAGTATTCACTCATGCATTCAGGCAGAAGTATCAATTGGCTAGATGGAAAAGCTTAAACTCTTAAAACTACCAAGTACAAAAATATATCCTTTGCATGTTCTTAAAGAGTCAGGAATTAACACTCTCTTTATAGAAAGTTTTCCTTTTTCAGGCCTGTGTTGCCTGCTTATCCATGTAAATGTACACATATGACATTGTTGAGTAGTGTTTATAAAAGCCAGTGAATCATCCATTTGTATGTTCTAATGAGTTAGTTTGAACACCAGTTAAAAGTTTGTAGCCTTAAAGTAGCCCTTCCTGAACCCCAAGATAAACAACTATAGTTGTGTGATAGTTGAGTAGTTTAAAAATAAGAAAATTAGAGGGAGATTTATCCTGTGGTACCATACACTCATAAAAGTGGGAAGACTTACAAATAAAGGCAGAAACGTTTGTAAAACATTTTTTTCCCCTTTAATTAAACTCTTGAATGATTTTGGAGCTCAGGGTAATATTTACAGTTTTATAAGCAATTTCTGTCCATTTTTGCTGAAAAAAAAAGATTTTTGTATCCAATCTGTGTCTTTTATCAGGACATTTTTCAGTTTGAGTAAACGATAGATCTGGTCTGCAGGTTTCTAGCCATGCAGTAAGTCATGCAGAATGAGGTCTGGTACTGTCTTGCTGATGCACCCCTGTCATCTGAGATGCAGTCGATTGCACCTTACAGTCTGAACGGTTTTTCTCATCTGAAATGCATAGAACCCAAAGTCCAGTTTATTCCCCCCAAAAGCAATAAATGTGTTGGCAAAATGTGTGTCCACTGTCTTTCTGTCTGTTTCTGAATTTACAAAGTTCTCATGAGCTCACATTGCTGTATTGATTCCTTATTTTAATTTTGTTTTTCAGTGATCAGTGATTCTTTCACCAAGTTTGACACAAAGTGGTGAGCTGGATGGTCACTATCATCAGATTGAAAGATTTATTCAAATTTTAGAAATACAACGAAGTGGGTCAGTGTAGTCATTGAAAATGATTTCAGTTTTTCCTGAATAAAAGTTTCCACATTCAAACAAATTACAGTTTTAAATATTTGTTGCACTTCTAGCAAATTTGCCAGATTTTCTGGAAATGGGGCTCAATCATTAAACATTCAATTCAAGAACCTGGAAATTGTATAGTAACTGTGGAAATGGTTATATTAAGACTCAATGTATGCATAGATTACATTTATTTAATTTCAAAGTACAACTCTTGTATTAATTTCAAGATTTGGAATAAATTGACACATTTCTGATTTCATTTAGCATTTACATGACACCATGATACAAGAAAATATTATTTGTAAACCACAAAGAACAGGCAACACGCAAATCACACCAAAAACAAAGACCAAAGGTATCTAAAGGAATTGCACATTTCATCAAGGCAACATCTGTAGAAATGCTTCAACAAGTCTTCACAACTTCCTGTAAAAGCTCAACATTTGAGTTGTATAAAGTGCAATAAGAGTTAAAGCTGCGGTAATCTCACAATGACTTAAAGGGAAAAAATTTTATGATAAAGCATTTATAATGATCACGTTAACAGAAGGCAGTGTCTGTGTTTAGACTCACTCACCCATCCTTCATTGAGCTTTGTCTGTAATGAATTTAGATGGCACAGACAAACTGTTTTTAGCTTTCATTTCATGTGGAATCAATGAAGGCAATGGACAAGTTCATGGCTAAAACAGACTACAAGATATTTAGCAATTAAAAGCCATTAAAAAATTAACTAAGAAATAATGTTCTTATATTACACATTTCATATCTTTTATGTTACAAAGGGGATTTGCACCCTGAATATGAACTGCTGTCAGGAATAAGTTGCTTGTGGCATGTTTTCTTTCATTAAGAATTAAATGATCAATACTGTTCAAAGGCATTTTACTGCCCTTGAACCATAAATGAATCTGATAAGTAATGATTAGAAAAGAAACATAAAAATCTTGATAAATTATGCTTTTGATATTTTCACATGTATTCAATCACAGATGAATATTGATAAGATACATGGTAGAAATGTATAAAGGTTTGTCAACTGCTTTTTTTCAGTAGTAACATAAAGCTCTGGGTAGACTACATTAGTGATCAACACAGCAGTTCAGCAAGTGCATTATCTGTCACTCACAGCAGCAAAGTGATTGCAAGCAGGCAAAGTAAAGAAACGATCACTTCTGTGTGAAGTTGGGGGCCTCTGGTGGCGAACGAGGGGACATTCACTGTGCCATTCAACATTAGGCAGGAGGTCACAGTGGCGTTGCAGCACTCTTGATAACATGGGGGCTGTGTGGAGGCTTTGCAGGCAGTTTGGCCAGTGCAGTTGTTGGTGCAACCTGCTGTCCACGTCAAGACAGAGTTTATAGTCTCCTTTTTCAGCTGAAAAGACAATGTTGAGAGAAAAAAAAAATGAAAAATATGTGCTTCCTATAGATGCTTAAAATAGAGATTTTCTAATCTTGTTTAACACAGTGAAGTCTGTACTCTGTTATTTATTATAAAAAAAAAGCTCAAAAATCATTTAAATGCAAAGTGAATTGTTTACGTGGCATTCGAGACGAATAGATAATCAGCCTTTTTGTATAACTTTGCTTGGATGATTTGGAGATTAGCAAGTAGGGCAACATTAATCAGTTTGCAGTGGATGATGTTTATTTGGTGGGCTCTGGTTATGTCATGCCGACTTTACTGATTATGTTCATTTACATCAAATTTTGCTGGGGATAAAAGTGTAAGCACTAAGTTATGTCTTTCTAACAAATATTTCCTTTTACACAAATATGTTTCAGATAAAGTTTTTTTACATGAAAGAATTTCAGCTACTTTTAGAATAGTATCATAAATGCTTCTACATTTTAAAAGTGTTCAGTTATTTGACTTTTTATGGTCTATATATATAAGAATCTAAATATAAAATGACTGGTATCACTTTCTCTTTTGGCCAAATTATAATTTTTCGCAGTGGTACCACAGTTTCTCAATGGGTACACATCCCAAGTAAATATATTAGTTTAGCTGTTTTCTTTACGTTGTAACATTATAAGCTATGTTTTTTTTTTTTTTTTTTTTTTTTTTTCTAGTGTGTTTTACTGCCATCTCCATTATACAACTGCACATTTTTCTTGGGAGACTTACTAGGTCTACGTCTAAAAGATGCATATCAGTATGTATGTATGCTACTTTTATTAATGTTTCATTGAATTATTGCCATGGATTCAGAGCGATACACTGGACATATAAATAAGAAAGAAAATGTTAGGTTATTTGGTCTCCCTAGGAGTGAATGTGAGATGACTGCTTGAGTGTTGGCCCTGCGATAGACTGGAGACCTGTCCAGGGTGTTCCCTGCCTCTCGCCTGCTAATCGCTGGGATAGGCTCCAGCTTCCCAGCGACCCTTAATTGGAATTAGCGGTATAGAAAATGGATGAATAAATAAAATAAGAAAATGAATTACATGAACCGGATTATATTACATTACACAAAGGGTTATTTATTTCTGTGATAGTTTATGCTCATTTGTCATTTAGAGAAGCACAATATCAAACATACTAATTAAGGGGAAATAAACAGTGATTTACATATTGTCATTATTGTGGATGTTTGTTTAAATTTTTTTTCTGCATAATTTTGTTTTGTATTTTTCTTTTCTGAAAAAGTACAACCACAAGCTGTTCTATAATAATATGTTATCACTAAATGACTATCTTACAGGTCCAAATGCATCATTACATGTTGTCTTTACATGATGTTATGTAAAAAAGAATTATAACACAGAACAACCAAGTTTGTATTTGTACAAAAACAAACAAACAAACAAACAAAAAACAAAACAAAACATCAAGCATGTTTGGTTGGGACATTGTAAAATGTGCTAAAAAATCAATATAAATAAATAGGTAAATAAATAAAAAAATAAATATTTATTGTGCAGATATTAGCTTGAACTCATTGGGGATTAGGAATATTAATTAATTTAATATTTATGAAAATGTTATTCAATATTTCTAGAACTGCATTTACATAAAAGATGTTGTTAAATTTGTGTTTAAGGTATTTATTTTATAGCATCACTTGCAGCAGTTCTCACCTGACAGTGTGGCTGTGAGGAAGAGCAAATTTGTAGAGTCTTAAAACTTGTGTAGCAATTTTCACCAGTGCATGTTCCCATTTGGCATTTTTTGCTCTGCAAAAAAAAACAGCATACACTCGCACAAAAATACTGATCCCACATTTGGCTTAGCTTTCCCTGCAATATCTTAACTTACTCTTTACATTGTTGAAATAAGATTACCAACATACCAAAGCATATATTCTTTGTAGATGAGTATTATAATAAATCATGGTAAAGAAAAAAATAAGAAATACTGTACATTGAAATGATATTCTTATACTCTTTGATAAGCTGTTAGCCTTCAGGCACAGATACAAATTGTGATAAGCATTCCATGATAATGTGATATTGAAAAGACACTAACACATGCAGCTTTTTGTCCTTACATTGTTTGCTGTTGTAGTCGTGGGGTTTGGTTGGGTTGCTCCTGTTGTGGTGGTTCCAGGGGCTACAAAAATACAAGAAAGAGCAAAACGCTAAAGAAAGCAAAAGCTTATGAATGCAAATGTGCAACATGTGTGACAGTCAGACAGAGATTGTAGATTTGAACAATGAGTCTCTTTACCTGTAGTAGTTGTCATCATAGATGCAAAAGTGTTGTTGAGGCATCCAGTAGAATTACAGCAGTTCACAGAGCAGTTGGTCTGAGAAGTGTTGACACAGCTCTCTGCACAGGGGGAGCTGCAGCTTGCAATGTACCACATGGCCGTGGACTTTAACAGCTAGTTGATTGCAAGATCACATTAGCAAACGTCATTTGTTGCCTTGGCCTCATTGTATTTCACATAAAGTTACAAATGTTTTTAAAAGATTTAACTTAGTACTAGCGGATCTCTTCAGAGAGAAAGCATTAGCTACATAGATTATGTATATCTATGTTTTATATATTATGTTTGGCATTTCCTGCATATTCTGCTGCCATTGCATGTCAGTGAGAGTATAGCTTGTGATGCAAAGAGGACTATAGTGGATTAAGAGTCATTTGCCTCTTTACCTGACAGTAGTCACCATCACTGCATTTAGTTAAATTCTGAGTGATGTATGTTGAATAGCATTCAGAGTAGGAACAGTTGAAGGAGGGGCAATATATCTGCTTCGAAAGAAGTAAAACATAGATCAGATGCCAAGAAAGATAAAAAAACCAGCGCTGATGAAAACACATTTAAAAATATAATAATAAGCTAGACTTGCCGTGTTCATTGAAGTAGCATTTGAAGTAGTGTTCCCAGTCGTGACGTTTGTGTTGCCTGTTATAAAGAGATGAATATCATGGATATCATTCTCTTTTGTAAACTGTTTCTTGAAACATCTTGAGATTGTAATCCTGAAATAAATATCTGTTTGGGGAGGATTCTATAAATTTATTCATGAAATATTCCCTCTCTAATCTACCTTGGCTGATTTACTTTAACTTTAATTAGACTATCTTGGCTCATATCTAAAAATAATCAGAGAAAAGCTGAATTTGATGCATAAAACAGGGAATTTTAAAGTTTGTATACTTAGTACTGATAGAAACAAGTGGATAAACTCTACAAACATGCCAATATACCCTAAACTACACCACTGGTTCTGCATCTTAGATTGCTGTTGGATACCGTGCGTGCTGTTAGATGCTGAGCCTCCAGAGGTGACTGTGTAGGAAAGGGTGCTTTTTGATGCTGTGCTTTCAGAAGTGGTTGTGAGAGAATGCGTGCTGCTGGATGCAGAGTCTCTGCTGGTTGTCGGTGTGGGAGAAAGGGTGCTGCTGGATACCATGCCTTCAGAGGTGGTTGTGAGAGAGTATGTGCTGCTAGATGTGGAGGCTCCGGAGGTGACTGTGGAGAAAGGATTGCTTTCTGATGCTGTGCTTTCAGAGGTGGTTGTGAGAGTTTGGATGGTATTTAACGATGAACCTCCAGAGGTGCTTGTGGGCAACTGGGTGACAGTTGCAATTACAGTACCTCCATAAGTGGACGTATTGGACATGGTGGACTGACTGGTGGTGGTTGCTGAATTGTTGGTGGTCATTGCAGTTTGTTGGCTTGTAGCTGTGTTTGTTGTGGCCACAGTTATATTTGAAGAAGAGGGTTGGATGGTATTTTCAGAGGTGGAGGAAACTGTGGCCTGGGTTGTAGAGACAATAGTGTTTCCAGAGGTAGTACTGGAATCTTGTCCTGAAACTGATGGTAGAAGTAATCCTAGTAGGAGGAGGTGCAGAATACCTTTGGAAATTTAGGAAACATAGCAAAGTTATTTTACCTGAGCAACATCTTCAATGAAGTTTGAATTGAATCAATATGTGTTTTGGTGTGTGGAAAAGTAAATGTGAACACAGTTGCAATAGCAGGGTTTAGCAGTAAAAGTGCAACACTATGAAATCATTGGCTCTTTTAATAGTCAGGTACTTTTGTTCACAACTTCTCAACACTCTTTCATCCAGTGAATGGTTAAAACAGAATTTGAATTTGTTGGGCTTCAAGATTAATTTTATAGCAGGTTAATCATTCTGCATTCACTGACCGTATCGGACGTTAAGCAAGGCAAGACAGATTTATTTGTGTTCCACATTTCCTGTAGAACACAACTCCAGGTATTTTGCATAAATCATTAAAAGCAAGGTGCAAAAGAAACATTAAAAGGACATTAACAACAGAAGATTAAAACGAACTAAACGAAAAACAGAATAATAAAAACAGAATAAATTTATAAATAATTATAAATAATTATGTAACTAAATTTAAGGATGTTTATTCAGGTGGAAATTCCACTAGGGCTTTAAACGGGGTGCAGCTTGTGATGTGTCTTTAGGGAAGTGAGATATCTTGGATCAGGTAATGTGGGAAAAAACGGCTTTCAGGAAAAAAAACGTCTCCGGACACCAGCTTTATGAATTTAACAAAATATTTGTTACAAAAAGTCAGGCATCAAATATAGATCTGCAGAAGCTGTGAGGTCTCTGGCCAGTTTTGAGAATCTCACTGAAAATTCATAACAGTGGCCGTTATGTACGTTAACAAACAAAGAACATTCCTGAGTTTACCGCTGATACCTCCTCTGAGGCTAACCTTCCCTGAGGCTAACCTAAATTTATGGAGCATTTCCTATGGTTAATTGATAATTTTCATTGCTGATTTGAAGTCATACTTTCTACTCTGAAGGTTGTTTGGTTTGCTAGATCCATTTGATACTCACAGAAACATACCCTCATGCCTAAATTTGCTCTTATATCTAAATCTACCTACATAATACCAATAATTAGACACTACAGAAGGCAACAGTTTGGTCCATACTTAAATGTCTGAGCACCTGCTGATTATGTTAACTGTTTTATAAACAGACTAATTGTGTTTTGTTGTGTCAGATGATCCTCTGACTTTTGCTTTTGCTTTACAACAAGTAAGTTTATGACATTTGGGATTTTTGTAAAATATAAAAAATATATATAAAATGGTTTGTCAGGACGTTTGGCATGCATGCTTCTGTCCCTTACAGGATTAACATTAATAATTGATAACAATTAAATTAATAATTCAATAATAATGAGGAAGGTGAGGCCCTATTTGTCTCTTCTGTTATTATCATCAGGTGGAAATAAATATGAACACACACCTGCAGAAACATTGCCATCAGCCTCAGCTGTATTTTGTGGTGAGTGCTAATTAGAAAAATATGAAGATAACAACATACTAAACTAAGATCTGATTACTGTATGGATAACTAATTTTATGTAATTATAAAGACTGTGGACACGTTAACATAATAATTTTAGCATGAATCTTGGACTGGTCTTCACAGCCTCCTTGTGCTGTGTATAGAGTTAGTCATGAGGCAATTCTGGTATTGTAACAGACACGTAATCTGATTTTCTCTTTATTCTTCTTGGCATATGGGCCTCTGCTCTCTTCCCTCTTTCTTAAACATGTACTATTGGCATTTTTCTTTTTTGAAATGCACAAGGGATAGATGGATTTGTAAACTGTGCATTGTTATTTAGCTTTTTTTAATTTTTGGAAATATCTTAAATGAAACTGACATGACAGACAAGAGGTTGGGGAAATAACAGAATGACTGATATGAATTGTACCTCTTGGGTGCTCCAAGTGGTATGTAACCTCCAAAGGCTATTCTAAATTAATAAGAATACAGTCATACCTGCATCCTTAGTAAAAGTGGAAGGAGCCATTATCCCACCAGCGGGAGAGAAGACAGTTCTTTGTCCAGTCTGTAAAAATATCATATATGTCAATTTCCCTGTGACTTCACAGTAATTATGAAAATTGAAATGTGTGCTGCTTTAAATTCCCACAGTAGTTTACACAAGACAAGACAAATCTCTGCCAGCACAATAAATTGACAAACAAGCTGAATTTATGTGGTAACAAAAGGTCTTTATAATTGATGGTGACGTGAATGCACATCAGACTGTTTACCCGGGGTAATTTAGGTTTCTGAATAACAGCCACACTCATTCATCGTAACCCACCTGGGCAGTTCTTTTGATCAGTGGTTGCCTCTTTTTACAATCCTCTAATTGTTCCAATGAAACTGACAAGGAAAGTTTTAAGGCGTCAAATTATTCTCCATTATCTTTCCACAAAATTGATTTAGAAGTGGTTGCACCCAAGAAACGTCCCTCTCGAAGATTTTTGAACATTATTATGTTTTTAAGCTTGCAGCCCTCTTTCCATGAGGTTGTTCCTGCTAAGATTAGCTCGGTGTTGTGACACACAGATATATAACTCTCTTGGTTTGCTGTGTTTAACTAAGTGAACACAATTAAAATGTGTTTGTTCCTTGCTCAGTCCCATTGGGAAAGCTGCTAAGCAGCATGGCTTGTTTTTTTCCCTTCTCTCCTAGATCCCAGCATGACCCCCTGTGGATATTACACCCTGACAACAGTAGCCGTTTTGGCTTCCACGTCAAAAAGACAGCCCCCTACCACCGTTTAGCTGGAAAAAAGTCAGTTTTAGATTTTTAAACTGGCATTCAGTGCATTGGTAACCCAGGTAGCAAATCCTCATGTTTCAAACCACTTTTACGTGGACTTTTTGTTATGTAAGCTTCCAATTTATATCTTATTAATGCTGTTTTAATTATTTTTATGCCAGACTGAATTACTTGCCAAGGTAGAAATACTAAGAAATCTCATCAGTTATCAACTACTGAGAATATTAAATAAACTTCACAAACAGCACTGTCTTCATTAGACACACGTTCTCTACTTCCATTTGTTATAGTGCCTGTAAATATCTAGTAAAAAGATAAACTCTACAAACAAAACAATCGACACTGGCTTTAAAAAATTTTGATGATCAGTATGATGCAATATTTGTGATTTTTCAGTATAAGTTAGAAACTGTAGTCTGTACAGCGAAAACAGCAATAATAAATATAGTTTTTGAAGTTGAAGAGTCACTCATATTTGCATGAACAGCTGTTTGACATTAGCTTTTGTAAAAGGAAAATTTAATATTAGTAATCCATCTTTACAAGAAAAAAATAGAAAATAACTGTTACACAGCATCTAGCCGTCTTCTTCACTGGTTACTGTGGTACCAATCGTACCGACCTGCATCACCCCGCGGATAAAAATGAAAGCCTAATGTAACTGAACCGAAATAATACCAGCAACATCCATAAGTTAAAAATAATAAAGCCTCACCTGTAGTTCAATGTGCAGATTTTTAGCCAGCTGTGGTTGAAGTGAATGAGCCTTCTCTCTCTGTGGAGTTCTTTTTCTCTGCTGCTCTTTGTCACCACCCCCTTCACTTCCTGCTGACTGCACTGTAATGTAGTAAGTGGAAACTCATCTGCACCACAGTGAGAGGAGGGGACTACAGACCTGTTGTTGCAGGGTGGGTGTAAAGATGATGCCGTAATGATTCCAGGTAAAAACTTACTTCGGGATTTTCACCACTGCTGCCACTATACGAAAATATGTGATAAAAGTGACCCAATATGACCATATTAATGTTATTAATGAGCATGCTATCAACACATTAAAAACATATATGATTGCATCCACTTATTTTCTGTATCAACATTTATTTTAATACCATTTCCTTGATTAAATTTACTGTAAAAGAATATATTATATTACAATACTAGCAGTGTTGGGTTGCTTTGATGAGCAGCGACTTAAACCATACAGCTAGCAATTAAAGGTTTACTAAAATAACTCAGTGGATTAAGTCATTGAAGGACTATAAGAGTACAGGTGAGATTTCAGAGCGCTGTGGTGTGATTGTATAGGGAGCCTCCTGGTTTCTGTTGAACACAATGTGAAATCAGACCCCCCTCTCTCTCTGAGCCATAAAGCCCCCACACACTACAAATACCTCTTTGTGGCCTAAAGAACGTAGAATTCTTGGGCATGACACAAAAGGGACTTGCCCAATTCAGGTGACAGAGGGCCGTCCTTCTTTCATCAAAGCTGCATGAAAAGTGTCAAAATAAGCTGGAAAAATGTGCAGAAAGCTAGGAGTCCTTTCAGATGTTCAAATCTAAACAGTAAAATGAATTTGAGTTTTGAATCAGTGAATCAGTTTTTTTCCTCCACACTGTGTGAGGTTACATATAGATAATTTTTACATAAAGAATATTTAAGTGAGGCAACAACATGTGTAAATAAGCCAGCTATACTATTCCAGTTAGAGTCCTTCTGCAATAATGGCCTTCCTTATTTTTACAATGAGTTTGATGATAGCCCAATTCCACTGCTAAACAGCTTAAATGCACTTGCAAATTACCTCCGAAGGCGGAGGTCATATATTTGGCGGCATTGGTCTGTCTGTCTTTCTCTCTGTTAGCAAGATAACTCAAAAAGTTATGGATGGGTTTTGATTAAATTTTCAGGAAATCTCAGAAATGGAATAAGCAACAATTGATTAGAATTTGGAGGTGATCCGGATCACCACGTAGATTCAGGAATTGTTTTAAATGATTCTTTACTAAGGAGAGACAGTGATAATTATGTCATTACAATAGCTTGGCAGAAGTCAGCACTCTCTGAGTGCTTCTAGTTTTGTTTGTGAAATGCTCAGAGATAAAATTAGTTGTGAATTTGGTGATATGTACTGTAAACTAAAACTGAAATTAAATTGTATAGCAGTATCCAATACTACAAACTTGTGACTGGCATATGCATTTGAACTTGCAGCATCAGGAGTTCATTTGAAGGTGAAATTAAAGTCGGGTGTTTTCAATGAACAGAAAGACAAATAAAATGTTTTAAGGATTAATAATCTGTCAAAATCTAATCTTCATACTATGTTTATGAAAACATTTAGTCGCATGATCAAAGGATATTTCTATAAAATCAAGAAAAAAATGCCCTCCACATCCCACCAATCAAAATAAATAAATAAAAGAGCTGCTGACATCATTCATGCTAGATTAGACTCAACTAATTCACAGTTAGACAGACTATGGCTTACAGACCTTATTCAAACAGAAATATTCTAAAAGGACCTAAATTGAGCTGCTTCTGCCATAAACCCACCAAAGTTCATGGTGTTGTTTTGTAGCAAATGGAATATAATTCCTTTGAGCCAATGAGAGGGACTGATCAGTGTTTACCAGAAACTTTTATTCCTGCACAAGGATGTCACACACTCTCCAGAAATAGTATGATCTATTCAAAGACTTCTAATTTCATCAATAAACTGATGGCCAATTAAAAAATGTTTGTCTATTTAATTTGTTTAAAGACTTTATTTTTATTGTTTTATTATTTTTTGCAGTAAGTCAGCAGAACGAAGAAAAGAAAAAGAACAAAAGCTCATTATCCAGCATCAACATTGTGTCGGCCAGTCCGGTTAATTGTACGGGTTTTAGCAGAGTCCATTATGTGAAGAGTTCATTGACATTAAGGAGGTGTATCATCAAACACATACATGCCATCTTTCTGTCATAATATACTGTTTCACATTAACATCGAGTTACAGATATTAACTACAACATGATACAGTGCCCCATGTTCTGTATTGCTTTCCCATTTCCTCCAGGATTTATTGAACTGTTACATTTTAAGGTTCAAGGAAAATGTTAATTTCTCCATTTTATTTATTTACATTACTACTTCTTTCCATTTGTTCTTTACTAAGGGTTTTTCTAATAATACCAATTTAGCCTGGTAACAGTTTTTTTTCAACAGCTGCCAACAATATATTACTTATAAACCGGTCACTGGAGGAAATGGTTGTAGGAATTTTTCCCAAGTAAATAGTACAGAAATCATATTTCAACTTAAGATGCATCATGTGGGTAATTTCTTCTATAATTTCACTCCAATGTGGTTGAATAGCAGGGCAACCCCAGAAGATGTGTCTCCTACAACATCAATAAAAAACATCACAAACATCCAGTGCCAGTGGTTTAAAAATGGCAGATGATACCTTCTGGGAAAAACATTGTAATCTTCATAAAACGATTACGGATTATAGTACTGGGCAACAATTAAAAATTTTAATCCCGATTAATCTGATAATTTTCTGTGATTAATCACCATTGGTTACATTGTTATGTAAATAAATGTATTTCAAAATTTTAACAAATGTTCAGTAATTTTTGTTTGTATTTCCCTTACATGATAGCTGCTAAAATAGCTTAAATGCTATTGTAATAAAATCAAATATATATGATTAAGAAGGAGGGAAATTTGAGGATTTATTTGTTATAAGAGTGGCTGTGAGAAATAAAGATTTTAGTTGTTTTCTTGCATATATGTCCCATGTGTTTGTGTGCGACATGACCCTCAGTGTTAGGTGAGTCTTTTTTTTGCCTCTAAATAAAAGCCTATAAGGCTTAAAATTATACACCTACTCACACACAGCATCTAACCATGCAGACACAGCTGGCTGGCTCATATTTCACCTGAATGAAAAGCATCAATTTGAAACCCAATACACCTGTACTCTGAATCATAGAATAAGCAAAGATAGAAAACAAATGTTTCCCATTTCTATTTGCATTGAATGAACTCCACAAAGCAGGCTGAACAAACATAATAAAATGATCCTCATTTGCACAAAACCTATCAGGGAACTAGTTAAACATAAAAAAGATATATCTCCCAAACATTTTTTACGTCACTTTTTCATTCTAGTACCATAATTGGTTCACCAGTAAGCTGTTTATTTCCAAAATTACATAGCTTTCAATTGATTTGAAAATATTAAAAAATAAACAAATCAAGCTCTAAATAAATGTATGAATACACAGGAAAATAATTTTTTATGCTCATGAACACTGGGGTAAATCTGAAAGGTTAAACTACTATTGGAAGTATTTTCAGTATCAAGAGGTTATAGCTCTTTTTTATATTATGCAAACCCTAACTAAAAACACAGTCACCACCTACAGGTAAGTGGCTCTTTCTATAAAAGAAAAAAAAAAAAGATTACAGCAGTGATTAATATGGTTTCCACTGACAGCTGGTGATTTAACCCTCCTGATGAGGTGAGTAGAAACCCTGTGCTTGTGGCAAAGATGCTACCTTGTTTAAGAAGGATCAAAGTATGGGTGCACATCAAGCAAACAGAACAAGGGAATTGCTGAAGCTATTAAAGTTAGGTTAAGAACTGTCCAACATGTTACTGAAACCTGGAGGTGTGTCACAATGATTAATCATCTTTCAGGAAGAAATGTAGTTGAAAGAAAATCTTAAATGATGTTGATCAAAGATCACTTAAACATGATATAAAATCACAGAAAAAGACTATAACTCACTGCAGTATTTGATAATGAAAGTAGAATTTTCATCGCCACACAGCACGGCAGGTTTATTTGTATAGCACATTTAATGTCTAAAACAACTCAAAGTACTTTACATAAAACATTAAAAGCAAGTTGCATAATAAATGTTAAAAAGCTCTCTCTGCCCTGCCGCGCCCCCGGTGTGTGTGCTTTCTCTGGGGGGGGCGGTGTCTAGCAGGTCTGACTCTGATCTTTGTGGTTTGATCTGGTCACATTTGCATGATCACTGATCGCTATATCGGAAATTTTCCCCCCACATTTACTAACCTGCATGCTGAGACAGTCACTGTATCTCCCATGGGTTTAATAACCAACAGCTACAGTTATGTTCATGTTTTTCTTTGTGTCACTGATATTTCTGTTTGTGTGATTAATGATTAATGATTTTTTTTTTTTTTTTACAGTTTGTGTTTTTGTAGGTGCTTCTGATGGTTGCTGGTTCAGTTTTTTTTAAAAAGATGTTGCAGTTGGTTTTCTGTTTCCTCAGTAGCAGCTGTTTGTTTTTTTTCTGCTAAGACTGAACAGCTGATGTTACTTTATATCTGGTGCATCCTTATTTCTTGTTTTCTTCTCTTCATCTCTTCTCTTTACTTTCTTTCAGTTACTTTCTTCTTTCCCCCCACCCCCCCACACCTCTTGACATGTCCAGCATAAATATATAAATTTAGTAATAAACACATCTAAAAATAAAGAAAAATTCTTAAATTATCAAGAGGATCCTTATATCTATAAAACTCCTCTTGGCTAAACAAATTTGTTCAGCACAACACAGCAGCCAGACCATAACTGTTAAAAAGGAAATGTTAAAAAGTATATTAAAAATATAAGGATTGAAATAAACTTAAGAAAAAAAAGAAATTAAATAGAAACAGAACAAGAGAAACAGAGCCCATACAGTAGGATACAAACAGACATCAGTGGGAAATACCACTGAAAACAATGAAGCCATCATCATCATCATCATCATCATCATCATCATCATCATCATCATCATCATCATCTTCATCATCAATTTTAAGAACTGTTACTTTTCAGACCTGATTTAAAAGAACTAAGGTTTGAATCAGACTTCAGGGATGGAAAACAAACTCGACCCAGATGATCTTAGAAGTCTTGGTGGCTTATATGGTGTCAGCAGATCAGATGTATTTTTCAAACCAGAACAATTCAGTACCTTGTACACCAACTTTAGGAACAAGGAAAACTTTAAAATCAATTCTTTGGCGCACAGGAAGCCAGCGTCAATATTTGAGAATTAGACTGATACATTATATTGCCAAAAGTATTGGCTCTTGCCTTTCTGTCGTATGAACTTACCTACCAACAGTATGTTCCCTTTTTGGTTTTGTGAGGACATGAGCAGGGGTATTCTAGATTAGCTGCAGTTGTCTCAGTCATTTTTTAGAGAGACCTGTAAAACTGCATTATAGTAGTCAAGCCTACTGAAAACAAATGCATGAACAAGTTCTTCTAAATCATGCTGAGCCACCAGTCCCCTCATTCCAGATATATTTTTCAAGTAGTAAAAAGCTAATTTGTTTACTTCTTTGATATGGCTGTGTTAAAACTAGCTCAGAGTCCAAAATGAGAGGAAGATTTCTGACGTGATCTGTTGATTTCAACATGGCTGGGCTCCAATCCATGGACACTCATCTGTGTCTCCAAAAGTATTTTAATTTTATCTTTAATTAGCTGAAGAAAATTCTGAGATGTGCCAAATCAAGTCAACATTTTTTTAAAGCACGTAAAAACAAACAAACAAACAAACAAAAAAAACAACAACAACAACAACAACAAAAAAAAACAGCAGGTACTGACCAAAGTGCTGAACACTGAAAAAACATTAGGACAAAAAAAAAAAAAAAAAAAAAAAAAAAAGACTTAGCAGCATAACACATACTTTGACCAAGGCACACACTTAATCTTTGTATACGACTAGAGTCCTCTGGTGAGACAGTAATATACAGTAAGGCAGCACAAGTATGCGAAAAATATTTTGTTTGTTGATCCGAGCTACTAGGAGCATGCAGATGCTGAACAGTAGGGGGCCCAAAATGGAGCCTTGAAGACCTCAATTAATCATTTTGTTTGAGTATATCTGTCTTTACCAATTGCTACAAAGTAGTTCATCTCTTTCAAGTAAGATTCAAAACAATAATTCAGAACTGGAAAAGAAATTCCAACCAAGTTTTTCTGGTCGGCCTTATAGGATGTTATGGCTGACTATGTCAAAAGCAGCATTGAGATCTAATAGAACCAAAATTGAACTTCTCCCGTTATCTGTGTTTATGTCATGAACTTACTGAAACTGTAGTTTAGCTGTTATCAGATCTACAGGTGTTTCAGCAACACATGTGTGTTGAACAAAGCAAACTACTTTACACATTTATTATCTTATGGTTCACACATCCCACCTGGTGAAGTCAGCAGGCTATAGTTGTTTAATGCTGATGTACTATAGTTTTGTTAATTTCCAAATGAGTAACCATAAAATCCCCCATGTAAAATATTCTGACATAAATTACTCAGTGAATTGCAAAAAAAAAAAAAAAAAAAAAATCTTGAGCCACTGTCATTGCTTTATATATTTGTGCACGGCGACAGACTTTCTATAATCTTTTAATGTACTCTTTTGAAATAGTTCTTCAAGCTTTCTTAAGGTATTTCAATTTTTTCTTTTGATAATTTGCTTTTTTCTCACTCATTTTCAACCCAATCATTGCATATCTCAGCAGGATGTGCAGCGTAATTTTTAAAACTGATCAAATGGCGGGCACAAGAAGATAGTTTCTGTTGTAGCGTCTGCTAAACGACTACAGAATGTTTGATAGTATTTGAAAATAGTATGCTTAAGAAATGGGGAAGGCAAGGCAAGGCAAATTTATTTGTATAGCACATTTCATGTACAAAACAATTCAAAGTGCTTTACATAAAACATTAAAAGCATTACAGTGAGGTGCAGGAAGCAGTAACAAGGGCATTAAAAACAAATTTTAAAATAAATAAAAGAAAGGAAAAACAGAAAGAAGAAGAAGAAGAAAAAAAAAACTAAAATATAATATATAAAATGCAATAAGTAATGTTCCAGTTTGGGGAATTTAACAGTTGTTTTGATAAAAGGCAGCAAATAGATAGTTTTCAATTTTGATTTAAAACTGTTGAGAGTTTCAGCAGAACTGCGGTTTTGTGGGAGTTTGTTCCAGAAGCATATAAGCTGAACGCTGCCTCTCCACATTTAGTTCTGACTCTGGGAACAGAAAGTCGATTTGACCTTGATGACCTGAGAGATCTGGTTGGTTCATAAAGAACCAGAAGATGTATTTTGGTTCTAAACCATTCAGTACTTTGTAAACTAACAAACAGCCAGATTTTAAAATTTAAATCCTGCTGAGTCCTTTAATCCTTAATATGTTCTTTAAGTGATAATAGGCTGACTTTACAACTGTCTTGATGTAACTGATAAAATTCAGGTCTGAGTCCAGGACAACTCCCAGATTTCTGGCTTGGTTGTTAGTTTTGAACTTAGATGTTTGAAGCGAAGTACTGACTTTTAATCTTTCTTCCTTGGCTCCAAAAATATTATTTCAGTTTTGTCTTCATTTTACTGAAGGAAGTTCTGGCACATCCAATCTTTAATGTGATCGATGCAGTTGATCAGAGTTTGGATCGGACTGTAGTCTCCTGGTGAGAGGGCTATGTAGATTTGTGTGTGATAAGCATAATTGTGGCAACATATTTTGTTGTTTTTCATAATTTGAACAAGTGGCAGCATGCAGATGTTGAACAGCAGTGGCCCCAGGATGGAGCCTTGGGGAATTCCACAGGATATTTTGGTTCGCTCAGATTTACAGTTACCCATTGACCATAAGTAGTCCCTGTCTTTTAAATTGGACTCAAACCAATTTATTGCAGTTCCAGAAAGTCCTACCCAGTTTTTCAGCTGGTCTAGTAGGATGTTATGGTCGACCTTGTCAAATGCAGCACTGAGATTTAGCAATACCAGGACTGAAATGTTTCCTCTATCTGTGCTCAGGCAATGCCATTAAAGGCCTTATCTAGAGCAGTGTGTGGCCGAAAACCTGACTGATAGACATCAAAACAGTTATTTAGTGTCAGGAAGTTGTGTAGCTGTTAAAAAACAGCTTTTTCCATCATCTTACTAAGAAAGGGGAGGTTTGATATCAGCATGTAGCTGCTCATGAGTGAAGATATAGGAGGGGCTCAAGCTTATTTTCCTGCTGATCTGTCCTAAAACTGAGGATTTCTATACAAAGATGCCGAAACTCTCCTGATGCCGAAAACTCTCCTGGTTAGGTTAGTGGTTGTAAAATGAATAACATGATTACATATGATTTGTAGTTCTACGTGTTTGCTTTATGAACAAATTTTTGATTTGATGCCGGTAAGCACTCTTTGAAGCACTTGTAATGATATCCTTGTTCATTTCTTGTTCTAAGTCTGAAGCTTTCATGTTCTAGTTTTTCATTTCTGAGTTAATTTAATAATGTATTTTAATGGGACAGTGCATATTTATGAATGTACAATATTGCTGGAAATATACTGGATTTAGCAAGGTGCTAATTTTCAGTCCCATATCAAGATGATGTGAATATATGTCTTGGAATTTAACTAATCATAGATGTACCTGTCATCAGGCAATCTGTACCCAAAATTAAATAAGTGATTTAAATTAGCCTGACAAGTTTATTTGTTGGTTTTAAAAGTGATTTCAAAACAGGCTTTGAAGTAATTATGATTATCATACACAGATAATATCATAATAATAATAGATTATCTGATTATCAACTATTGTCCCATACTGAACTTGCACAAAACAAGTATTTTTTCCCACAATTATCTATTTATTTGCTTATCATTTTCTTTTTTATTGGGTTGTATTTCTACGCAACAGGTATTGCTGCAAGTGTTGGTTTCATTGCTCTTTATGTGTGATAAAACAAAACAAAATACAAAATAAGAAGAGTCCAGTAAAAAGTATTTGAGGATCAAATATTTTACTCTATGTAAACAACATGAATGAGGAGCTGTCACACTATAAAACTGTACATTATGAAATGTAGTCAAGATAATGTCAATGCACTCATTTAGTCACTTTAACTCAGATCAAATGTGTTGGGCCAAATAAACTGCATTTAAGTTTTTCCTTGTGCCAAATGACAGACAGAGCAGATGGACGTTGACACCAGTAGCTTGTGGAGGCTTATTCAAATTGTTTATATACTTTATAAGGCTCAACAGACCAAATAAAGCAGCCTGGCTGCAACTGGACTGTGTAACTGCATGACTAAGAAGATTAGTTAAGATTTACCTACCCAGCAGTCATCAGCTTCGCTGTTCATGCAAAGCTGGTGCATAGCAACAGGTCAGAGAGCCTTGTTTGCCACATAAACATTTACCATAAGACTGGAACATAGACTCATTCAACAGAACTGGGACATATTTGTTTATGACCTAGCTTGAGATTTCCCACATCCAGATGAGCAAGTGGAAAAGGTCAGTGACCAGCTCTGTTTGTATTCTCTCATGGTAAACCTTTTTCTTGTACATGGTTGCTGGATTACAGTATCATGCAATGCAAATGGCAATCTACTATTTTTAGTTGTCTAAAACAGCTTTTCACTCACCTATCTTACACAAAACAAAATAAAAAAAAATCACATAATTTAAATCTCCAAAATAATTTCAGATGTAAAATATTACAATTTAATGAGCTGACACTGAATAACTCATTGTGGTTTTTTTATGATCTAATCAGAAGTGCACAATGTGAGTTGGCCAAGCTCCAACATGACATCATACATCCTACGGACTGTGTTTGTATGGACATACAGAGGGATACTCTGCACCTGCAGGTTTTTATGGGTGAGTGTTTGCTTTACATGTAACTGCATTTACAGTCAAATGTCTTGTAACAACAAATTTTGACAGGGGTTATTATGTCTGGGAATCATAACAAATGTTTATTTGCATTGCAGATTTGTCCATACAATGCAATCAAATTCTTACCAAGGGAACAGCATGTTATTGAGGACAAAAGCAGACAGGTGAAACGATTTGCAGGTAAGAGCCTTGTAAAATCAAGACTTAAAAAAACTTGATTTGACTTCTTTTGGTGGACGGTGAATAATAGCAAATGACGTCTCCAGATGTTTCTTCCTATTGTTTCATTCAAGGGGATCACAAAAAAGGGATCTAAACTATCAGGGTTAGATTCAAATTTAGGGAAATTTCAAATAACTACTGGTTTCTGAAGGCAAAGGTTGGGCTGTATTCTGTTATGAATCTACTAAACAACTTCTTAACACATTTATAATGTAACACAGTTCCCCTTTTTCTTGTCATTTGTCAGATTCTGAAAGTAAAGTGACAGTGCCCCCCATTCCAGGAAGCCCTGATCGTATGAATGCACTTCATAAAAGACTGACCAAAACCGAAAAAGAAATCATGTCACTCAAGACCAAGATTGCCTGTGAGAGGGCGTCATGGGAGAGGAGGTTTGCAGAGCTGCAAAGGCAACAGGAAGAGCTATGCAACCAGGTGTGCTGCTTCTGAGAATGTGTGGGTGTGTTGGGGTTATGTTTATAGAATTGCTAATTAACACAGGCCTTCTTTTCCTCAGCTTGTCCCTGAGGCTGGATTGTTGATGAAAGAGGGCACATGTTATGACCAGGGAGGGTCAGGAGTGGACAATGGAGATGTGCTTGATGAGTGCTCAAGTAAATGACAGCAGGGAAATTTTAGATAATGACTATTAAGTTAATATGGCATTTTTATTTGTCAATGATAAAAAAAAAAAACTGCCATTCTTTTATGAACAGGTGGCTTTCACCAACACAGAAAGTCTCAAGCATCATCAAGAAGTGACAGTTATGCATGCAGTGTGTCAGGCAGCCAGATATCCTCTTCATCAGCACTAACCTCAAGACCAGCTTCCTCTTTATCTTCAGCCTCCAGGTACACCTATTGGAGGTGTAGCTCAATATGCAGTAAGAATAAGGATTTGTTATTCAGTCACCTATATGCCAAATGTTGAGCTACATTCAGTTTTTACTTTAAAGGGGTAGGCTATTATCATAACTCTGTCCAAAGAAAAAACAAAGATCACAATTTCTGAAAATAACACTGGCAATATGTTAAAGGGGCTTATGAAGGAAGTCCACGACATACTTTTGTACAATTTTTTGTTGGTATCTTACATTGTATATTTGGTAAAATAATTATCTTTAGAGTTGGACAATTTCCATCTGTTTCCAAGCTTTGTGTTACACCCACTACACTGTTAAATTAAATCACATCACAACCATATTTTACAGTTTCACCTATAAATTTATGTCTCAGACTACAGACGTTGCATATCTTGAATTGTCAAATCAATATAAATATGATTTAACACAGATAAGCATCCTTGTTGAATTCGTAATTGTACCATCTCTCCCTCAAGTGTACAGTCATGGAAAACACACCATGGCCTACATCGTGTTTTTGTTCCCCACTCACCCATGGACTTGCAGCTTGGTCACCGGGTGAGGATCATGCTGCCATCTGGCAGGATCAGCACAGGAACTATTCGTTTCTTGGGCCACCTGCAGGGGGAGGCAGATCTCCACCTTGGAGTTGAGCTGCAGACATCTGACGCATCACTGTGCAATGGCAGTCACATGGGACAGAGCTACTTTGAATGGTAACTGATCTCCTTTTCCAAGAAAACAGACAAGCACAGGGCTTTATGAGTCTCAACTTGTATTACTTCATAGTGTACTATGATTCTCTGCTATCAACTCCAAGTCTCTCAGCTATCTTTTACAGGGTAGAGTCGCTACTTTGAAACGCAGTCACGTGTCCAAAACAAAAATAAAAACAGAATGCTAGTATCTGCAAATCTCATTAACCAAGAAGAATATTCACAACAAAACATATAGAACACATTAAATGCAGAAACTGAGACATTTTACTATGCTATGAATAAATGTTAGTTTATTTAGAATATGAAGGCACATTTACTACCATGGCATCCCTTCTTCTTTTAACAAGAGTCTGTAAACATCTGGTGATTTTTTATTTATTTATTTATTTTATTTTTTTACATTTCATGTGCTAAATGTTTTCAGCTGGGAAAAGGTCTGGACTGTAGGTAGAACAGCTCAGCACTCAGAATTGCATGCTGTTTTCATAAATGCAGTATTTCTTGTTGAAAAATGCAATGACATATTTAAAAAAGCTGACATCTGGATTGTAACACATTGCTGTAAAACCTGAACTTGTGCTTTTCAGCATTGATGGTGCCTTTCCATAGACACTAATGCATCTCCATACCATCAGAGGTGCATGCTTTTGAGCTGAGCACTGATAATAAATCGGATAATCCCTCTCTTTAGTCTGGAAGATGGAGCATCTATAATTTTAAAAAAGTATTTTCAAGTTTGATCAATCAGATCACAGAACCGCTTTGCATTTTCAACCCATTTTGAATGAGTTTTAGCTCAGAGATAACTGATATTTGTCTAACATGTTCACATTTGACTTTTTGTCTGCATGACAGCGCTTTAGCCTGCACTTGTGGATGGCACGGTGAACTGTTGTTCAGTGATAGTGGTTTCTGGAAGTGTTCTTGAACCCATGTGGGTGAATGATTCCCACAACAGAACTATGCCAGTTGTTAATGCAGGACCTGAAGATCCTGGACGTCCAATACCGAGTATCAACAGGGTCTTCTATGTTTGATGTCATACGTTGGAGATGATGGAATATTTAAAGTTTTGTTATGAACAGTATTATAATACTGAAGAACAATATTATGAAATGTTCCACGGTTTTTAAATGCAGTTTTTTTTTCTCCAAATTGTTGATGGTCTGCCCATCTTTACTTTTAATAGATATCAGTTTATAGCCACTGATGGTTTTGACATTTAGCCAATTAACCAAATTAATTGCAAAATGTTCTTCCAGTTTCTTTTTCAAATACTTCTTTAAGACCTTTGTTGCTCCATCAACATCTTTATAGATAAAATATTGGTTTATAAGATTCACAAAGAATTGCATTCTGTTTTTTGTTTACATTTTACACACCATTAATTTATCAGTTAATCATATAATTTGGAGTTGATGGTGCACATTTACTTTTTGTTGGTACTTAGTTCTACTCAGTGTTGCTTCATTCATGAATCACAGTAGATTAGCATTATTAATGATTTGCATAATGTTTGCACAGTTTTGATTCCTGCTGCATGAATTAGATATATTAGTTTGATTATAAATTCATGTGATAATTCTAATTTAAAGACAAACAGTACCTTAACACCCCCAGATGAGTTGCTGAGCTGAATTTGCAAATATTAGGCCTGTTCAGCAAGTTCAGTTATAGTAGACAAAACAGGAGGAATTATTTTGTGAGGTTTTACTGTTTATTTTTGAAAATGTCGCTTAAATCTAGTCTCTTCTTCAGATGATGCTAAAATGCTACTTATATTGCTTATATTAAACAAATAAAGGATGAACATGTATTCATTGAAAAGTAATTTGTCTTTTTGTCTTTGCAGCAAGCCTGGATACGGTGCCTTTGTGCCATTCCACAAACTTTTGATGGCCTGGGAATAACAAAATACAAGTGCCCTGGAGCTTCCCAGAGACAGTGGACCTGCTGAAAGTAGAATGGTTGCTTTTGTCATTAACAACTTATATTAAAGTACATTTTTGTATCAAAGTTCAAAATATGACAGGTACCACATTTAGGACAGGAAAGATGTATGACTTTTTCATCTAGTCTCTCAATAGATGTATATCAAAGAATTGTAATATATAATATAAAAAAATGGATAATAATGCAAAAGTATAAAAAGTCATCACTGTTCAGAGATCTGTAACTGAAATAAACAAGGGGCTTTTAACACTGACAAAGAACATTCAACAGAAGGTGTCTTTTAACTGAAACCTTTCAGCTAAGCTAACAACGGGGTTTACAAACCAGTAGAGCTCTCAAGAAATGTTTCCTAATCTTGAAATATTTGCCTAAAGGGATCATTCCTTTAAACCAGTTATTTTACCTGTAAGATATGTCATGTTATATATTATAATGCTTTAGTGACAGTTTAAAGTGAGTGTGAAGTAGCAAGCCACACTAGTTTCATATTTCATGACAAGCTGACAGAACATGGAAGTCGTATTCACTGATACAATTAAGAATATGTTTTCTATTCTTATATTCTTTACAAATAAATTAAACACACAGAACAAAACACTTGTATGAAAATTGTTCATTTAAAATATTTACTTTAAATCCACCCTCAGATCAGTTTGTGTGGCTGATTCTCTTGACAAGGCTGACACTGTTGTGGCTTGTTCAAGGTAGTCTACATATTTCACATTGTTTGAATAGTCAAAACAAATGTATGACCAGGAAAAGGCACTGACAGATTGACATGTCTTGACCTTAAAACGTCTGACTGCATTGTCACATGAGAATTATTTGTTTGACAAATAAATAAGCTTTTATTAGGCAAATCACAGATTTACTTACTGAAGCACTTTCTTGTCAAATGCTGCAAGTTTTTCCCTGCCTCCTTACAATGGCTCACTGTCCCAAAGTTAGATTTTGACTAATCAAAGCCTTGCTGAAATATGACCTTACTTCCTTTTTGGCAGCTTGGCTGCTTTTGTAACTCAATCTGATAACTTTTATGAGGCCTAAAATTACTCTGAACTAGTTTTGCTTCAAAACAAAAACTGGCAACTGTTCAATAAAATTGCATCTGGTGAAAAACCCTAGTATGGCTGAGACTGTCGTTGGTTGTTTGTTTAAAACATTGTTTAAAAAAATAAATAAATAAAAAATAAAATCAATAGTGTTGTTACATGTATACCCAAACTTCCAGATTCAACTCCAATTAGACTTCAATTACAAAAGATGATTATGAATAAATGATGTATAAGAAAATATTCTATCTGTTAACACCTCCAGTAAAGCAGCTGCTAATTAAATAATAATTAGTTTGACAAGATTAAGATAAAAGATTTGATCTGAGGGTGGTATTATAAGGATATTTTGATTTTAAATGTAATTTTAAAGTGATCCATATATTGCCAAGATCTTTTAGTATTGACCAAGTTAGTGGACTCACTAACAAACTGGCATTTCAAACTTTTTCATGAAAAAATCCTTTAAACTCACAAGTCAAGCAGGCATTTTAGAATTCTGCTATCTTTAAATCCTGCAGACAAACACACTCAAGCCGACCTTTCCTCCGGAAAAGCAAGATAGGTTTCTGATTTGCTCAGGCTTGTCACTTGAGCTGGAAAGTTTCTTGTGAAATATAGATTAGTGGGTGAGTTTAGCCAGAATTCTACCTAATATGAAATTGAGTAAGTGCTGGTTTTTCCAGTTTCTGATAAACAAAGCTAAAGAATGTCAGTAACCCTGCAAGTAACTAACACATATAAAGACACACAAGAAACACTCGATTACTAAAATAGCTCATGATTAATTCTAGTCTAACTGTAAACAATTACAGTGATTTAATCAGAGAACACAAATCTGCATATTTTTGAGAACTAAATTCCGTATTTTATTGTCATTTTAAATTGCGAAGTTACTTATATACACTTACAGGAAAAGGAAGATGACATTACATAAATTCCTTTAGGCCAAAGAGAAATATATTAGCTTTTTTTCTGTTTCACTTTCATAATGACATTACAATTGACTAAAAATTATGTAGATTTCTGGATCCTCAGTTTTATTTGCCCCTACTAAATACACTGTGTGGCCACAATACATTTAATTACACTGCAGCTATATGTCAAACAGACAATACTGAACAACAGATTGTTTTACTGTACAAAAGCACAACAAATACTTAAGAAGGGATTTCTTATTGCATGAGAACACACCAATCAGCAGCAACATTAAAACCACTGTCAGGTAGAATAAGTAACACTGCTCATTACTGGGAAAACCTGCACCCTGGCAGGTTCACGTGGACACTTGCCACCCAGCAAAATACTTTTGCAGAACAGTCAGAGACAAACACAAAGAGGCCTTTAAACTCACTAGATACCAATCTAATGGGTCCTGATTTGATCTGTGGAAAGAAAGCCCAATTCACAAAGACACCACACTACAACCCACAGGACAAGTGGTGCCACTCACTCCAGGACATCCTCAGATGTTTTTATGTCCATGGCATGACTGTTCAACTCTTTTGGTGAGATTGTCAGATGCTACTCAGTTTTAGACAGTTGGTCAAAATGTTCTGGCTGACTGGTGACAATCACATTTAATGCAACATGCATCAACAGTCAAAACTCTAGAAACACTATTATAACCACCTTTGGTCTAGAGGCACATTTTATCCATTAAATGGATGATAGGATTACATCTGACTACAATGTCATACAAATAACTCATAACAGATTACCTTAAATATTATAAATATATCATCAAATCTCTCTTTAATATTAATGTTAATAATGGCTTTTTCCCCCAGTTAATTTAAAAACATTTACTTATTGAAGCTGTGAAATCTCAAGAGATTCTCTGTTTGCTGTGACAAAACAATCACAAAGCCTCTTAACTAAGGTCTTCAGAAACATCTTGCTATTTCTGATCGAAGAGGACAAGGAAACTCAGAATGTCACTCCCTGAGCTTTCATGTTGAGTATCTCTGCAGCCAGTTTTTCAGCATCCATCAGATCTGGAAACATCTTCATAACCATATCAACCTGAAGTGGGTTGAAGATGGCTTGCAGCTTCTTGCGAAGTTCGGATCTTTGTGGCTCGAATGCAACAGGATGAGGTTGCTGTTGGCCCCAAGTTTGGTACTGATGATCCTGATAGGAGCAACAAGAGTTGTAGGAGTGTGATCTATGGCCCAAAGAGGGAAAGTTCCTTGATGCTTTGGCTTGGGGCAGCCCCTGAAAGGGATCTGACCAGTAGTTTTGCTGAAGATGGGGGGCTCCATTATAATGGAAATAGTTGGGTAGGCTGTGTTGGTGGGGCACACTGGCTGGGTACATTTGTGGACTGTAGGTTTCATAGATGGGCTGACCCTTGGAATCAATGTTTCCATGATGCTGCTGGTGAACATGCGAACAGCACTGGCAGGAATAGCTAGGGTTGTTTTTCTCTAAAGGTACTGAGGCATGCTGGGGTCCAGTGCGGGCACTCTGATGCTGGGGCAGGAGCATGTGGGAGTTGCTGGGGGAATGCGAAATGTCAGAGTAGTGGCTCTCAAAAGAACTAAAGCCAGAATCCAGATACTCATGAGACATGTTGGCATAGTAGTGGTTTGGCATCAAGTGCATCCCAGGCCACTCTTTCTGACAATGCCCTCTTGTTACAGAAGATGGCATGTGGGCTGGGCTGTTTCTGGGGTCTTCCCAGTACAGTGGATTATTTTCACTAACCTGACCCAAATGTGAGGAACTCTTTCGGTTTTTAGGGGGTTGAGTGTCTTGAGGATGAGGACAAGCATTGTGAGCAGGCCTATGATCAGATTCAGACTTTTTGGGTGATGATTTTGCATTTCTCTCTTCTTTTACAGTAGAAATATGGGCTTTCTCCCTCAGTTCATCAGCCAAGGTGAGATAGGACTGGTTTGCACGCTCCGGATGGAAGAACTTACATTTGATGCCATAGGTGCACTTTTTGTCTAAAGAAATGAACAGAGACAGATAATTTTAATAATAATAATAATAATAATAATAATAATAATAATAATAATAATAATAATAATAATAACAACATTTAAGTAATCTAAATTGGGGACTACACTGTTGTGTCTGACAGATGTAAGTGAAAAATGAAAACATAAACTTGTAGTAGAAGGTTACACTTAAATTTCTTACCATATGGACAAAGTTGTCTCTTTTGCTCTACAGGCAGAGGCTTTTTCCTAAGAAAGTTGTCAAGAGTGGGGCCATGTCGACCTAGGGGGTCATCTGGAGGCATAAACCTGGAGAAAATAAATAATGATATGAATATGATCTTCACATGCTTCTGACAACACAGAGGTGTGTGCTTCCTTGACACTGCAATATGCCCTCTGGAACCTTATTAGTATAGGGGGCATTAGTGGAAGGAAAATGTGACCAGTCATACTTACTTGTCATTCACAAATGAGTACATTAGAAGTCTCTCTTCTATGCAATTTTTCCACTCAGGTCTTTCTCCTTGGAGGTCACGGTAGGTGTCATTGGACACGATCACTCCATCTGACTCGTACGCCAACTTAACGATAAAGCGGTCATCATAACAGACCACTCGTTTGCCCCCAACGCGGCGTGAGGGGGTGAAGACAATTATTTTCTGTTTTTCAAGCTCCTTTAAGACGTGTTGATCTGAGGGTAAAACAGTCAAGAGTTAGACACCTGTGGTAGAGTTTGGTAGATGAGGCACTTTTAAACCTTAATGAATTAGCTGTGCTATATCATATTGTTTAATTAATAACTGA
The DNA here is from genome assembly GCF_017639745.1 of Melanotaenia boesemani. Lineage (NCBI taxonomy): Eukaryota > Metazoa > Chordata > Actinopteri > Atheriniformes > Melanotaeniidae > Melanotaenia > Melanotaenia boesemani. The sequence continues at coordinate 14,115,400 of NC_055687.1, read as the reverse complement.
ACACAAACTGTATTGCTTTATTATGTATTATTACAAATATTTGTCATATTTCATAATTGAAACTTGACATTAAAAACCCAAAAGGGCTAAGTAAAAAAAATGCCATGAACATTTGCCAAAGCTCTGGTGATCAGGGAGCAAAAGCTATTAAGAAAGATATTACATAACCTGTACAAATATTACTCTCTCTATGAAGATTATATCATATTACTCATGCACAGATTAATGCTGATTAAACATATTAGAAGTGAAATGGCATGTGCCATGAACAGTGTACCTGAACAAATAATTTGACCTATAATGTTCACATAAAGGCCCCTTTCTAAGTAAGCACTTCTGTTTTTCTAGTTGACTCAATACATAACCTCTTGCTACAGATTATTGCAGCTGCAAATTTCACAGTACAAACACACTACAATAGGCGTGGAAGAAAAAAAAAAAACATAAGAACTTCCTGATGGGACTTTCCCATCACTTTGCTGCGGGCTGATTTTTTACTTCCTTGTTCAGAGACTGAAAATAGAACCTTTGGATTGCTCCACCCAGGCTGGATTTTTACAAAATCATGCATACCACAAGGTGTTAGTGCACCAGTTTGGTCTTCCCTTTATCACAGATCCTAAAGACAGGCAGATCCATCAATTTAAAATGTATAGTTAGATAAAAAAACGGTGCCTACCCAATAACAATCCAAGCAAATTAGCTATAAGGAGACCATCCTTGCTCTTTTTGTGTCTGATCCTGAGCCATAATGTCTGGGATAGCCTATTTTTTAAAAGGAACTGTTTCCTGATACTTGTATCCCATGGCTGCCACAAGAGTGAATAACACAAAAAAGGATTAAAGCTACAGAGTATGAAAAGATGGAAATAGTAGTCTTGGTAACAACTACCTCTTACAAGTGCAGGGTTATATCTCTACTATTTATTTTTCTACTATTTTTACTATTTGTATTTCTTTGCTTGGCTTTAAAAAAGAAAGGTTAAGATTAAGCATTAAAGAAAGATTTTATTTTCATTTGCCAATATCTAATTCTTTACTTTTAGCCCTGATAAATTATTTTATTAGTACTAATCTAACTAGACTCGTAAGCCTGCTTTTTTACCGGCTAAGATCAGCCTACATGCACATCAAAATAATTAGTCAGCTATATTAAATGTTGGCCGAATGATTAATATCAGCTGTACTGTTAGTGACTGGATGCTCAGAAATTTAAAAAAAAAAAAGTCTGTCTTGTCTGGACCACTTCCAGAATTTTTCTTATTTAATTTGTTAGGAAAACTCCAGTAAGTCTTACTGTTACCAAATTGTTATGGATGTTTAAATGACTAGAACTTCCTCAACTCCACTTGTTGGTCACTATCTCCTGTTTTACATTTCCTGTATCCTCACCTGTTATGGGGGCATCAGCTCTGGGCTGTTCTTTGCGCCAAGAGGGAACAAACACAGTTATGGTATTATGACCTCGGTCCAGGAAGAAGTCCACTGCCAACTGTATGCCCCGACATGAGAACACTTCCTTGTTACCATGACTGTAAGGAAAAAGAAGTGAGAGAAAACATCACTATTTGAATAGAAACAATCGAGAAGGAAGCAGTACACATTCAGTTGATCTGTGTAAACATCTACTTTTGAATGCTCCCATTCACCCTGCCTATTACTCACTGTGACTTTTTTATATTGTTTTATATACACCCCGTGTCTGTTAAAAGGTGGAGATTCTCAGGTGTGAATTTGCATATTGTATCAGCAGCCTTTGTCAAAACATGCACAGAGCTGTTAACACCCATTAAAAGACATATTAGGTAACTTAACAGTGGATGAAAGTACACGTGACGGTCAGAAGTGAATGATAATGACTGAAGGTAATATGAAACAAGTTGCTCTGAAGTTAGGTAATAGTGCTCAGAAAAGATACATGAAAATATTGTAGCTGTGCTGATAGACAGTGATGTTAGATTATGAGCCATTAAAAATATTGTCGAAAGGATTACCTCATAGCAACATTGCTGCCGTCAATAATGATAGGCCTCAGTTCTGTGTCTGCAGTCCTTTGGTCCCCCATGTGTGGTGTGATTCTGCAGGGTTTGAGAACCCAACTGGGAGGCAACAGGGCATCTTTTGGGTTTGCGGCCCTCTCATCACTTTCAGAAACACAGGGTGCAGTGCTGGTTCTGCTTCTAACCAGCTCCCCTAACACAGAGTTGGTGTCTGTGCTTAAACCCAGCTTCCTAAAAGCAGCCTTCACTTCTGATGCAGAGTAACCCAGTTTCCTGAAAGAGTCAACTTTGAGCTGGAGCTCCTCACTGTCTGATTCCAGCAGGTCTGATGTTGAGCTCTGACTGGGGAGTATCTGGTCCATCTTGAAGCATCCGAGTATCTTTTTGCATCAACGAAGACGTCTTACACTTCGTTTAGAGTGACTAAAGAAAGATAAGATACAATCAGGACTTCCATTCATTTTAATTGTATGTTTTTGTTTTGGAGAATATTGGAACTGTTAACATAACTGTATTCAACAATGTCTTGATGGCTTGAACCAATTTGTTTAACTCTTTTAAATGGCTTAGTAACATTAGAACAAAACTGATAGACATACTAAAAATGGTTGCATCTGAATAACTATTCATTTCCCAAAGCTTCTTTTTCTGGGGTTACCTTAAATATCAGTCAAGTGACAATCAACAGTTATTGCCGTTATAAAAGTACAGCAGAATTTTAGGCTGGCATCGGTTAAAGTCAAACAAATTAAGCTAAAAACTCTTACAATTTCTACATAAAACTAAACAATTAAAAACATTAATGATATAAAAACAATTACTCCTGAAAAATGATTTATAAACTACAATAAATTAAGAACTCTAAACGTTATTGACAATGAGTCATGGAAGTGAATGAATAGCTCGGGTGGAGGTTAAAAACTTAATAAAATATGTTTAATTTGCTCTGAGACATTCTGATAGGTCATTTTGATGTTTAACAATCATGTATCTCAAATAATAAAAACAATAAGTGGTAGCTTAAACAACAACAACAACCCTCATAAACATCCCCCTGATGTTGGAAGTTTTCTTGTTATGTCATAATAACATTTAGTCAACTCGTACTAGTACACGTTCATGCACGCTGAGGCTTTCATTTTTATTATTATTGACAAATTTGGTAATAAGGAATCAACAGTTTCAGGTAGGTCAGTTACACCCCTCTGCTCAGCATTAATTATTATTTGTCGTAAATGACAAGAACTTAGCGTCAAAACAATTTTTGCAGATCTTTGGAGCCAAACTCAGTTATAATGGGTCCACTTGTAAAGCCCTCTGAGGAGTGTACGTCTACCTGAAACAGCCGCAAACAGGACGTCCTACTCGCCAAACGCCAGTCAGGTAAACTCTCTCCACGGAGGAGAAGCGACCACTTACCTGCTCGGTTTGTTTCTTCGCCTTTGTGTTCCATTTATGAGAATAAGTCACTTAAAATAACTGCTGTTAATGTTTCCAAGAAGAGTGAAGTTTGACACGGCTCAGAGCACCGCCCAGTTGGAAGCGATTTCTTTCCTTGTTCCTCCACGCTGAGGCATGCAATCATAAAAAAAATTTGCATATAAGATAAGATGACACCCCAGTTCCTCTGGCAGTCAGTTCATGGGAAATGATACCATCATAAAGATCTGTCCTCATTTATTATACTAAACACTGAACTGTAGTTGGAATAATAGTGTTAATAACAGTGAAAAGTGTTTATTTGCACAGCACGCATACAAACATGGAGTTTTTTCGGCATAGTACAGGTTTAAAATGTTATCAGCATTATAAGCAAGAAGCAATAATTTTTTTTTGTCTTTATGTAAAAATCTTTAAAACTGGAATCTGGAAATTCTGTCCAATAGATCAAAGTATTTATTTTATTTTAAGAGTATTTGTTCATTTTAAGTAGGCTTTCAAATCATTACCGCAGCAGTAAAAGTATTTTATCACTAACTCTGAATTTGAATTTTCAATAAGAGGCATTTTAGAGGGAGTAAATTTACTCTTGAATAATACAAAAAATTTCATTGCCTAAATACTTTTTAAAAATATATTTTTAAGGAACATGGCGCCCTCTTGTGGCCAAAATGCCAAATAACACAAATTCATTGAACATCTCTCGCTCTCTCTCTCTTTCTCTCTCTCTCTCTCTCTCTCTCTCTCTCTCTCTCTCTCTCTCTCTCTCTCTCTCTCTCTCTCGCCCCCCCCCCCCCTCTCTTTTATAGAGATTTCTAACAGTATTTCTATTTTCTACATCTATTCATTATCAAATAATGCTGCTAGGTCCAATAGCTTTTAAAATGAGAAAAGATGTAAAGAATAAGTTATAGATTATTTTTAAACATATAAATGTTATAATTTTGTTTTTAAAAAGCACTCCTAATTTGAGTATGGTTTTAAAGGATTGTTACAATGTAATTACATTTTCATTTACGCCTTAACCTCGCTGTATTTTACTTATATTTCAGTGCAATTAACTAAAACATATTGAACAATGACTCGTGAGGTTAGATTTAAAGGCTTCATTCATTCATTGTTGGGTTTTGGGCTTTTATTTTTTTGTTTTTTTTAGTTTTGTTGTTTTCTCTTAATCCTGTTTTTACCTTTGGGTGCAACTTGCTAGTTCAACCCACCTGTGATTGTTTTGATGGCCACCTCCTTTTGAGCCACGGTTGGCTCTCCAGTCAGTGCCGGTTTGTCTGTTTCCGTATGGTTTTTGGTTTAGATTTTTGGATTTCCTGTTACTTGTGATACACAGCTTGGATTAAAGAACCCTATAGCCTTTAAGTAATGTGCAGATCTATCTTTAGCCATTTTTTTCCCACTCTGCGCCCCCACTTTCATCTGCCCCCAGCATGTCTAAGTTTCATGCCCCAGATTCAGTAAATGATTCATTTACATAAAGTGATTTATTATTAACATCATCACCATTCTTTTTTTCTTCTTCTTATTGATAATAATAATAATAATAATAATAATGATAATAATAATAATAATAATAGTAATAATAATAATAATGATAATAATAATAATAATTAATAATAATAATAATAATAATAATAATAATAATAATAATAATAAATGATATTTAAAGTGCTTCTAAAGACACACAAGGATACTTTAAAAGCAGGAAATTTTTTTTTTAAAGTTCAATACATAAACAATGACATAAAATATTACAAAAAAATTGAAACCTTGATAAATTTAAAAATAATTTAAGATCATTAAAACCATCAGTAAAAAGATGGGTTTTCAATATTATTATTTCTGTCTTTTTTTATTTTTACTTTATTTATTTTTTTGGCAATGTGTGGTCAAAGGGATCTCAGGAGTGACTTCTAGAGGATTGGGGCAGCAACTGAGAAAGTAAACAAACAAAGTATAGGGTTATGAATTATGAATTCTGTGAACACATAAAATCAGAGTCAAACTAACTAAACAGACTGCGAGCTTGACTTCATTCCTCCTCCACTGCCTCTAGTTGTTATTATTGTAATCCAACTTCTTCATATCGTAGCTGTTTTCTCATGGAACAGCTCATAACTTTCTGTTTCATTAAATGGCCACTAGATGTCACCCTTGCTTCATGATATCACACCGTAAAGTCTGTTCTTACCAAGCAGATTAAAAACAGGATAGCAAGTGGCTGTGGCTTTCAGAGACTGGTGGTTAAATTGTGAAGATTTGTGCAGTGTGTGAGTGTATGTGTGTAAACAAACCTTTGTGTACAGGGTTAATGGCATGGTTGAGCTGGACTCAGACTGCGTGAAGCTGGTTAATGGCATACACAGAGTTGAGTTCCGGATAGTGGAGAAAGTAATCAGGGCCAGTTGCCAGGCGGTTGCCTTCTCTAAGGGCTCACGCCACTGGTCCCAGGTGTCTGCACTCTGCAAGGCCGGATATTACCGCAGGGCAATGAGCTGCAGCCAGCAGCCACAAGCCAGAGGTTACACAAACACACTCACACAGATGTGTTTCCAGAGGAATCTACACTGACTTACATTCTTTACCTGATGACTTACCTCAGCTATAACCACTGTGTGCCTAATTTTAACCTTACACTAACCTACACACATCTGAATAATCCAGCCCAGAGTGAAAGAAATAAAGTAAATGCAAACACACATTTCCCACTTTTGCACAAGTGGAAGATCTATGATTTTATAGGTGGAAGTGCATTATAAAGAAACATCTGTTGTGTGACACTTAGCAAAAAGGACACTTATTTACAGTAGCATTTTATTGAATGCAATCTGTAAAAGTGCCATTTAGATTACTGAAGGCTCTGGTTGAGTGCATTGTTTTGTAATTTATGGCTAGATTACACTAGCAGCCATTATTGGCACCCAGAAAACTATTGTTCGGTAATGCAAATCTCGAACCTTGCTGAGAATCCAAGTGCCAACACCGGATGAGCTTAGTGGAGATTGGATGTTGTGAACATCAAACGCTTATTTCCTTAACATCTTGGGGGATGCATTGCCCTGCTCAAAGGCATATCTTTTCCCTCCAGGCAGGTGTAGTTTGGCAAGGCTTGTTAAACCTGAGACAGTTGATCAAATATTCAGCCAAGCTCATTGTGTTGCTGAGAGCTTTTGGATGTGGTTGGGATAGTGCTGTGCTGATAAAAAGAAAACAGCTTTGTAGTGCCTCAGTGCTGGCCTCCCTTTGCTACTCCTTTCAGTGCTTGCCCGGGTCAGCCGTCTGTCAGAAAAATTAATTTTTGTATGATTTCTTTAAAAAGATCCAAAGTAAAGAAAGGCAGCCCTTAACTGAAGTAATCCATCTTGCACCAATGGTGTCAGAGTGATTCACGATTTCCAATTTAGCCACGGTTTGAATCTAAAGTAAACCAGGCAGGACGGCTCTACCCTTTGTGCAGCCGGACGACAAACCCACAGTGACAAGAGCTTTCAAACGAACATATCCCCCACATTCATCTTGCTCATTTATTACCTCAGACATTCTACTACTTGTCCTACATAGAGCAGCAAGCAAAGACCTCCTGGAATTGTGTGTAAGTGTACCAGAGGAAAAGCTTTTACACTGACTAGGTGGCAATAGTACTGATGGAAAATTAAATGGAAGAGGAGGAAAATGGAGAGGACCCAGGTTTTGAATCAGTGTTTAATTAGATTAGCTTTGATTAGTGACAAATGAATTCCCTGAGCAGCCTGTGAGCAGACAATTGCAGGGTAGCATCTATCGCAGTTTGCTATTCATGGACACCTGCTAAGATTGTGCACTGAAAGCTTCAGATTTAAGCAGAAATCATATACTCTAATTTACTTTCTTTGTTGATGCAGTTTGTCAGCTATCTGGTCAGTAATTAATTGCTGTCGATTTAAAATATAATTTTTCTCACTTGTAAAAATTCAACCATCTGTGGCTTTTGTACAACCAAATTGGAGGAGACTTTGTTGGGGTGCAGAAACTTGAAATTATGCTCAGTGATTACTAGTGAATTTTAAACTGATAAGATTAATTAATTAATTTATTCATTTTCTATACCGTTTAGTCCAATTCAGTGTTGCAGGGAAGCTGGAGCCTATCCCAGCAACTAGCAAGCAAGAGGCAGGATACACCTTGGACAGGTCACCAGTCCATCGCAGGGCCAACACAGAGAGACGAACAACCACTCACATTTACATTCACTCCAAGGGAGAATTTAGAGTCACCAATTTACCTAACATGCATGTCTTTGGACGGTGGGAGGAAGCCAGAGTACCTGAAGGGAACTTACACATACACGGGGAGAAAATGTAAACTCCACACAGAAAGACTCCACATGAATCTTCCCTCAGCCGAGGCTCGAACCAGCAACCTTCCTGCTGTTAGGGCGTGGTGCTAATGACAACAACACTGTGCAGCCCCCCAGACTGATGAGTAATTCTGTATTTGATGCACCTTTTGAACAAGGAATCAAGAATTTAAAATGAAATCATTTTCAACTTCAAGAAAAAATATATATATATATATAAAATGAAAAAAAAAAAAAAAAAAAAAAAAAAATCCAGTATATGTGTTTAGTGTATAAGCTGCTTCTCTGTCACATCACAACAGCTATTCTTTCTAGGACAACCTGCTAGATTGATCCCTTTAATGTTCGAGTTTCTGGTCTTCCAAAGATAAGTATTAAACAACTACAATTGCTTCAAAACTTAGCAACATAAGTTGACTAAGACCAGAAAGAGCAAAGACAAAGTCCCTATTAACACTGTTTAAAAAAAAAACAACAAAAACAATTCTGTATTGGCTACCTGTCAGCTGCAGAACTAATTTAAGTTTTTTTGGTTTTTAAAACCCTTAATAGCCTTGGTTCTGTCTGTGTTAGATCTGCTTTTCCCCTTGAACCCTCCAGATGCAAACAGGCTTCTGGAAGAGTCCTTTTAGTCATACGAAGAGTAAGAACTAAAACCTCAGGTGAGACATCCTTTTCTTTTTACGGCTGACATCTGCAGAATATTCCTCCTGAAGACCTGAGAGCAGCAGAGGCTTCTAGTTTTTAATGTGACCTACATCTATTACTTTGTCTTGCTCGTAACTTTATTTATGATTTATTCATTTGTGCATTTTTGCTCTCTGGTATATGAATATAATTTTTTTAAACATTTAATCTCATTTTAATTGGCATATTTGTTTTATTTACTCAATTATTTCATTTCATGGTTTCACAAACCAACTTATTTAATGTGTTTATTTTATTTTATTATCATTTATCTTAAATTACTTCCAGTGATTTTAGAAATTTTAAAACATTTTCTCCGTGCTTACTGATTCATGTTTACAATTTTTATGACATTTTTGAGATCTTAATACATTACTGTTTCCTCCTCTGCTCTTCACAGCGTGTACTGTTATTGTTATTCAATATCCAGTGAATTAGAGCTGTGATGGGATGAATTAAGATAGGTGGTACAGGGTAGGATTGAATATTATAATTCTTCTTTTAAAAAAATAATAATTTTTGCATTTACACCCTGCAAAGCACTTTACACTAAATTATATTGATATGAAACAATCTTTACACATAAAGTCTTTTTTGACTTATTAACAACAACAAAAACACTAAAATAAACATGAAAACTACATGATTGATGCTTTGTTTGCTTAATAAAGCATCAATCATCTTCCTCAGGTTTTAAAAAAACAGAGAACAGACTGTCGTGTAAACCTAAAGCTTCTGCACTGATGTTTTCAGAAAACAAAATTTGTACTCTACTTTATATAGTAGTTCAGATTACAGCAGAGACCCAGACACTGTGAAGAAGCAAATTTCTTTAATATCAATAATGGAATATGGATGGTTTGTGATCTTTGAAACATTCAAATCTGCAAATCTTTTTATAACAAAACAGCTAAAATGAGAATACTAGACCAGAGGCAAAACTTTGAATATATGCTAATGCATGCATGTCCTCTTGATGTGCAAACAAGCTGTTTTCTAAATATGAAATTCATAATGCTGTGATGTCTTTACAGCTTACTTCTATTGCCTCCTAGTGGTACAGATCAGTTCATTTTGGTTGCATCTAACTAAATATATGTATATTTGTTTTCCCTTTTATTTTTTTTTTATTTAACTAAAGAAGTGATACATTGGTGACTTTATCTCAAAGATTGTATTCAATCATGCAGATAGCTGGATCATTTTGTACAAATGAATGAAGGGATTTCTCAGGTGAAATTTTACATTTTATGCAACTCTGTATTTGAAATAAATGCAATCCAGTGAGCAATAGATCATTTAAAGATAACTTTGTGTTGGTGCTCTTGATCTCTGTGCAGCTTAGGCCTGTGCAGGTGTCACCTCATGTATGTATGAAGTTTTGTCCAGCTCTAATTAATTGTTCCTGTCAGTTCAGGTCATTCAGTCCTATCCAGTATTCTGAATATTACTCATATCTGCCCAACAAAAGGTTTTCACTCCCATTGATGCATGTGGATGCACAAGCAAACAGAAGTATATACAGTACACATAGAGACCAGCACACACAAAGAAGCACAAACAAAAAAGCTTTCCAATGTTCTAGCAATTCATGCTCAGGCAGTCAGGCAACGCTCCAAGGTATTCATTACTATTGATGTCAGAATCCACAACAAGAAGTGATGGCTGAACCTCCTGCAGTCTGTACTGTTTAAAGTTGAGCTCCTCTCCCCCAGCTGTTGCTCCCTGTCCTCACTTAGGAGGAGAGACTGTGATGATTAATGCACTCTCTGCTGGGATCTCAAGGTAAGAAAAAAAAAAAAAAAAAAAAAAAAAGGTGAAGCGCTTCCCTCATATTGTGATGATTTCAAACCCTTCACTGTGGAGCAATGCTGAAAAATAACTACATTAAAATTGATAATCGTAACAGTCTCATATTCTGCCGTGTGTGTGCTACTCTGTGGCTCAAGTTGGATTAAGCCGATGCCTATTTGCTCCAAGCATCGTCTGGAATATGTTGCTGTTTTCCACTCCCAGCTTTCAACATGAACCAGTCTTTATCAATCAAATAGGTTGTGGCCTTTAGGAGCTTAACATAAGAAAACACAGTGCATCATTGTGCTTGGTTTATCATGGTGGTGAGGGCAAAATAAATAGCCTAATAGTATTGACAGAGATTTTTTTTTAGGAGAATTTTTTCCTTTGTGCTGAATAAAAAAAGGTAGCATAGTTACATGGTGTGACAGCTATTCTCTGTTCTTGCATTCACTGGATGATTACTTTGATGTTTGTTCACCTCGGGGCTCCTGCTCTTGCTGACGATGCACAGAATTGTGGTATAAGCTGTGTACTGATAACACAAACTTGATTTGGCTTGGTAGAGGTGCTGAAAGCTGGAGATAGTGCTCAGCTCAGTGAGAGCTGCTCTCCAGCGATTCACTATACTTTATGCTTGACACAAAACAAGCTGCAGGGTGTATTGAGGCTTTTGTAGATTTGTCATGATTACCCCCAAAATACCAGAGCATATTGTAATGGATGTAATAGAAACTGTTGACTTGTGATTTATTTATTTATTTTTTGCACATTTTTAATGAAATTATAAGTAAAGGTCTGGTAGAAGAATATTACTTGAAAAAAAAGATCAAAGTAAACCGAACAGAGGCCGAGTCTTGCATTTTGTTTATGCTATCTTATTTTCAAAAAATAAGAACAAAAAATAAGAATTTAGTTCAGTAAATACTTGCTGTGGCTGGTTGAAAAAAATAAAATAAAAAAAGAGAAAATTAAAAGATTCAAATCAGGTTACTTGTGGAAAAGATGGCCATGCTTCATCTCTAAGTTTTTTAGTGCAAATCCAATCTAAACCTTTTGTGCAATCCTGCTCACAAATAGACAAACCAAGCCTAAAGCATTAATTCTTTGATGAAAGAATTGATCCAAGTAACAGCATGACTTCATATAACCAACCCTTTTGGTAAATGCCTGGGTTTTAAAAATCATTGCCAACAGTCTCTTGGCAAATTTGCCCCTAAAATTTAGAAGTTCAAAGTTTCAAGGATACTAAAATATTATGTGGAAAGGGTAAGCATAAAACTGAAAAAAAAAAAAAAAAAAAGGAAAAGGTACTCTCTCTCAAGGACCCTCTCTGGGATAAAAGTTTAGCATATAATGATACTGGCAGAGAACTTGTTCTGTCTCCTTTTCTATTTTGCTAGTTTAGAGGTTGTTGATATTTTCTGGAGAAAAAGGGATTTTGACTGTGGTGACATGTAGATAGGACAGAAAAGTGGGGTGTGAAATATATGGAAAATGGTAGGCTTAAACCTGCAGTATACATCCAGTGAGTCAGATTACTGTTTTTACAACATCCCAGGAAAATCATTTGGAAGTATGATCATCCTTGCAGGGAAGCCTCAGTCTGTGTGTGTGTGTGTGTGTGTGTGTGCTTGTTTGAAATATAATATACTGGATGATGATTAAGGATCACATTTGAAAAAAAAGTGTCCTTTATGCATTCTTTAAATTAGTTTTGTGTGTCAAGAAAAAAAAAAAAAAAATGCTTAATATAGCTTTCTTTTCAGTGAAATGAAGTTGTGTGATTTTAGACTTAACTGTCTTAAGTTTTGTCAGAAGAGCCTGTTTAAAATCTCTTTAGCCATATCCCCTGTCAATGAAACTGTGCTGCTGTCCATTGTCATCTGTTTATCAAAAGGTTGCTTAGTTGGTAACAGGTAGACTTACTCAGTTTGCTTGCTGCATTTAGCTGCTAGAGTTAGCAACAGCGGCTGTGCTACCATGAAACCATGCATAGACACATGCCACATGGGGACATTTAGGAGAGGAGCACAGTATCATATCTATCAGGTTTATAAACATATGTGTTTTTCAAAGATACGTGAGAAGTCACTGGGTGGAGAGTGTCCCACTGGACGTGGTTCCATCATGAATTGGACTCAGTGTTGGAGTTTCAATTGATCCCATCTGATCAACAAAATGTACATAGAATATATCTCATAGCTTTGCATGAATTTAACAATCTCTTGCAAAATACTTGCACTTACAGACAAAACAGTAGAACATTTTACTCCCACCCTATCCAAATAAGAATTGTTCCATACAGCCACAAAATGTAGCTCAATATATTGACAGTTGACAAATGCTGCTGATGTTAATCCAGCCGTCCTGGTAGAGCCTAAAGAGCTTTAAAGGTGTTGGAAAAGGGAACAACACCCACAAATAACTGGAGACTTCACCATTTCCCTCTCCCCCTTTTTTTATTTTCTTTTGTCAAGTATTACCTACGGGGTCATTGTGGTGTGTTGACAGCTCTTGTACTTCACTCTGTGTGTGTGGGCATTAGTTTACTGTCAGTAGTGCTACCATGGAGCGAGTGTTGTCATTAGCTGTTAGATTTCGAGATTTCTGACTGGCATCCAGTGGGAGCAAAGCTGCCAAATGGCTGTGATGACAGTCATCCTTGTAGCCTTTTTTTGTCCTCTCAGTGAATTGAATTTTCCTCTGCTTGAAGCAGCAAAAGATTATTTTCATTAACAGTTTTATTGCTTTGTTTCATCTTACAGTAATAAAGTAAAATCTTAGGTACCAGAACACATAAACAAAACTATAACTGAACAAGAAATCTGTACCCAGGCAATATTAATGTTTCTTTTTTCTTTAACATTAACTAAATTCATAAATTGATAATTAAGATAACTGTTAAATCACAGACTATATATAGGCAAATCATTTAATCAGTTTAGTAAAAGAAAGACTTTTTAGGGGTGTTATTCAGAAAAAATGACAAACGTTAACATGATCATTTCATCACCATTAATGTAACATAATCGTTCACTATTTGCACTTCTATACACCAGTGTATTTGCTTCTGTCTGATTTGCATTTAAATTCAAAATTTCACTCTAAGAAATGCCTCAAATATAAACACATGACAGACAGGTTGATGCTGAGTAAGATGTGGATTGGGGGATAGACAGATGGGACTGCATAATAAAGCATTAAAATGCTGGATATGCTCAGACAGAATGTGGAGAATGTGTTAGTTGTTTTGTTAAATAAGAATGTATTTTTCCTCTTGTGAAGACAAATGAGGTGTTTTGGATGATACAACGGGCTCTCTCATGGTCATCAAAAGGCTGATTCTGCCTTATAAACCCCCCACTCTCATTGCAAACTACAATCACATTGTTTTGTTTGTATGCTTTGAGGCAGTTCTGTGTACTTTGATGAGCTCTAAATCATTTATATCTTCCACTAAGAAAAAAGGTTTAAACCACTAAAAGAGAATGATACTTCATGTTTAGCACTGGGTTGTTTTCCAGCAGTTTATAGAGCTTTTAACCCCACACCAGGCTTTGTTTCCTTCTCTTCAGTGGTGTGTAGAAATGTAATTCTTCCTTATCATGACCCAAACATGCAGCCATTCGTCCAGCGGCTGCCAGTTTTTATTTGCTCTGCTTCAGTCTGCTTGTCTGCCTCATGCCATGAATACCTAAAATGGAATTTTGAGTGGTTAAACACAGGTTGTATTCTTTTTTTCCTCCAATGAAAATGATTACCATACAATACTATGCACATTATGTTGTTTTTAGCTATGGGGCTTAATAGGGTAATAATTTCTTGTCATTTCATTGCCAAGAATTTTAATGGAATTTCTGGATAATTGCAAAAATGCTAATGGAAATCAGAGCTTTTCGAATGTAAAATTGCAAACAAATACTATGAAGGCAGATGAATCACCAATACTGATAGTCCCACTAATGTAACTGATTAGAATAAAAATGGAATTGCATAATAATGTGTTTTCACACAAGAAGAACTTATTATCTTGAAGACAGACAGTAAATCATGAGATCAAGATGGAATATAAACTGACATAATGATATAATGATAAGTGTCAACATTAAGCAACCATGCAGGCAGTCCAGATTTGCCACACATAAGCAGTCTCCATCATCTGTAAAGAAGGACATGGAGGGGGAAATAGGGACTTTCAATTACAGTATACATGGAAAAGGGCATTTCTGCTGCAGGATTGATATGTCAGTCTAACAATGTCCAATTAAAAAGGAAGAAAGCTTACATTATTCTTTTATTAGAATACTGAGCCTGAAACAGCATTGAAAGACATGCACCTCTTGGTTAAAGGTGAGAATCCATCATGCGTGAAATGAGAACAGCACACATAAAATAATTCATATTTCCTTATGGCCATAATAATTTAGTCGTGCAATTACACCGTGTGTTTGTATTCTATTGCCAGGAAAACATGCAAAATAATAAGTTTATGGTTGGTCGTACCTCTACAATGTAATTTATTATTTCTATATCTTTGTAAACATCTCTGAATCAGGTTTTATATAAATTTTTAAGCATGGCAATTAAAAGAAATTGAGCTCAAGTGTTAAGAATTGTAACAAGAAAACATGACAGGAAACATCTTCTGCAAAGTGAGGCATATAATTTCAGATCTAAAATATATTAATAGGTAGATCAATAGGAATAAAAAGCATTTTTAAAATACAGGCCATAACATTTGTATATGTGTCCTCCTTGTCTATCTTAATGCATTGTAAAGCAAAAATGGCCAGTCATAGATCTACAAATCTGCAATGATCTAATAATAAGAGCCTCTTTCGGATCACTTACAATAACTTAATAACTTAATAACTTCAGGCATATTTTCTCTTTGTTTTTTTTTTGTTGTTTTGTTTAGTTTTTTTTGTTAGTTTTTTTTTTGTTTTTGCAAAAAGCAAACATAAAATGCAAGAAGCATTTTTTCTATTCTATAAACCACCCAATTTTACAGAAGTAATTTACTGCCACTGCTTTCATGTGATTGCCAAGTGTCTGCTCTGTCACCTGAAAATTAAAAAAAAATTTTTACATTTTATGCATGGCTTGCAGATACCGTGCTTATTATGAGAAGTGAAATGTGAAGTGAAACATAAACTAAATGGAAAATTGACTTTCATGTCACAAATCACACCAAACTGTTGACAAGGGCTGAAAGAACAGCGCAGATGCTGAGATGGCCATGATCTCTTTGCAGTATTCAGCAGACCACATAGAGCTGCACTGATGAGTCAGTTACACCACTAAATGCAAAAAATAAATCATCAACTAACACTATGGTGTAATTGTAATAGGTATTAATGACTGAGTTATTTGTTTCAGTGATAAATAATTTACCACTTTGCCCTGATTAATTACCGCAATGCCAAAACAGTATTTGCAACTGTTACAAGCCCTAACACTAAAAATAACCCTTGACTTACTATTGAAAGATAAAAACTAAGATATTTCAAAACTGGAAAGGTTGGTGTAAAATAATGCAAATAATGCTTAAAACAAAACATATTAAAATGTGTGATCATTTAATGTTCATGGTACTGAAGCAAAATTACAAGCTACAAATGAAAAGACAACATTCACATTTTATATGTCAGTTTGTTTTTCTTCACTTTTTTACATTAGATGAGTACTTTAGTTGTAATAATCAGTTCAATATCATATAAAACCATCAAAACAAGTCAAAAGCACAATTTTAAAGTTTTAAAGATGCACTATGTAATTTTCATTCCTGACCCATTTGATGGCACATTGACATTTATTTTTCTGAGAAACCTTATTTCACAACTTTTTCTTTTGGGGCGCCACATGACACGTTAGCACAGTGTTTCTCAATCCAGGCCCTCATGATCCACTGTCATGCATGTCCCGAGGACCTGGATCGTGACCTAGCAAGACACCGTCTATTTTGGACAGGCTAGTGGCTGATTTAGCAATGAAACATAAGAGGACATTATGGGAAGAAGAGAGGAAAAGAGAGAAACGTGATATAACGTGTTACGTTTTTACAATAAACTATCACGTTATTACGGTGGTGTTGAGCTGCCACCTAACGAAAAAAGAAGAAGAAGAAAAAAAAGGGACCTTATCGTGTTATAATGTATTAGTTTTATTGTAAAAATGTGAAACTTATCATGTTATAACGTGATATGTTTTGTGGTTAAAAAAGTAAACTATAAAACATATTTGCTGTTGAATGGGGAAACTGTGCATGCTGCATCCAGACAAATGCTTAATTTACCACATGAGATTAAGTTGTACTTCATTGGAGAGATTTGGTGAAGCTTGGAGGACACTGTGATATTGTTGATGTTGCACTCTCAAAGCAGATCCAACTATATCTTTGTGTCTGCAACTTATTTCTCCCAGTCCCAGCAGTGCATGGAGCCTTTTTAATTTAGATTTTTATTTTCAGAAGACAGCCATATGTGTAATCACTGGTACATGCTATTAACTAAAAGCAGCGCACACACTCAGTGGCCACTTAGACACATGCACGCACTATCTTACTGTGCAAAGGCCGGTGATGTACCATGTTGCTCATAGCTGTTCCACATTTCTGTGTGTGCAACAATAAACCAGAGTAGAACAATTAATCCTTGACAAAAAAATAACTGAAATGTTTCTGCTTGATGAAAATATTTTCCATAAAATATATTTTGCTCAAATATAGGTTGCAATGACATCTGCATACAGTGCAGACTACTTTGATGTATGTTCTTACAATAAAATGTATCATGTTATAACGTGATATGTTTCAGGCTTTTAAAATAATGTTATCACGTTATAATGTGATAAGGTCCCAATTTTTATTTTATTTGGTGCTTCACACTTTCGTAATGAAGAAAGTAACAATGTGCATAAATAGAGAAATTGAGGATGCAACACATAGTCATGCATCATGATGCATCAATGAATTAAATTGAATCGAATTGACAGGATTATCATAATCAAATTGAATTGTAAGACTGGGGAAGCCCTACATCAGACCAACTTTAACTGGCTGCAGAAAGATCAGAGAAGCCATAGGATGCAAGACAGATGCTGAATTAGTTGTCGTTAGGACTCCAAAGTGCAATAATCTGCCTAAGTTTAGTAGTGCTGCTTTCAAATGCACATACAGGTTTCGGAAAAAAAAAAAAAAAGTTCAATAAATTCTTAAACCTAATGACCTTTATAGGTTGTGAAAACTTGCGAACAATTCTTTCGTGGAGAATAGAAGAGTCCGCTCCTATAAGTAATGGTTTTTGTGTTCATGTACAAGCAAAGATGAGAATGTTGTAACCCAGGACATGAGTCAGTACATTCCATGACATTTTCATGAACAGCTCTGAGACTATTTTAATTGTTGAATAATTTAGTATATGCTTTTCAAATCGAGAGAAATAGAGCACTAGTTTACATGAAAATGAAAAATGCTTGAGTATCTGCCATGTAACTGGCATGACATGAAAGAAATACTTATGCAAAGAGAAATGGCCTGCAGGGTCTCTGCTGTGACCTGGTTCAAACTTTGTGGGAGGCAAGAAAGCTCTTCTTAGCTTCTCTACTTCTCGAGTACAGTAGAAAAGATGGAATACATTAATGGCAATGGACTATGACCTGACACATAAATCAGTGGCAATGAATGTGTGCCTGACAAGAATGCAGGAGATGGGTAGAGCATTCTTTTAGCTCCCAAGTGACAAAACTGGTTAAAAGCTCAAGTACATAACAATATAGTTAAATATACAAGCTGATTGAATCTGTGCACTCCGACTCCAGCAGCTACCCCCTCTAGCGACTACACTGGACCTAATTATCTCATGCAAGTGGCAGCCTGGGGATTGTGTTATACCTCCCAATTTAAGCCTGTGTCAGTCTGGTTATCAGAATTTTTCCCTAATTCATGTTCCTTTGTACACCTTCCCTTCTTGAAGAGCACAATTGTACTGACATCTTCATCATTCAGACAATGAAATGTTGATTCCACCTTAATTATCCTCCCCAGGGGTCATCTCAGTGACTTCTGTCAACTAAATAAAGTGGTTCTGCATTTGCACAGATGAGCTTCACAGTGTTAGTTATCCACCACGTCAAGCTCAAATGAAAGTATCGTTCGCCATAATTAAACAAGCCACCTTGACACATTTCAACAATTAACTTTAAGCACTTGGATCTCCCTAAATCAAAATCTCATGATGACGTTTATGATGCCTTTGTGGCCAAAAGGGTGAACCTCATCAAATAAAATTTGAAATGAATTGTGAGTTAATTGAGTGTTAAGGGTGTGTGTGTGTGTTGGGGGTGGGGGGTGGGGGTGCAGCAATCATACAAATCCTTTAAATTCTTTATACATTCATCGGCAAAAATTACTCAAGCTGAATCTCCTCCACAGGATAAACATTGTCAAATGGTTTTATTTGAAAAAAACAAACAAAAAAAAAACAAACAAACAAAAAACAAAACAAAACAAAACAAAAAACAACAAACAAAAAAAACAAAAAAACAAAACAAAAAAAACAAACAAAAAAACAAGAGTTCAAATTGCCATTTCTCATTCCACACATCTTATTTCATCTCTGTCCTTTATAATTAAATTTGCAGTCAAACATGGGGCATTTCTCAGCAAAAACCCCAATTATGACAACTGAGTGTGTCACGGATTGGGTGTATGGATCCAAGGAGAGGAGCGCTCGGAGAATGATCAAAGACACTTTATTTGAATTGTGCAGTGCAGTATGCAGGGTTTGCTGGAAGGACGGGCTGGAGCGGGCAGACAGGATTCTCCGTGGTGTGGACGAGGTTCAGGTACGGTTCTTGGAAGAGAGAGGGTACAAGTTAGGTTGGTTCAGATACAATACGATTTAGATCATGTGCACGACTGGTTACCACGATGAGTAGTATAATCCAGCGATGACTGGAGGTCCGGGTGAGGTTTATATGGCGATGAGAATGATGACTTGATGTTCTCCAGCTGTGCCGTCCAAACAGGGGTGATGATTGGCAAGCCAAATATGGTCAGCAGGAAGCAGGGAGTGGTAATGAGCATGGACCATGACAGAGTGTGCTTCACTCTGTGTTTCAAATGCTTTTTTTGTTGTTTGTGTCAGAACTTTGATGCTTTACAATATTATGGAAAAGTCCCTTTTTTGTTTTAACTGTCAGGAACAATGTAAGAGATTAATGCAAAAATATCACCTTTCTCAGGAAGCTGCTGGATGTCAAAACTGACAAGTGACTTAAACTGTTTAATTATCAAAGTGTTTATTTAATTGGGTAGAAATATATTTCATGCTCTTGGCTTTGTGACAGTTACTGTATTTGTACCATAATGATAAAAATGATGATGGTGGGTTTTTCTGCTTAAGTAAAGAGTGGTGTGAGAGTGGTATTAACAAAGATAAAAAAAAAAATCCAAAAGAGTAATCTGTAGGTAAGTTATGAAATAAACTGAGTTGAGTTGATGCTAGAGGTACAGCTTCTGGCTTTTAAATCTCTGTATAACCAAAGCAAAGAGCTGTGTCTGCATTGCTAGGACAAAGTCAAGCCTGTTAATGGTGTTGAATACCATCAGGGCTGTCCCTTGTGACTTTTCCAGTTTCAACTTTCACCCATGGCTGTGAGATTTGGGTAGTGATGGAAGGAAGGGATGTATTGATTTTTCTCTTGGACATGTTATCGCTGTAATCCAATTCAACAGACAACCACACCAATGAAGATTTTTTAGGTTGAACACAAATGTAAACAGCATTTCAAAGAGAGCAGCAATTGGTCTAAACAGCTAAGGGGACCAGGTGCTATAAAACCATTGAATGAGAAGGAAGCATTCTGACTGAACTTAAAAAACAACTAAACTGATTTTTTTTTCTTGTCTAAGAACAATAAGTCGTTCCTTTGTAAATTAAGAATGTAGGCACATCGATCACAATAACAGTGTAATTGACTTTTTCACATTAGAATGCTGCTTACATAGTAATCCATGACATTGAGCTTATTAATCTATACGAATGACTAGAAGGGGATATTGTGCAAACAACAAATTTTTAATATTTTAATTTGCTACTTATCCATCGCCATGATAAGTTAAAAAATGTTCAATAACTAGGAAACATTAGAACAAGTTTTACAGAAATGTTACTTAAAGATTAGTACAATCATGTTTTCATTGTAAGTGTTATTTTTTGTACCCTCTTTTTTCATTAAAGCACCATTAGATGACACATAAAGTAGTATTAAAAATGTTAATAATGACTTAAATTTTATTTGCTCAACAGAACAGATATCCCAACTGCCACGATACAAACACAGATAATTTCAACTATGTCTTCATTGCTTTCAAATGCATACAACACTGAAGAAACGGATTGCTACCTACTAAATGTTGACCTTTTTAAAAACTCAGATGTCAGATGTGAAGTAGCTTTTGAAGAAAGCGAGGAAACACCGCTGAGACATGTAAAGCAGGGAAACTAACCCCACCTGCTGTCTGGTGTTATTCCCAAAGTGAAGACAGAGAGCAGGGGGCAAATATGGCCCCAAGACAGAGGGTCTGTCACAGTGTAGCCAATGCCAGGCTGATTTCACGCTTGATGTCCCCCAGAGAAGAGAAAGATGTGCTATTATTGTCTGCAGGTTTAGTCTCTACCAACAGGGGTCACTCTGAGTTTAGCAAAAATACCAACAGACAGTGGTGGTGGGGGTAATGATAAGAGGGTGAAAAGGGTAATCAGGATGTAATGTGAATGAAGGTGAGTTTGGAGGGAAAAACACTGGTGAGAGTGGGTGGTCAAGGGGGAAATGATACAGGAGATGAATGTGGACATTTGGGAAGATCAGATTGATCCAGGCAAATTAACCGAACAACTATCAGATGGCGGGTGTATGAAAAGGTAAAATGACAGATGGACAGATAGACATTAGGAGTAAGGATGATGTAGATGAAAAAACACAAGATAAAAAAGTATAAGTGAAGCAGAGGCCATTGGGCAAGATCCTGGTTGGCACTGACCAAGTCAAGTTTATTTATTTATTTATTTTGATAATTGATCAATGAACAGATCAAAAGTTCCTAAAATCAGATCCTCAGTGGCAGCTTTGGTGACACAATCCACAGGGAGCAAAAAGGATGGATTAGTCTATTTTTATTGTTTGGTTAA
This sequence comes from Melanotaenia boesemani, assembly GCF_017639745.1. Classification (NCBI taxonomy): domain Eukaryota; kingdom Metazoa; phylum Chordata; class Actinopteri; order Atheriniformes; family Melanotaeniidae; genus Melanotaenia; species Melanotaenia boesemani. The sequence continues at coordinate 14,093,939 of NC_055687.1, read as the reverse complement.
TGCACCCAAAAGCCTTGCCTATTCATCAATCATTCACACTATACTCCTATTCCCCAGTAAGCTGCCCCTCATCCTCTTTGTTTCCTCCTTCCAAATTCTCTTTCCCTTTTCTGTTCTTTTTTCATTCTGTCTGTTCTCCATTGTCAGTCCTCAGAGCATTGGAGCACAAGTTCAATGATAGATTAAAGATGAATGGGCATGGATATTCCCATAGGAAGCTATTTTTTTTAGGGAGGGGTAAAGTCCGTTCCATTCTCCTATTGCTTCTCTCTGTGTTGTTTAACCTTAATGTGAAGTGAGAGTTGTAGAGTGTCTTTCGGGTAACCCTCCTGCCTGGCAATTAGCAAGAGCTTAACAGGCATCCAGCCAAAGGATTTTACCCACAACTTAACAGTCAGGGAAGCTACTCATTAAAGCTTCCAAGAAACTCTTAACATCCTCGATGCTCCAGTTATCCTAGAATAGAATGAACTACACAGAATGTGAACACGAACATGGATAGACATCAACATTTCTTCAGAAACAAAACTTATTGTGGTGCAGGTTGTTCTTTCCTGTGGACATTGCCATTGTCCTTGTTCAACAATATTTACAGTTAGGTGAAAAAATATTTCCACTCAGAAATAGAAAAGTAAATCAACTTCTTTCACCTATTTGTTTGTGGGGAAAATGAATTTTTATGCACGCCAACACTCTCTTTTCCCTAACAGATGTTTGAGTGTCTGTGCTGCATCCTCAGTGATCAACCCTGGATTTTGTTTGACTAAATTTGGATGCTCCAGATTCTCATCAGCACTGATGGGAAATTTGAGGACTGGCTTGAATTACTGAGGTGCCTCCTTATCCATATTTTATGTCTGCCAACCAAATGAAATGAAATTGTAATAAGAGCTGCTGTAACGAGTGAATTTCTCCACTGTGAGATTAATAAAGTCAAATCTAATCTAATCTAATCTAATCTAATCTAATCTAATCTAATCTAATCTAATCTAATCTAAATAGAATGAAAGGCTATGAAAGAAATTTAAGTTCTCACCCAAACTGTGTAATCTGCACTGCTTTAAAAGACATCTTATTATCCTATTGTACCAACTTTCCCTACAACTTAATTTCCAAAGGGGTTTGAGGGAAATGGGAATATAACCATTAATAGAAAAATTGCCATAGTTTTGACAGTTCAATTTTTGTCATTTTTGTTTGAAACAAGATTTAAACTTATAAGTAGCATCTTTTGTGATTTTATTTGTTTCATGTGTAGTATTGATAACATACTACATATGGGGGGGGGGGGGGGGGGGGGGGGGGGGGGGGGTCCCAGTTGATGCTTATTGCAAGCTTCTCCACAGGGGTGATGGGGTTGTTGCGGTCGCCCTGAACCTGTCTCCCATGCCTCTGACGTCTTCTTATTGGCTTTGAAATAGGTAGACCTCTTTGCACTGACCCTACAGCAATATGGATATTATCAGCTACTGGAGGAATATTTTCTAAGATAAGAAATTCTTACCAGTCTGAAGAATGTTTTTATAGTTTACTTTACCTTTGATATAATATAATATAATATAATATAATATAATATAATATGGGCTGCACAGTGTTGTGGTGGTTAGCACCACAGCCTCACAGCAAGAAGGTTGCTGGTTCGAGCCTTGGCTCTGATGAGATTTGAGCTTGGGGGGCGGTGGAGTTTGCATGTTCTCCCTGAGTATGTGTGGGTTCTCTCCAGGTACTTGCGCTTCCTCATGCATGTTAGGCTAATTGGCCACTCTAAATTATTTGTGTGTAGTGCGAGTGTAAATGGTTATTTGTCTCTCTCTGTGTTGGCCCTGCGATGGACTGGTGACCTGTCCAGGGTGTACCCTGCCTCTCACCTGCCAAAATGCTGGGATAGGCTCCAGAGAATGAATAATATAATAAAGTTATTAAATTTAGTAAATAGATAACACATGCCACCTGTAGGCTACCATGCATTTAACATTCACTTGTGTATTGACTTTGTTGGACGTCCTGTGCCAAGCGTCACAGCGGGTGGTGGAACATGCTGTTTTTTTTATTTGGTAATTTTCATCGCGATCTCAGGGCTCAGTGGCCCACCTTTCATAGGTTTGCTGTGGACGTGCACACACCGGCCTAACCAACATGGGGCTGTGATAACTACTTCATAGCTGGTGTTTTGGAACTGACGACGCAGGTTAAGACAGAGGATTAAGCTACCTCAAGCACAGACTTATCACAGGATTTGTTAAACCTCCTTTTATGGAATACTCCCACTTCAGCACCCAAACCATCTATGACGATGCATCTTAACTATGTACTGCAATGTTGACTGAAAAAAACAAAAAACAAAAATTGAGATTAGAATTTGTGGAATAAGGAATATGGGATAAAAAAATACTGTGCAGTCCCACACAAAGTTTACTACTTGGTCACCCCCCCCCCCCCCCAAAAAAAAAGACTGAATGGTACTGTTGTTGTTTGTCCAAAACTCAAATATCTTTGGATTTTCAGTTTCAGCAGCTGGAAAGTTATCAGTGTCATTTTCAATTTCCAATAACCCATGGATTTTAAATAATTATATACTAACCATCGTTTTAGCTTTCCACTTGAAGCCACTGAGACTCACAAGACTGACATGTATGTATGTATGTATGTTTAAATGGATCTGTTCCCTAAAACATTCTCAAAATAATGTCTGGTGTGATTGACTCGAGTTCCTTTGTGCACAGTTAAACTGGAGCTACAGCTCTTCATGTCAATATTAGCTTTTACATTCACACTCAGCTGTGACTCAGTTTTGGCACTTCTGAGGATGGATAAGCTTGCCCTATTTCGAATGCTTTTAAAATCCTCTACATCTGGTCTGATTCATGGACTAATGGCTGTTTTCATAGGCTTTGATCAGCAATTAATTCAACAGAGTATTTGTGGAGTGAATTAGTTACTTAGTTAGGGTACCTTGTTTTTCCAGGATGATACTTATTTGTAGCCTGGTCAGACTTAATTTCCATTTGTATTTCGTTATTAAGCACACTGGCAAAGCTTTTGTTAAAAAAATCTTCAAGTTCTGTAGAATAATTCAGTTCAGATTTGAATGTCTTGCAACATTGCAGGACCTGAACTAATGCCATGCCAATGCCATTTTACCCCCAAAAAGCAGTGGAATCTGACATCTGAACATTTCTTCCATTCACACTCAACAACAGTGTTTAAAAACTAAATGGCCTGATGTTATTTATCTTATTGAAATGGTTGGATGTCATGTTTGATTGTACATGGTCGCATGTTCACAATATTCCTCCTCCCCAGGATATTAACCAGGATTCACACACTTGCCCTTCATCCCACCAATAAAACTCATGTACTGTAGCCTATGTTTACAGCTATGAAATTGTCTATTGGTCTATCATATCTATGTGTGGTCTAGTGTGGATCTAAACTACAGTTAGATCTCTCAACCACATGTTTTCAAAGACCCTGCTCAACTTCTTATTAATGCATTTAACTGAGAGCAAAGCTGCATTTTTCTCACACCACTGTAGCTTAACTCAACGTGCCGATAGTTCACATTAGTGCATACATTAAGCTACTAGATTGTCTTTTTTATTTTTTTCTGCAAAAACTCTGCACGCCAGAACAGTATTTAACTGGTTTAGGTCCGACATAGAAGGCAGGGACGACTTTGTGTTTATTGGTAATTTTCAATCTAAGTTACTAAAATAACCTGTGGAGTTCCTCAAGGTACCATCTCAGTGCAACTGCTGTTCAACATCTGCATGCTCCCACTTGCTCAAATTCTTAATAACAGCAAAATATGTTAACAAAATTATGCTGATGACACACAAATGTACATAAGCTTCTCACTACGAGACTAAAAGTCTAAAAAAAAAAAAAAAAAAAAAAAAATAGAGATCTATTTAAAGATTTGATGTGCCAGAACTTTCTTAAAAAATGAAGACAAAACTGAAATAATAGTTTTTGGAGCCAAGGAAGAAAGATTAAAAGTCAGCGTTCAACTTCAAAAAGTGATGTTAAAAACCAACAACCAAGTCAAAAAGCTGGAGAAGCAATGATCCAGACCTGAATTTCCGACCCAGGATTACAGGCCTAATATCTCAGTAGGATTTGAAAAACTTGTCCATGCGTTTATCTTTAGTAGACTAGACTATTGTAATGTTGTTCTTACAGGTTTCCCTAATAGTCCACCAGATAGCTGTAGTTAGTCCAGAATGCGGTCAAAGAACTGACTTCAAAATCCTGTTGTTAATTTACAAAGCACTGAATGGTTTAGGGCCAAAATACATTGAGGATCTTCTGGTTTGTTGTGAACCAACCAGATCCCTCTGGTCATCAGGGTCAAATCTACTTTCTGTTCCCTGAGTCATGACTAAACATCTAGAGGCAGTATTATCTTTTTTTAGACTCCTCACATATAGAACCCAGAAAACTGCAGGTCTTCTGAAACCCTCAGCTATTGTAAATAAATATAGAAAATGTTTCCATTTGCTGCTGCCTTTTATCAAAACAACATTAAATCCTCTGCACCCCGCTGTAATGCTTTTAATGCTTAATGTAAAGGACTTTGAATTGTCTTGTACATGAAATGTGCTTTACAAATAAACCAACCTTACAGTGGTTTAGGAATAACACACAGACTGTACAGTTGTCTAACAACTAAGTGACACATTTCATAACATTTTTTATTAACATGTTAAGCATGCTTTGGTTGAGCTAAACATAAGGCAGTAAACTGAAGCTACCGAAAATAGCACATATTTTATCCATGTTTAACTTTATTGAACAATAAAGATGCTGTAATTTCCCATTTTCTAAACGACATCATGATGCAGACATAAATGATTCTGCATAAATGTAATCACAGAATATTATTAAGAGTTTGCAGTATGCAGTTTGCATAGCATTAAATTGGATATTTGGTGATTTTCAGGCCTCAATAATTAAGTTGCACACTCACATCAAGTTCACCTGCTGTAAAGAAGAAGAATAAGATACATTAAAATGCTTCAATGTTATGCTAACTACTGGAGAAACAGATTTTCAGCAAATCAGAAAATTTGTCATTGAATACAAAAGAAGTTAACCAGCTCAGCAATTTAGTTGGCTTTGGCATGCCAGTGACCAAAGCTGTTATACATACTACACATGAACAGAGGTTTTTATTATTATTTTTTCTTTTGAATTGCAAGGACAAGAACAAATTTCTGCTGGAGTGTCACCAGAAATGGTACGTACGTGCGTTAATTGCATTAAAAATATTAACACAATTGCATAAATTAGTTACTGTCATAATGCGTTATTTTTTACTAATATAGATAGACAGACAGACAGACAGACAGACGGATAGATAGATAGATAGATAGATAGATAGATAGATAGATAGATAGATCAGTCAGCACCCACAAAAAGACAAGTGTACCAGTGCCTCCACAGGTATTGGTATCATATAGTACTAAATTGTACATTAGTTAATCCCATAAAAATTTGTTTCTCTGAGGAACATAGATGACAAATAAAATTAAATATTAAATTTCTTACAATTGTCTGAAAACTACTGACCTCAGCAGCCATAGACATGCTACTTGCACTGCACCATCTTGGTTTCTTCAACAGTAGGCTCATGGCATCATTATCATGGCCACTTTAAGTCTCTGTAGACTTGCCTTTCTGTAGTTTAACTACATGAGTGCAGTTTAGAGTGGAGTAGAGTGGAGTACAATGCGTCCTAAACAAAGACACCTTTACTTTATCTGAACTTGTGAATAAGAATGTTTGCTTTCCCATACAACATGCGGCACTTCCTCATCATCTGTCATTTGATCTGTAATAAAATGTCCAAGGTACTTAACTTTATTACAGGTCAGATTATTCTCAGACAACTTAAAATCAGGGTATTTTTTACATCTACTACAGGAGGAGGATTAAGGACCATCTGGACAGCAACAACAGCAGGCAGGTGTGGCAGGGAGTCCTGCAACTCACCAACTACAGGATTAACCTTGGTGCTTCTTTGCCCGCTTTGAGGTGAAGCCACCAGGTGCAACTGTACATGACCCTGAGGTCTATAACAACATCATCTTCACGGTGGAGGAGAATGAGGTGAGACGCACACTCTAGGCAGTGAACTAAGGAAGGCAACTGTTACCGATGGCATCTCTGGATGATTACTGAAGGACTACAAGGACCAGCTGGCTGGAGTCTTCACTAGGATCTTCAACCAGTCCCTCTCCCAGTCCACGACCCCTTCCTGCCTGAAATCCTTCACCATAGTCCCACTGCCCAAGAAACACCACATCACTAGATAAATAAGATAGATAAAAACTTTATTAATCCCCCAAAGGAGAGATTTCAGTGTGTGGCAGCAAACACAATAACACAAACAATTACACATATAAAAAATAGGATAAAAGTTACTAACAATAGTAATAAAGTGCACATATAAAAATTCATTTCAGTTCACACACAGCCTGTGAACAGCCTAATAGCTGAAGGGATGAACAACTTTTTAAACCGTTCGGTTCCACAGTGCAGCAAGCGGAGCCTGTTGCTACGGTTACTCCGCTGATCTGTCACTGTTATCATGCAGTGGATGTTTGGAATTGCTCAGGATGCCCTTCATTAGAGCCATCCTCCTCCTCTCCAACACAGCTCCTAAAGAGTTCACCTGTCTCCCCATTACAGACACACATTTATTAGTCAGTTTGTCCAGCCGGTTACCGTCCCTTGTGGTCATACTGCCACCCTAACAGAACACCCCAAAGAAAACAGCACTCGCCACAACAGACTGATAGAAAATGTACAACATTTCACTGCTCACATCAAATGCACTGAGCCTCCTCAGGAAAAACAACCTGCTCTGTCCCTTCGCATACAGGGCACGTGCCTGGACTGATCAGTCCAGTTTGTGATTGAGGTGTACACCCAGATACTTGTAGATCTCAGTGACTATTCTATTCTATTCTATTCTATTCTATTCTATTCTATTCTCCTTCATTCTACAGCTCATGACAACACTGTTGCCAGCATTATATTTAATATCATACTCCACTCCATTAGCAGAGCAGATAGCAAGGAACTGCTGGAGACCAGCACTTCTAGGATTGAACACCACAAGATCATCTGTATACATAATATGATTCACCAATAAATTACCAACAATACACCCAGCTGCCTGGAGAGATCATCAATGTACAGGTTTATAAGAAGTGGGAATAAGATCCCTCCTTGCCTGACACCAGCTCCAAATGGGGAAGAAAAAGCAATTACCCCATTTTAACTGCATGGTCTGATGAGCATACCAGTAAACCAGATTTTATACAATATGTTTGTAGTGATGTGGCATCCTTAAACATTAATAATGTTTAGATGAAATATTAATTTTAATAGTCAATATAAAATATTAATTAATATTCTTAATATTCAAAAACCTTGGAGCACCACCAAGTTTTTTTCTTTTAATGAAAGCATGGAAAACCACTGAAGTCCTAGATTAATTAATTGAATAAATTAATTAATTTAAGTTAATCAAATCACATCAGTCTTAAGACGGTATTTATGTAAGTTCTCATTCGAATGGACCAAAACATGATTTAAAGGAAGAAATCACAAACGACTAGTTAAATAAATGTGGATATGTATTAATTTGTCTAAAATGCATAATGTCAGAGGAATATTTAGAAGAGGTAAATGGGAAACATGAATCAAGCAAACATGATAAATGCAAGTGTGATGTTCAAATCAGAATCTTTTTGTAAAACATGGAGCAAAAATAAAAACAAAAAGTTAATGAACCTGTGATGCTAATTCAACTAATGTTTAAAAGGGAGGCTGAAAAGGATATCTAAATCCTATGAAGCTAAACAGAGTCTCATCTCTTTAAGTGGAAGCTTAACTTAGTAGCAAATTATATCACTATAACCGATTCTATCAGACAACTAACCACTTCTTAGCAACCAAGCAGAAACTTGTCCAGTTCCGTTTGGATTGAGTCGACCCACTTCCGACCATTTCTGGTGACACTCCAGTGCACAGAGAGGAGCCTGGGTGGGTGGTTTGAACCCTGACTAAGCTCTCATGAAGGCCCTGAAGGTCCGTCACTTGGTGGTCTGCAGGTTTGGGTCTGAAGGGTTCTCTCTGCTTATTCAGTCTCATCCCAAGACAATGCTGTATCGGAGGTATCAACAAAATGGTGGATAATGAAATTGTCTACAAAAAAATTTAAGTCCAGCTCTGATGCGCCAAAAAGGGAAAAACTTAGTAAACTGGCACTGAAGTGCACAGGCTTGATTTAACCAGTTATAAAAATATAAAAGGGTAAAACATGGACTAAACAGAGTTTAACTAGTTATAAAGGAACAATAAGAAAAATGACATGTGCAGGTCTGGATTTTTTCTCTCTGTCCTTCCTTTCATCTGTAGACATCTTCTTGCATGTTCAAATACAGGCTCAGCTTAGTTCCTTTGGATGCATCTTTATGTATCATTTTCTACCCTCTGTAATGTTCAAATTTAACAAATTCCTTTTAGAGATCCATAAGATGGTCTTGTCTTTGTCTCGGTTGAGTGGTTAGGCCTGTGGGGGTTAGCTTATCAGCTTGAAAAAAACAAGCTTTGAAAGCAGAAAGGGGTCCCAGGTCATCAGTTCCGGACCTACATCTAGAAGCAGTAAAACATTAGTTAGTTTTTAATCATATCATGACAGATTTGTGGACGTGTAGGAGGTTCTGCTCAGAAACGTCCCAGATAATGACTTGTGGTTTAAGGAATGGTCAAATTCTTCTGGCTGCAAAGCTGACCTGTTTGACCTGTGGACATCAACCCAGGTTGTAAATAGCTGAGTGGTGGGGACAAAGTTCTTAATAGCGGAATACACTACAGAATTGAGCACCCCTCTTTAAAACAAGTTTCAAATAACTTTCTATTAGGTTAACCTGATCAAAAGCTTTTGAGGCATCAATAAAGCATAAAAGAACTGATGAGTTTATGGTCGAATCCCAAATGGAACACTTGAGCACTCCTGCACTCACGGGCGCGCTCCCGCGAGGGGCTCGAGGGTTCAGTGGTATTCCAATTGGAATTGTGTGAGTGATCAAGGGATGATGGCGGACATTTTTGAGCCCTTTCTGCCCCCTTTCCATAAGTCAGCATCGATGCCAACTTTCGCTAAGGAATTACCCATAAATCACTGCGATGTCACGTGAAACACGGAGTTTACCGAGAGAAGCCGACGTGTGAAACATGTTCTTCAGTATTGTGGCGCTGGGTCGTTATATTTTTCGCCGTTTAATTTCCCCACGGCGGCGTTTACAGGAGCTTCCTGACCTCAACATCCTAGCGGAATGGGGTGGACGACAGGTAATTACTGTCAGATTGTGTATTTCTTTTATCCTGTTTATGTGCTACTGATTAACTCATTGGTCATATCACCTTGAAATTTCAGAAATGTGACTTGAGGTGAATAAAGCTGCTACACAAAGATATTTATCAAGATCCAACATTTAAGATAATATTGCCCTCATGATTACCATGTGTGCTGTTCATGAAAGGTGCTTAAATAATGCTCAGGCCCATCTAAACAGTCATGTGCACAGACATTTAGGTGGAGGGAAGAGATGCAATGGTCATACACACAAATTTAATATAATTCAGAAGAACGTCATTTATCCTCAAAGACACAACAGAAAGGCGAACTAAGTTGTTCACAGGCACACACAAACAATATATATATATATATATATATATATATATATATATATATATATATATATATATATATATATGTGTGTGTGTAAATATTTATATATATACAACAACCAACCCCCTGGGGGAAGCTGCTCAAATGAGGAGAATCCTGGTGGCCTTTCTCAAGCCTCAAATTAGTCAGAGATGGTGGAGAGGGATGTCAGAGGAAGGCCAATGATCTTGGAGCACAGCTTCCCCACACCAGACAACCGGTTTCTGCCACCTATACACTGCAAATGTGTCCATCTCAACCTTTATCATTATTATGATGTTATGAGAATTATTCGGCACATTTACATTTTCAGGTTGAGTGTTTGTTAGAATTGGTACAATAAATATCCTGTAAAATCCTTCTTTGTCCATTGCAATTACTTTGTTGCTTTTTTGTTCCAGGTCATCCGCTACGCTCGGCTTAATGTCAGGGTGCCTGTCCTCCGGGTCTACATGGATCCGGAGCAGGACATGAGGCCAAGCTTCAGGCTGACCAGGCGGATGTTTAATGCCCTGCTGGCCATCCTTAATCAGGAGAGGGACCATGGTTGGGGCCATAGGCTGGAGGTCCTCATTTTTATCTACTGGCTGGCCCATGGTACCTCTTATCGGGTGACAGCTGAGGCATTTGACATCCCAAAATCCACCATCCACAGGGTTGTTCACAGCATTGGAAGGGAGATCAGAAAGGCCAGATCCAAAGTCATTTTCTTTCCCAGCCATGACACCTTGGATGAGGTTGGCCATGGGTTTGGTGTGCTGGCTCAGCATTGTGCTTTCAATAAAGCAGTGGGGGCCATAGATGGCTGCCACATCAGGATCAAACCACCCAAACACAATAAACCGGATTACTTTAATTACAAGCAGTTTTATTCCATTCAACTCCAAGCTGTCTGTGATTCAGCTGGACGATTTCTGGACATTTTTGTTGGCTACGGCGGCTCTGTGCACGACACCCGCATTCTCAGAAACAGCCCCATTTATGTTCAGGCCTTGTACCCCCCACCTGGTTATTTTCTTTTGGGAGACGGAGGTTACCCCTGCCTTGAGGGGCCCATTGCTATTATTACCCCCTACCGACACCCCTTGCATGGAAGGATGCAGGAGCGCTTCAACCAGGCGCACAGCCGGGCCCGCTCCATTATTGAGCGGGCCTTTGGCATGATGAAGGCACGGTGGCGGGCCACCCTCTTCAAGGCCCTGGAGGTGAGGCCCCGCTTCTGCTCTGAAGTTGCCCTGGCATGTGCAGTCCTGCACAATTTGTGTCTGGCCCAAGGTGATGTTGTCGAAGAGCCAGAGCAGCAGCCACATGGCCCTGACCTCCCACCCCCACCACCCCCTCCCGAAGACCTCCAGGGGAGCAGTGGGTCACACATCAGGGATAGGATCTCCGCCTGTCTCTCAGCACCCTCACATCTTGAGGCACCATTACAGGACCATAATTATTCATCTTTATGATATTTTTTTGGGCCTGTTCATTTGCATCAATGCCTGAGGAAGGCACAAGAATGTTTCATTTTTGCATCCTATTTTGTAGTTTTTAAGAATGCATGAGTGCCTTTTTAGTTTTGACTGACACATTGATGGTTGCCAGGATGGCTCATTTCAGTTTACATTCTTTTTGTTTTTACAGGCATACTACTTTCTCTGCCCCTAATGGATCACCACCTCATCGTGGTGGGGCAGTTTGTGTGTCTCCATGACCTTGAGAGCTATGTCGGCTGGAGTTTATACTCCTGGTAGGGACACCCATGCCGTATTGGTTGAAGGGTAGAGACCAGACGAAGAGTGATCCCATCACAATCATCCTTGGAAGATTTTCTCAGCTGGTTGACAATTCATTCTGTGGTAATAAAAATACTACATGTACTGCCTGTGACCTGTTTGCATGCATTTGTGTTACCACACATTGGTCTGCTGATTAAATGAAAACACTGCCAGTAACTTGTGTAAGACAATAGAGTGCAATTTGTCAACATGCATATGTGCAGCACAAACACCAACTTGCTAGTAAGTGGACTATTTACCTTAATGAATATGGCAATGCATAAGTTGAAATTCAAAATGTTTTAATATCAGAGACCCAGGGGGTAGTGCTTAAACCTGCACTGTAATGACTGAATAAAAATAAAATAAAGTTAAAAAAAAAGTGTATAAAATAAAGACCTCAGAAAAAACAAATAGGCGGTCTATTTTTTGGCCGTCTGACTGTCGACAAGTTTCTCAAATACTCCCAAGAGCCGGTCCATTTGGGCCTGGTTTCTGGCCTCCCTGGCCTCCTCCCGGGCATCCATTTGGAGGTTCCTGGCCTCTCGTTTGGCAGCATCTTCTTTGAGGAACTCCAGGATGTCGCTGCTGCTGCTCTTCCTCCTCCTCTTCCTCCCTTTCCCTCCACCCTCTGGATTGTTGGAGAGTGGAGAGTGGGTAGAGGGTTCTGGTGGCTCTCCACTGGACCCCCAGGCAGTGCTGGTGGACGGCATTGCGCTGGTGGACGCGCCATTGTTGGGGTGTCTGGGACTCTCATCAGTATCCTCCTCAGCCTCTGTATCCACTGCAGTGGCTATGAGGCTGAGGGGCCTGATGGAGTCCCTCGCCCCCATGGCATCATGCATGGCCTCAAAAAAGGGCCATGTTGCAGCAGTGACCTGCCCACCCTCTGTGCCTGCACCAGTTCGTGGCAAGATGAGATCCTACAAGAAGAGCACATGACATCAGATTCACACATTCAATGTAGTGATACATAATTGCTGATATCTAATAAGACTGGAGAAAGCTCAGGAAGAGTCACCATTGGTGTCAATTGAACCCACAGAACAACATCCAACATGTCACCCAGCAACCCATGTGCATAAACATTAAACAGGTTAACCCTATATTTCTTCTTTAAAGGTCCCATATTATACACTTTATTCCCAATCTGAGACCATTCATTAATATCTAAATGAAATATTTCCGCCATGGTATGGACAAATCGACCCTCAGTTTGAGTGCAGCGGCTTCTCTTCACCTCCCTCTTTTTAGCAGCTTCAGAAATGTGCCGTTTATGGTGGGCGGAACCCTGGTGGAGCAGCTCAGCTGTTGGCTCCGCCCATCGCATCGCCCGTCATGAGGTGATTGACAGGTTAATATATTTTCAAGCTATCAGACTAATAAGGCCGAAACGATAAAATAACTGCCAGCTCTTACCTCTCCAGCTGTGTCACGGACAGTTGGTATTGAACCTGGCTTCAGCTTCAAACGGTTGGCGAAGCCTGCTTTCCATGGCCCCATGTTGTGGAAACAGTCCTCTTTGAAATGCTGGCCACAGACATGCAAAACCTTTGGAAGTTTTCCGGGTACATTTCCTCCAAAAATAAAATTAATCCACTCAGTCCTCGTGGGTTCAGTGGATGGAAGTAAAAAAAACGTTTTCGTGTTCATTTATGCAGCCACAAACAGAACAGTGCTTCTGTCGCTTAGCCATGTCCGCTAACGAGGGTTGCCGAAGAGGGAAAAACACTGGGCGCTAGGTGATTTTTAGAGGGCGGGCTTTGAGAGCCGGTAGACGGGTCCATCGCTCTGTGGGGAGTGGTTATTGTCCCTTATGACGTCATAACGTACACGCTTTCAAACAAGCTCATTTCAGCGCTTACTTCCCTAGAGGTGGAGCAGGGGGGAGAGAGAGCGCCTGAAAGAGTTTCACACTTACGGGTCTCCTACACATGCGGGGGGACCAGTATGACTGTTCCAAAACCATTAAAAAGTGAATTTTGCATAATATGGGACCTTTAAGTTTTCCCATTTCTTTGCAGCCTGGCTGGGGGTCACAACCTTCTGCAGACCCATTTCTGCAATGATAACACTATACACATACGCACACAGACACAAATGCTGCTCATCAACACTGGTTTTCTTTTGTTTTCAGCCCATTTACTTTTATATGGATTACAAGAACTCAACACTTACTCAAATCCTTGTAAGGACGCGTTGCGGAAGCCCGTAAATAGCGCTTCATGTTTTATCCTGAGACAAATTAATTTTTTGGTTTGGTCTTCAGACCCTGTTGATGGAGATATTACGTTGATATTAGCCACATTCTTTCAGACATTCATGACAATAAATCATGGCTGCAGTGTTTTATACTTACAGACAAATCGTCGCTGTAGCAACTTCTCTTCTGTCATTTTTTTTTTTTTTTTTAAAGAATTGTAATCCTCTCGTTTTGGCGTCTCTCTCCTTGCAGTGCAGGTCTCAAAGTGCTGTCCCAATCCTATTTAAAGCATTTCGAGCCCTTGTGGCCTGTCACCCTCGACTCCTCACGCAGGTGATGTCATTTAGTCATCAGGGGCTCAGGGCGAGTGCTCAAGTTTTCGGTTTGGGATTGGGGGTATGTCTCTGCAGTTAGCCAAGTTGCTCAAATTGGCTTTATTCATTCTGTTGTGGTTTTAACTTGTGTTTTTTTTAGACCACTGGGAGCCATTAGGCGGATCGGCTGGGTTTTCGTGGCTGGGAATCTCCACTTTGTGCATGGTTTGGTGCATTGGGTACATGAGGGCTCCACGTTTATGTTTGCAGGGAGGTTTGTTGTGTTCACGCGGTGAGAGTCGCGGCATACCTGGAGACTCCCTCTGTAGGCTGCCCACCACTAGTGGCTCCAGCTAGTCTTATTTTATGTTTAGCTATTTAGTTTTTAGTCTTTTCAACTTGAATAGAAAATATTTTACATTTGTGTGATTGATTTAATTTGAATACTTAGATTTTTGTATTGAAATAAATGTTTAACTTGCACCCACATCCCTGATCAACAGGAGTGAGCCTGTGTCCTTGCAACTTTAATCTTGAATCTCTTTACTTTTGACTACGCCACTTATTGTACAGTACCACTTTGCCACATGTATATATCACAGATATCAACTAGTGATTTCACCATCACTAGTTGCAATTACAAAGAGTGGGCAGCTGTGTTCCGGCACCTGGGCAGTAGCTGGGGGGGTCCTTGCTCAGGGCTCAATAGTTGTTCATCTTTGCTAGTCTGTGGGGTTGAACATGGGTCCTCCAGTGTCAAGTTTACATATTTTATGACTAGGTCACCATTCCCACCCATACCCTTACGGAGGATGTTACAACTTTTAGCCTCAGCATGATGGTTGGCAGCCCTGAAGTGCTAATAATTAGCCTCTCCATGCTAATGGTGGACCGAGAGAATATCTAATCCAGTGGGTCACCAGTTTAGAGATGCTAGTCATTAGACTCTTTAAGAAAATTTACAGCTGAGACAAAACTTGATCTAATGAGTTGTTTCATTTGATGCTTGAATTTAAGTCCAGGTAGACTGAATATCTTCTTATTTGAATTACGACTGTTGCTTATGCGTGGTCAGATCAAAAGCTCAGATCGTTGATTTTGTCCATTTTCATGGAGCTTAGTCATCCGTCGCTTGATGCAGGAAACGGAACAATACCACTGGAAGTCACTTGGGCTGTGCTGAGCAGAATAGCTGACATGCGACCAGCGAAAGAGACAAACCAGAGAGGAAGAGGAGGAACAGGAAGAAAACAAAAGGAGAAGAAGAAAGAATATGACTGTCAAAAACAGTAGAAATTGCACAAGCTTTTGAAGAAAGACTATGCGAGTGTTTAGGGTGTATTGGGTGGAAATAACTTTATAGCAGTGCATTACTGCTGCCAACAGGTGTCTGAAATGCAGGAGTGAACCCTGAGCTCAGCACTGCCAACTAGTGGAGGAATTGACTTAATAACCATGGCACCATTAAAGATGCATGGAAGTATGAGGACAGCTACGTATGACGTTTGAAACAGATGTCCCTTTTTTTGAAAGGGAACATAAATGGGCCTTTAAGCACTGTAAAAAGCACAAAGGAGCTGTACATTAAAAAATATGCATGCAGCTCAGATTTTTGCCATATTGTGTAAGTAAAAGTAAAGAGGTACATAATACTATGATTGATGATCCAAACTGCAATGGGTAAGCACCAGGGTGTTCATTCAGAAATGTCTCTGACACAGATTAACTGAAAAACTAAACATGTCAAAAAGGGGCTATAGTTGAGCATTTAACAACTAAAAAGCCAGAAATAATGTCTCATTGGTGGTTGTCAGTTACCATGTTTAGATGGTAACTGATATTGACGTAGCTGATACTTACCTCACTTTTCATCTGGTGATAGAGTGACATAACGAGTGACTGATGAAGACTGAAGGATTACTGTCAAAACATGTCAGGTATGTGTGACAGATTACATGTCTGATACAAAGGAAATTGAAAACTATGATTACTAATGTAGTTTTTTAAACACATTTGTGTGCTTTGAAAATATGTGAATGATAATTATGACACAGGCTACCATTCAGCCACCTGCCCCCCCCCCCCCCCCCCCCCCCCCCCCACACACACACACACACACATAGGTTGTCTTGATTTTTTTTTGTGTGCAGGTTAAGAACAGTTTTGAACTGTTCTGTATCTTGTCAAGCATAGAAACGTGATGTATACGGGTGGCTTTTTGAGATCAATTGAGAAAGAACACATGTCACATCAAAGCATCGCAGCAGACTGGGATTCAGATGGACTTTTCCGTTCCTTCATTACACATGCACTAAACCTCTTGGCTGGGATTTCACTTGCTGCTGGTGAAGGCATCTGTGGCCACTTAACCAGCTGTAGCTTGAGCCTGTAGTGACAAATGACTAAAAACATTTATTTCTCTGGATCACATATCTTCATCTGTAAAGGCCTCTTTCAGAAGCTCATTTCCCATGTCAGATTATTCTCTCCCGACTTGTTCCATGTCTGTCTACCTTTACCTCTTCATTTCTCTTTTGACTTGCCTCTCACTTACTTCTGCTCTGTCTTACATTAACACATGCACAGACACACATACACATCCACATGGATAAGTTCATGTGTAAGGTTGGGATCTGGGTGCCATGACAACAGGGCACATCAAAATCCAATTAAATGGAACTTCCTCCCACTTCACCAGACCGACAAATAACTTCCTCCTTCCATCTTCTCCCCTTTCCATGAAAATAACTTCAAAAAACGCTAAAGTTATTCACATCTGCACTCTTGAAAAGTCGATAAGATTAGTATGTCAAATCAAACTGGTGGAGGAAATGAAGAGTTTAAGTTTCGTCAGAAAGAACCTGCAGTGTGTAAGCCATTTCTCTAGGCATGTTACTGCTTTACATAAAATGAAATATAAGTGATTTTCCAGTGGTGTTATATTAGTGAAATAGTAGTTTTAAACATCCAATATGGCATGTGTCATGTTGGATGATCATATATGTATATATTTCAATGGGATGATCTCAGTAAAGAAAAATGGGTCATTCGCTACTGCACTTGTAAAACAATGAACAGACAAATTGGAATTGTTTATGTTCCTTAAGATCCGAGTTTGTGTATCTTTGCAGCAAAGCATACATCTGTAGATGCCCATCTGCTGCTAGGTTTCCATGGTGTGCTAAACAGAGTGGGCATCATCAATCACTGCCACCCTCACATAGGCACTGCCAAGCCCCCAGAGAGAGGTGCAAGAGCTGGGCAAGAAGGAGAACCAGGCTCCCTGCCTCCAGAGAGGAACAGCGTACATATTACGCCTCCGAGAGGCTGGCATGGTAATGTCCCTCAAGGGCTGCCTTCATGCTGTGCTCAGTGGCCGACGGGGAAGAGGCTGCCACTGCAAGACATAACACATGAGTCTGAGCATCACATTAAGCAGTTGCAACCCTTGAGAGGCCTGCCACTGTAGATTGAGAGATCGACTCCACCACCACAATTAAAACAAAATGATTAACAATTAGCCTGCTAGACAGGAATAAACAAGCAGTTTGCTGACACAACTTTTCAGTTGCTGTAGACCCATTTGTGTAATAGGGGAGCATGTATATTCTGTTCAAGACAGAGAAGAGCACTCCATGTTCTGATGAGTGTTCGTAGCCCACGGGGCTCCGCAGGGTTTGTGCCTCCTACACCATGCTGCCCAAACCCACGCAATCCACTTGTCTGAACAGAGAGAGGAGAGAAAGCGAGGTCAGCGGTTTGGGTTGAAACATTCTGTTGGCCTCAGCACCACTCATACTCCTCTTCTGTGGACAGACTTTAAATTTCACCTATTTATTATACAGCAAAAATATTTAAATGCTTCACCCTGCTGTTGTTCATGGGTCACTGTTAATGCTAAGATGCTCCCTGTATCTTGCTGAAGCTGGCTATATATTGGCTGCAATGGCACTTGTCGAATGCTGACTATGAGGGACTTTTATAAATTGTAAAATAAATCAAAAGACACAGGAGAAAACACACTTGATAAAATCCTCTGACAATTGAATGATAAATTTGCTGGGCTGTACCCGAGTGTGCTCAGGATTGCCTGGAGGTTATTGCTGTGTACTTTATCCACGGTTGGTCATTCATCACCTGAGCACAGTATCAGCTGCAGTCTCTGTCACATATGTAGAGAGACAAAAGCAACTGCAGGTATTTTTTTATGTAAAAAAAATAAATAAACAATAAAAAAACAAAAATAAAACAAAACAAACAAACAAAAATGTTTGCTGTAAGTCTTCTGATGCCACAAGTTTTTAAATAATTTTTGTAAACATTTCAAAATTATGCATTTTGAAAGTTTGCAATGGCAATATTAAGACAGTAAGTCATAAATTTGATAAATTGATTTATCTTGTTTAATATGGTTTTTACCCTTTTGGAAGAAGAGTTGATGTGCACCAGGGTAGTTAAAAAACAACTTAAGTCAATAATATTTGATCAGCAACTAGTGGTTTTAAATTTTGGTGGAAACAAAACAAAACAAAACAAACAAACAAAAAAAAAAAAACAAGGTCTGATATTAACCATTTAAGACAGATGGTCTTGAAGTCAGTCCAAGTGTCGGGTGCACTAGCGCTCCTGATAGGATCACCAGCATGTACAATGTCTGGAATGATGGAGATCTTGTTGGGAGCACCAATGCTCCCCATTGGTCGTTAATTCTCCATTTTTCTCTGCTGTAGCCTTTTATGCTTTTCTATGCAAGAGAGAGTATTTAGGTGGTTTATGGGTTTAAAAGTTCACAAGTTTTTTTTTGTTGCTCATCTTTTCTTTCTCTTCTGGTACTTCGTGCAGTTGAGGGACGGATCGTCACTATTAAATCAACCCCCCCACGCTCTCCATGGACAGCCATACACACAACTTTGTAGGCAAAGTCAGAATCTTTAACTACAAGGTCTGGTAAGGTTCTTTCAAAATTAAGATTGCATGCTTTGAAACTAGATATCTGTGATGAACAAATACAAATAAAATACTCATTAAATGTTCTAGCTTCTTTTCAGCACTCTGCTTTTTGTCATATATTTTTGAAGCATTTCAATGTGTCAAATTTGTTAAATCAATACATGTACAATGTAATTCACACTATATTTTACATACTATACTGCACATACTGTAAAAGAACAGGGAAACAGGGAAACAGGCTGTGAACTTCTAAGACTTTTGGACAACCTGACCAACATGCTTTGACAGGGGTTAAGCTCATTTCTATGTCAGTCTGAGTACTGAAGAAATTAACTAAGGCTTCATCTCTGAAGCAGAAATGGTGTCTTGTTGATATACTTCTATTCTCGCTAATTTCTGCTGTTGTTGCGCCATTGGCCTGTGTATTTTGTTCTGTTTTCCATAACATTATTTGAAAAGGTAATTGAGATATTTTTAAAACTCTCAACACTTATATTTGTTAGATTTCAAGGAAAGCTGACTGAGTGAAGAGGGAGAAAGTCTGATGCAACAAAAATTCACCTTTTTTAAAGGGAGTACTACTTTTTTCTAAAAACTAATTCTGTGGGTTTTTCTTAATTTCTAGTACATTTATTTCCCTTTTTTGTAAACATGCGCTTGACCTTATATGTGTAATCATACTGGACCATCATGAAAAAAAGATTGTAAGCTTTAATTTCGAGTAGGAAAAGAATCCAACCACAACTGCACGTAATCATAACTGGATTTTAATGACTTTGTGACTGTTGACAGGAGACTGCAGATCTGTATTCAGTGTAAAAGTTGTATGAGTTTCCACCTAATCTGTACCCCTTGCTAATCTTGCTGCTGGTACAGTCTGTGAATGTACATGCAGTCTCACTGACTATGTTGTCTTTAAATTCTTTTAAATACTTAGAGGATGTTTTTCTGTCAGTTATCCTGTTAAAGCAACATACACCACAACCTTTTCTTTTCAAAGTTCTCAAAGAAGTCTCATATTTAAATTATGCATATTCATAAACCAAACTTGTGGCTGAGAACTGATAAAACTTCATTACATTTTTAAACATGGAGAATTTTGTATATGCACAAATTAAACTACTTGTTAACTATAGCTCAACAGTGCGTTGAATTAACACGGATTAGAGGAAGAGGATATTTAGCAGCGGAAATGTGTTCTGTGTCTCAGGGTCAGTGCACACTTAAAACCTCTGTAATTAAAGAAAGGTGACTAATTACAGTTAAAATACTTAAATTAAGAACACCCAAATGAATTTGAGACACGGAAGATTGGATTTAACTGGTTAAACTTGGAATGATTCCTCACACATTGTGAGCTTAACAATTGTAATTTTATATTTGGCTGATAGACTGGAAAAGAAGTCTAAAACACATCCTGACACAGACCAGAGCACTATAGATAGACAGTTTAATAAAAGTACTGCATCCAAATTCAGAGACTAAGGCTACAGTCAACACATGGCTAATAGATGCTACACAAAGAACAAAGTGACAGACCTCCAGCTGTCATTTAGAAACAGTGGCCATCTTGCCAAACGTCTTACTTCTGCTCACAGGGAATGTGTTTTCCTTTGAGCTGCCGCTGTTTATTTCTCATCCATCTGTCAGGAGAGAGATGCAGTACACTCACCGCCTTTGTCTTGTAAATTCAACTTCTGACATCCACAAGACTGCAGAGGGGTTGTCGTTTGACAGAAATAGAATTTTGTTTTTTTTTTGGTCTCTTTTTCCTAACAACAAAGCACCTCTGTATCAAAACCGCAATGGGTGTACCTTGAAGTAGGAGCCATATATAGAAATCATGTAAATCAGGCATGAATTATTGCTGAGGTGGCTTTTGACATTTCAAACACATTCGTGAAAATGGTGCTGACAAAGGAAAGGACTTTTTATAAAGGAGTCATGCAAGCCAAGAATGCCCTTTGTGCTAATGGGACACAGAAGACTCCAGTAGTACTTGGGATAGATTAATGAACAAATTCATTTTTCATTGTGAGCATACCAATTAATACCCCATTGAGTCTAATATTGCTTTAAGCTGAAAATGACTCCACTTCACACTAAACTTGTATGTATTTTGAGAAAAAAAAATCAAAAGTTTTTCTGAATCAATACATAATAGCCTGAGATTTAAAAATACTGTGCTGGTACACTGCACAGTCTGATGTGAGATCAATAGAGAAAGGCATCTGGTTCACAGCAGGGGAGGTGGAAGGTGGATCAATAATAAGCAAATTTCCAGAAATTGCAAGAGGTATTGACTATTTAATTACCCATTTCTCGCTAAACGTGCATCAAAGACTGATGATACAGAAATGGTATTGGTTTTTTATGTGAAAAACTAAAATTTCAGCACGCAAGAAGCACATGCTCAGATCAAAGTCAAATGCATTTGTCATCCAAAGTTTATCAACCACCTTGTTCAGGCTTCGGGTTTCGTTTCCTTGTTGCTAATGGCAACATGTTGCAGCTACTTCACAATGTTAATCCAGTATGTCAGATACCCTGTAAATAAACTGTTTCAGCCACTTTAAGTTTGGAGAATCAGGGAGAAATTCTGACTGGGGATCTAAGTTTGTCACTGAGGCCACAAATTTTCACCACCAAAAATAACTTAACCTCAAGCAGTTTCAGTTGAATGAATTTTGTCATGCCACTTTTGCATCAGGCATTTGTTCATCATTATTTTCATCAACGAAAATAATGCCCATATGTCTAAACATTGTTGCTTATATGGTGACATTGCAGCCCATGCATAGTACAGGGTTTTAGGTTATTAGTCAATGCAGACAAACCTCTATGTAGTCTTTCGAACACTCACCATGTAGCCAGTAAAGTCCAAATTATTCATGTGTGCACTTCATATTAAATTTGATAATAAATCCATGGTATTTAAGAAAGTTCCTTTAGCTATCTATCACATATATCAATTCATCAAATACCTCTCTCCTCCCAATAATGCAACTCAGAAAGACATTTATTGAGAAAAATCATAACAAAGGTGTTAGTTCTTTTGTTGGGAAGTTGTCAATTTGATCCTTAACATTCCCCATTCCATTCCCCATTCCAATGTCAAAGTATAACCTTGGCTTGGATCCTAAACCCCACATACTGTATAACACTGGGGAAGCCCCATTGGGTCACCCACTAGTAAGTTGCTCTAGGTACAAATGTGTGCTAAATTAATATAATATAATGAAAAAAATCATTGATTTAAAAATACATGAATGAAAAAGTATCACTTGGAAGAGTACCTGGCTGCATTTGTTGTTTTCTGTAGGTTTTAATATCATGTGTCATCCTCTATTTTTAGGAAATGTTTGACATTTCTAGACCAGCAGGCATTGTTTCAAGACAATCATGAGAGGTTTTATTATAATCAAAAGGAGAAAAATGTAATAGAAATTGTATTCAAACCAGCACAACTTTAGATGCAGAACAGTTTGTATGCAAAAGAACATAATTTGACCTCTGCCACAATAAAGCCACTCATGCTCACAGCTGTAGCGATTCTCACACACCTGCACCGAGGCATCCAGATAACACCTGTTTGCATAAGATAACTGGCAACTTGAGACACAGAAGTTTCAACTCCTTCCTCCCTCCCATCTGGACCATTCTTTGTTTTTTTTTTTTATCAAGCTCTGTAGATAAAAAGTAAACACATCTGTTAGTTATAACCTTGCTCCGATGTCCTGTGACTGCTCTCTTTAAGCTGCACAAGTATTAATAAACTCAAGATTGATCTTCTCATTGTGAGTCTTGCTAAATTATTTCCCGCACACATGTCAAGTCAGTGCTATGTAGTGCTGCATTAAACTGTGTGGATCACTTAAGGAAATGTACAGTATGTGATGATAATATCGATTGGAAAAAAAGGTATAGTTTGAACTTCTAACTAGCCATTTCAGTTCACAAGCTGTGTTTTCTGTATGTGTGTGTTGACACAAAAAAGCCAGTATGGGACGTAAGGGTAAACTACAATCTTCTGTGATAAATCAGCTATCATGTTAATAGCTGCAACACAAATCTTCATTTCAAAGATGCAACCGTGTCTTTAATGGCAGTTTTTGCAATTGATGAGATCACATTTAAAGTCTTAAAAACCTCATTATTGTCATCTTTTTTTGCATCACATCCAAACATTTATTACTTTTTTTGTTTGCTTTTCCTCAAGCCAGTGTTGAACTTGTTTAAGCAAAGTGAGTCTTTGCTGAGAAGGTTTTAGCACATCATTCACCCAGAGATTTGAAAAAAAAAAAAAAAAAAAAAAAAACGCTAAAAAGAACTATGACATGCAAAAGCTTGCAGATCCACCATTACTAGATAGTTAGTAAAAACCAGATCAATCATAAGTGGTAAAAACAAAATCCTCAAAAACAAAAACAAAAAAACAAACAAAAGAAAAAAAAAAAAAATCTGATGGATGTCTCTGTGAGGTAAAAGAGAAAAAAATGCTTACACACTGAGGCTGAGTGATGCTTATGGGCATTCGAGTTTTTTCTTTTGATGACTCCTCTCATGATTTATGAAGGTATAGGCATCTCCTCTGACCTTGAGAGCTGCCTCTCTACTTTGTGCTGATGTTTGGGTTAACTTGGGATTGTGGGAATTGGAGGTCCCTTGGAGTTTTTTTTTTTTTGTTTTGTTTTTTTTTTTTGTTTCTCTTCATGACCTCACACGGATTTTTGGTGTACATAGTACCAGTATCAAGATCAATATCCACCTGAGTAAATGTGGGTTTTTTCCAGAGATATAAAGCACTGATGATAGATTGAGGTTTTGATATTGCTTTGAACCCACCATCCCTGGAAGGTTCATTTTTGATATTTTGCCAGTGTGTAGAACATTGAGTCTCTAACATCAGCTTAGCCTGAGAAATATTAACGGAAAATGAACCAGCTCTGCCAAACTATGTGTAAACTTGGAAAAGTCCATAAAATGAAATCCCCTTGTTGTTCATTTAGCATCCAAATTACATTTTGGGTAGATTGTATAATTGTTTCCCTCCTTTTCTATATTTTAATTATGATGTAATACTGAGTAGGTGGACATGTTTCATTTTTGTCTTAACTCTAACATCTCCTTTCTGTCATTTCAAAGATTAATGATAATCAGATGAGTCTGGCTTTCATGAATTTGCATCAGCATCCTGAGGGGCATGTTTAAACTTACTAAATCAGTGTATTCGTCCAAAGATTTTAAATATTCAGATGAGTCCCTGCGGCTCTGACACAATAAAAGCTTATTTACTGGGGCATGGAGAACACACCTTGCATCTTAATACACTGACAGCCAGAGAAGATGAATAGCGTTGTTACATCTGTATCATGTTCACGGTAGATCAATCTGTCACTGCTGCAGTTGGTTATTCAATATTGTCCTTGGACTCAAATTCTACCAAGTGAGATTTATACCGTCAGAAGGAACACAGTAGAGCTCAAAATCAAGACTTGGAGTAATATAGGGGCTTTTCCCCCCTGATCTTAATTCTTCACTTTACAGATGGACTTTGGATAAAGGTGTCTTTACTGAACAAAAGCAACACATGAGAAATTCTATAATGGTGGACTTGATGCTGATCTTCACACCCAAACATGCAAATCCTTTGCAAACACTGTCATCAGCACTGTAGACAGTTCAATTAGGCTGCAAAAGAATAGTCAACATGAAAATCATGAAAACTCACATCTTGTGACAAGGAAAATACAATTTCCTCAAAGACTCCACATGAAACAGAAGCATAGACGAAGCCAGTGATGACTCAGCAAGTCCTTCAGTTTGTACAGTCCAATGAAGTGTTTGTCGGAAAAAGGGAAGTGCTATATCACTGGCACAGAGGTTTTTTTTTTGTTATTTATTTTGTTAATTTGATCTTATGTAGATGCTAAGAGGGTTTTATCAGCTTCATGGCCTGTGTTATGTAAAAAACACCAAGGTTAAAGCATTTCTATTTCTAATGTTCACAGATGCTGAGAAGGTTTTTAGAGCGCAACAAACCAAGGCCCCTCAAAAAGCTTCTGGCTTTATTTCAAACAGGGATTAGTTTACATCACATCTGTGTTTAGGATTTTAGTTATTTTCTCTGGATTCAAACTGGCTGGCTTGAGCTTTTTATTGTTTTCTGTATTTGCTCCACAGATTCTTCCTCCTGCATGTTTGGTACCGTTCATATGACCTGCTGAAGAGCTACCCTGTCCCGATATCGACAGAATTAGTTTTCCCTTCATGATCCCACAAAAAACAAACAAAAAAACAAAAACAAATATTGGTTTGGTATTTAAAAGGAAACTAGATACATAGAAAACCCACTGGAATGCAGCCCTCATAGGACTGAACTGAGTAGCCCTGGTTTAAATCAAACCCCAGTGCTATCAGTAAGAAATAACTTTAAACAAACAATCCAACACTGTATGTTTTCATCTTTTAATGTTCAATTAGCAGGGAGCTTGTGATATTATGTTGGTAATGTCATAATAATCATATTTTACAGGAGCGGCCTTGATAATTACAAGGCTAATGCTGATTAATATGAGTTAACCATGCATTATTTACCTTTATTTTATTTTGTGCCTCTCATAACCTCAATCTGAAGCACAAACATACACTTTTAACCAGATGTCATAACTTCAATTTATCGCTAGTATGAAAATGCATGTTATTTGGCAGCCAGTTTAAGTTTATTTTTTTAGTACAAATTTAATGCAATGAACTTTTGATTTTAACTATATAGCACACATTATAGAAATGATAAAAAAAAAAGAAATGTCTTAAGCATTTGCAAGCTCCTTCTTGAAAGCATATTCTCAAAACAACCAAACTTTTAATCAGCATTAGGAAGCAACATGATCATCACTTTGTGTATGGAGTGGATTCACATTCAGTTGCAATTGTTTTATTATGGGCTTAACTGGCAAACTTTTACCTTGCAGCATATTTAATTGATCCAAAACAGTGTATGACCAGAACACACTGAACTCAATTTCAAACTCTGAGTGTGGCCACTCACTCATGCTGATGGATGATGTAAAATGGTGAAAGTTCCCTCATAAATGAGGTCTCTGTGGGTTTTCAACCTCCAAACTGCTTTCTCTTTGTCTATCCATGCGGTTTCTCCAATACATACACATGGCAACATACTACCCACACATATTTTATGTGCTGCTTATGTCTGCTTTGGTGATGGTAATGGCTGGCATTAAGGTTTATACAGTGGGTCATGATGTTGATCGAATGGTGTTTCAAGATGGCATCATGGGAAACTGTTCACCAAGTTATTATCCTAAACTGCTGTCAACACTTCCAGCCTATCCTGATATGATGATTGGGTCATTGAAATTTTAGAGAAATATTATGCAAAAAGTCTCTTTTTCTGTGGTTAAGATCATATATTTGGGGGTCTGAAGTCCCAACCAAATACAAGAAAACACTATCCACTGAAGCAAAAATGAGGAATGGAGTGGGAGGAATGTCCAGAGTTTATGGAGCCAATACGTATGTGCATAGCAAGAAGAGCTGTCAGTGGTGGTTTTAACCGGCCCGGTGGATTTTAACTTAATGCACCGTTAAAAAAAAAAAAAAAAAAAAAAGACATTATTCTGGCACCTGGGGCACCACAAAAATACTGTGAAATAAACAGGTTAAGAAAAACAAACAAACACAAAAAAAAAAAAAAAAAAACCCCAAAACAAATTCAATGATAAAATACAGCTGATATTGTTACAGACCCCTTCTGGTCCAGGGGTGGAAGGGATGGAGTAACACAACAAGCTTGAAACAAAAATAAAATAAGCGATAATTTATTTATTAAATTTCTATTATTTAAAAATAAATACAACTTAAAAATGTCCTTTTCAGGTAAACCAAGTTAACAATAACAAACAAAGGGTGTCCTATAAAAGGAACTGCACTCTAACCGGCAGCAAAATATAACGCATTTACAATAATACAACAAAGGAAACTTAACCAAAGAAATCCTTTAAAAAGAAATCAGAATCTATACAAAAAAAAAAAAATGGAAACCAGAATATTTAAAAAAGGTTCCTATGAAACAAAAGAGGGGAGCCTCTCCTAATGAAGAAGCTCCCTAATTACAATCAGAAAAATAAAACACTGTTTTAGCAAACCGTCTGTTGAACAGCCAGGACAGAAAACCACTCAGGGTAACAACACCTCTTCAGAAAACAATCTAAATGTCAACTGACACCAAGCTATACAAGAAGTCACAAAGCGTACTTTTACTAAAACAGTTCTCAACACCAATAATTTTCTACTAACAACTGTTAAGCAATTCAGCTAGTACACGCTCAGACAACTAACCAAGAGGCAAAAGGTGTCCTACTGACACAGCTGCCATGATCAATGACAGGTCCTCCTATTTAAGGGCGAGGCATCACTCATGATTTCCAGCTGGGGAGTGCGGGAGCGGTAGCAACCAATCGGCGAGGCGGAAGGGAGGAACTGCAGCTGCTGGTCCACAGCCAATCCCGAGGCAGCGCTGGCACAGCAGTATTTGCATATCCTAGTGTAGAGTGACAGGCTGGAGGCCAATCCAGAAAGGCCAGGGACCGTAACAGATATATCTTCTGTATGTACTTTTACAGTTTCATGTTTCTCATGTCATTTTGCCTTACACATGTTAATTTGTATAGTATTTCCAAAAACTTATTGGTATTTTGCTATATTTCAAAAATAGAGGAAAAATATATAATGTTACAGATTTTTTTAACCTTGTGGGTCAGTTCAGCATGACTCATGAAGTTGTGGCAAAAGGAAGAACCCATACTGTCCATGGTCCCTCAGCAAACAAGAAAAATATGTGTAATTAATTACAATTGCCTGCTAAGTATTTTTTATAATTTGGCTTGGGGTCTAACTGCTCAAGTTTGCTCTTTTATGCTATACTAAGATCTAAAAGGATGCAGACACTGAGGATGACAAGGGCAAAGTGAAGTCTTCTAAAACACCTTTGTTTTATTTTGACAAAAGCATGTCACAGATATTTTAAAGATATTTTGAAGACTTTAGTTATTATTTCAGCTTGTGATAGAAGGGTAAAACACTCCTTCAAATGTTTTTGTTACTCCTTGCAATGGATGATCAGTAACACTCTTGATTGGACAGAATTTGGTTAATTAAATTTTCCACCAAATTAAACAGATCCCTCTTTTTCCAAATCAGCCAACCTAACATCTTCAGGTTCTCATTGATGTGGTTCATCAAGGTGCCATTAAGGCAATGTAGCCCAGGGCTTCTGTCATTTCTGTTCCAGAAGAAGCTGCAAATTAAGAACATGTGGTAATATATTTTGAATATAATTAAAGCTTGAGCATAATAAGGACTGTACCCCAATTCCCACATTAGTTATTGAAATAAAATGAGAAGTGGTTTAATTGACTGGACCTTTAGTGATTAAAGGAGACTAATTATTGGCCAACCCAGAGCAACAACAGCAAATAAATGAAGATCTCTGATCGGTGCTCTGTCCATACCCTTCAGTATGGCCAAGGCCACTGCATGCTTTCTTCAAATGCGTGGTATTAATTTCTACATTTGTCAAGCAAATTAGCATTTTAGATTTACTGAGCTATAATGTGACATAATCAAGTTATAATTTATCAATTAGAATAATTATAAAGTGGATCCAATTTAATTAAATTATTGAAAGGGCTCACAGGAAGCTATCCACACATAAATGAGGCCCCTGGTTTTGGCTTCAGATGCTCGGGTGCATTTACTGTCATTCTCATTCTTTCTACACTTAATAGGTTCTTGGTGTGAAAGAAAGAAGCACATAGTTTTAATCACCATTTCCTGCAGCTGAAACCCAGGGGAAAAAGAAAGATACTGGGCAAGAAAGTTAAATGCAATGCCTTGTGGCATTTGAGTTTGGCTGTGCGTCAGTGGACACTAATGAATTGGCACTGTCAGCGGTGTGAACTCTAGACCCATCAGTGGGGATGTGCTTAGTGTTCGTGCTGGAGCATGTCAGCAAGATGGGTCCAGCGAGCTTGTAAGACAGAAATGAGAGAATGAGAGCGAGAGGAGGGAGCACAGAGAGAGAGTGAAAACCACCAGAAAACAGAAAACAGGCCTCATCAGCCACGTCTGAAAAGATCAACCGTCTCTGCTCTTAAGTATGTAGGATTCCTTTCCACCTTCCCAACTTATCACTGTGTCACACACTCACAGCAGAGATTACCTTTTAGAATGTGGTCTTATGTTGGGCATGAAAAATCCTCTCTCACAATCATTTAAAAGCAAAAAGAGTAGGCTATTTATTCGTTTATATCCCCAGGCCCTCATTTCATCCCTCACTTCTTTTCTCCCCACCTTCATCGCTTCTTTTCTCATTTCATCACTTTCCCTTTTCCCTTCTTTCATTTCGTGTTCCTTTCACCTCATATCCAAGGACACAGCTCACCAAAGTAACTTGATGCATCCTTCAATGACAAAGGGTCATTTAAAAAGGCTAACCTGTCAGGCGCAGCAGAAAGCACTGCAGAGACAGATGAAGGAAAAAAGTACTTGCAGTAAGGGAGACAAACGATCAGGGTGTGTTGAATGGCAGGGAATGATGATGGAGCAGAAGGAGATGACGACCCCTTGGAGGAAAGAATCAGAAAATCCCTGACTATCTTTGTGGATACTGACTTAATGCAGCATCAGCAAATCTGTGTGTATCCAATTTTGTAGCTAATAAAAACATTTCAAGTTGAGCATGCTAGTCATTTCTAATTCTTTAAGTTGTTAGATATCAAGTTGATAATGTAGTTAATAAGTCAGTTGATCAATCATCAAGTCATTTATGTGATCCCAATAGACTATAAACCTGATGTTTTATCTGGCAGTCAGTAACAGACAAATTAATATTGTATATACCACAAAAGAATCAAAGTCTTGTCTAAAGTCAGTTATTAAAGTTAAAGTGGAACATTTAGGTCAGGGCTACTCAATTCGGTCCTACGAGGGCCGCAATCCAGCAGGTTTTCCATGTATCCCTGCACCAACACACCTGAGTGAAATTAATGAGTCATTGTGTAGAACCTGATTGGCTGTTAGAGCCACCTAATTTGACTCAGGTGTGTTGGTGCAGGGATACATGGAAAACCTGCTGGATTGTATCCCTCGTAGGACCGAATTGAGTAGCCCTGATTTAGGTGGTTTGAATGAATAACCTTGCTGTAAATACCTGATCCAGGCTTTATTTTGATCCATTTCTTAGAACTGTGAATAGCAGAAGAGCAGGTCATGTGGACTTGACACCATCAGAAATACAGGACTAGAAACATGATTATGTGGGACCAGTTCAATAGACTAACTACATGCCAAAAGAGCCCCAATGGTTTATTATTAGTGACTCAGTTGAGTATTAAAAGTGCTATTAAGAGGATTTGTAGTTGCCACACATGACCTAAATTCCAAGTTTTTCACTGTGTTTGTCTGGAAACTGATTTATAAATAAGAAATTATGATTTAACCCCCATGGCCTGGTGGTTATAATTGTTCAGGTTAAAAGTAAACATCTGTTACATAAAACTATACAATAGCCATAAAGCTAAAACACAAACATACCTCCACCATGCCTTTTATCACAGAAACATGACGAGCTGATCCAAGCACTTTCTGGGAGATTGGATCTAATTAAATGTTTAAATGGTGTTTAAATGGAGGTGGATGTTTTTCTGGCTACTTCAGATGAGAGGTTCTCATGCTCTTCCAGCATTGGCAGCCCTTGACCCTTTATGTTAATCTGTAGTAAATCTGTAGTAGTATAAAATGCAAATAAAGCTGATCATAAGCTCAGATGAAGTTGTGCAACACTGCAATTTCTGAACCTTTTACCGATTATTAACTATTTTGTAATTTCAACAGACACAAAAAATCTTGTGTTTGTGATGCTTTTTTTCTTCCTTCTGTATCTAAAACAACTTATATAAAGTGTGCTGCATTGAACTACATTTTTTGCCATTTAACTTGAGTGTCTGAAATCCCAAAGTGGTCCTGAAGTATTTGGCACCAGATGTGCACTATTATCTGCTAACAATACAATGGATCACATTTTATAGAAACATAAAGCAGCATCGTGCATCATTACATCTGTTAGTGATGACATGCTGATGATGATTCACATGCCAGAAATGTCTCTATAAAACAAAGATGGGTTGCAAGCTGATAAAGAATGTCAGATATAAATGGAGAAATGAGTAAATAAAGAAGGTTGCTACTTCTGACATATCCTGCTCATTTAGTAATTTTCCTATACAGTAATAATGATAGTAAATAACATTACCTGATTCTTGTTCAACCTCACATTTATATTGTGCTTACAATAAAGCACTGTACTGAAGTTGTAAGCATAACAAAGACAGCTGAGTTATTGGACATATTAATATTTTTGTTTTGCATTCCCATATCTTGCAATATCAATAGGACATCACACTACTAACACCAACTCCAAAAATAAGCACACAATAAATACTTTCATGTTAAGTAATTGTCATTGTCCATACATAGGTATGAATAAAACCTTCTTTTTAGAAAGCTACTAACAATTAAAATAAAGACAAACGAAACTATATTTCTTCTAATGATGATAAAACTGTTTAGCTTCTACTTCTAGTGACATACTTTGGGCTATCTGTGATCAACAACTTGTTTTTTTTTTATTTTTTTCAACTTTTTTGAGTATAAACTGTATGTTATGGAAATAAAGTGTCCATCAGTTGAAACTTCAAAGCAAAATCTCTGAGTGCACTTGAATTGGTGCACTCCCAATATGACTACATATATAACATAATAAAGAGGAAAGGAAAAACACATCACCGATTAAGATGATGGATAGGTATGAGGTACAGCTGGAGCGTGAAAATCGTTCTGTTTGGGAAAAATGCAATCCATTTTATAAAATATGTTCCATAGACACTTGAAACACCCAAAACTGGGCAATTTGAAAAGCAACATGCTGATATTTAGCCGTTTCTACAGTGCAGCTCAATATTTCTCTCAGGTCTGTCAATCACTTAATTTCTGCCCCCAGAAAACAGCAACTGTAGAATAAAGAAAAAGAAGAAAAAAAAACTTTCCATCCTTAGATATTCCCTTTAAAAAACAAAAAACCCCCCCCCCCAAAAAAAAAACCAAGACAAATAAACAACTTCAACTTCACGCTTGTTTTTTTCTCCTTGAAAACTTTCAAGATTTTTTTTTTTTTTTTTTTGTAAACTGGAAAAAAATCTGTCTCATCTTAGCAACTGTAGTTACAGTTTGCTGTAATGGAGGGAGGAGACCTTCACATTGCACCCAAGTCACACAATGCTTGTGGGGATTTCTCAATATGAATTCAGTTTTCATTACCCCCCTGTAATAAATGCGGTGTGAATCCTGGGAGGCCATGACAGCAAAAAATAAATCTGATACATGAATAAACGATGTCCCTGGGGAATGCAGACTCCTCCTTTGTGAGGAAGATTGACTCCTCAATGATGGGACATATCAGCCACAAGGAACGGAAACAGAAATAGAAACTGCCGACAGAAAGGCGCTTGCTCTCAGACTTTCTCCCCAGTCAATCTCAAAGCTGTATATAATAATAATACATATTCTATGCAGTGTGACTGCAAGCCATCAAATTCCCCCAAAGGTCAGCAGTTTTATAATTTCCACACTATAAGAATGTAATTAAACTTTGACACAGAAACTTAGTCACTGCTCTGCACTTGTCAGTTCTTTCATCTGGCGTTGTAGGGTTTCTAGATAGAGTATGATGTGTTGCAGAAGTACCACTTCTGTATACACACTTTGTGATTGTAGTGTTCTTTTGAGGTGTGTTTGTTCACTCTGGCAGGGCTAAATAACATAAAAAGTTCTTTA
Organism: Melanotaenia boesemani; assembly: GCF_017639745.1. NCBI lineage: Eukaryota > Metazoa > Chordata > Actinopteri > Atheriniformes > Melanotaeniidae > Melanotaenia > Melanotaenia boesemani. Next base: position 14,061,047 of record NC_055687.1, on the reverse strand, counting down.
GTTGCCTGTATATTTCTCTAAGCCCTTTTTTATTGTCAGGCTGGGAATATTTAAGTTTTACTCTTACATTGTGGCTGTTATTCTACAAGCACAGGCAGTGATGTAACATGAGCTGCCAGGAAGACATTTTATATGTTGTCAAAGCTGGCGCAATCTGAAAATTCATCAGTATAGTGTAATGAGTATACCTCTGGAAGCAAAAACCAATATTTTTGGGCTTTTTGAAAAGTAAACAAATATTTGGATAGTGATTTACATATATTTGGAGAAAGACTTTCTCACTGGCCATTGTTTAAACTGCTCAGTCTCACAGGAAAATTAGTAATCAGTATGTTTATCCATATGTTTAAAAATTAGCAGTGTTGTGTTTCAGTGAAAAATATCTTGATAGCAAAATGTAGGCTGATATTTTGCATGTGGTTGTGTCTTTTTCAAATCATCATAACAGTGATTTAGCAATATAAAGATATGTTCAACAAGCCCTTTATAGTTTTCTAATCTTAAGCATGTTTTTTGTAATGCTGAATCCTGTCATCCATGAGTGGCAAAAAAATAGGACCGGTGAGAAATGCATCATATAGGTGGTCCTTCATCTCTCCTCTTCATTGCAGGGGAAAGAAAGAAAAGGGTGAAAAGTTTATAATTATAATGTAGCAACACACTGCAGGAAAAAATTTTGAAATATCAATGAGCCGCAAAATTCTATTTACCCTAGAAACAGGCAGTGTCAAGGTCACGTACTGGTGACTGTAAGCAAGGTAAGTAAGTTTAACATTCACTAAATGGGAAACTTACAAAATGATTGGCCAAATAACTGTGTTAGACTGTTTAACAATCTCGTGGTGAATGGAAGCAGGAAACGGGTATTTATGGAGGAAGAAGCTAATGAGCCGCAGCTGTGGCCCAATCCTGAACACCAGGAGCTGCTTCTGTAATTAAGAACACTTAAGCAGAAGAAAGAGTGAAGGAAGAGAAAGAGAATGAGTGTCTTAGCCAAGGCGTCCCCTATACCATTTAAAATTTTTTTGTAAAAATGTAACGTTTAGTGCAATGGATCATATGCTACTATACATTTTGTCATAGGTAAGTTAAAAGGTCGATTAAGTTTTAAAAAGCTATGCAAATGGACTTTTTCTCAGTTAGTTTGTTCACATGTTTTGCTCTACACTACCGTTCAAAAGTTTGGGGTCACTTTGCCATGGGATTCAATAGTGACCCCAAACTTTTGAACAGTAGTGTATATATGACTCTTTGTGTGAAACAATAAGCAAGTCTTCAACTCTGCCAATTAAACAAACAATTCAGAAAATAATTCCGCAAGAATAGATTTCAGATCCACGAGGTTAATCTAAAACAGTCCTCTGTAGTCCTCCAAGACTACTGTATAGCGGGGTTCAACCTCTTAGCATCTGAATTTACAATTATATATATAAAAAATAATGCCATAAAAATAAGGGAAAAAAAGAAAAAGACTGGATAAAATGAAATACAATGAAAATATTAAATGAATTAATAACAAAGAATTAATAAATGTAAACAAATAAATATAAACAAATGAGTAATAAATTGATTAAACAAAATTAATTTGATGAAAAGAAATAAAATGATAAAAGGTCAGAAGCAGTTTGTTGTAAATTTGCAACATTAGGCATCAAGAGATTAAACGTTTCTCTGGTGGAACACACCTGACTCGAAACAATCGACCATTAAAACTGTGCAAAACTGGAAAACAAGTTGTTGGAGAAATACTTCATTTGAAACAGGTGTGTTGCAGCAGGGAAACATCTAAAACCTGCAGTGCAGGTCACCACAATTGGTGACCCCTGATCTAAAACAAAACTTAATGGCCACTCTTTTGCTTCTGAATAACATGCTAGAATAAATAGATAAATAAAGGGATTTTATATATACTGCTTTCACTGTAATTACTACTTGATAAAGGTAGACCACCCCACTTTAAAATCAAGGAAGAACATGATATGTTGGCACAGAAATGAAATGGAATAGAAATGCATGTGTGATTATTTAAAGCTAAAGTCTGGCATATTTATTGGTAACTATAGATTGGTATGGGCAAATTGAATCCCATTACAATCAAAAGCAACATTAGACTGAAGCTGTAAATACAGAACAAGTTAAAAATTCTCTTGTAACAAGCAAACTAATTCTGACATCTGAAACTGAAAAAAAGCTTCCAATATCAAATATTTCCTCTCTTGCACATAGGTTTCGGCATTTTTGTAAATATTAAGATATGATTTTATCTTTATATTAAGTGAACAATAAAACAGGTCTAATAGATATGTCTCATAAGGTTTGCTGTTAAATGGCTGCTTATCAACAACATAGGTCATTGTCTTACCACATCTGGGAGAACTGGCATATTACAGCCTATTACTAGATGTTAAATATCTGTGAAAATGAAGAAAAAAAGACATCTGAAGCTGACATAAACCCAATTAGAAACAGAAAATTTGACATTCTTGATTAATAAAAAGGATATTTGTGATCTCACCACTATATGGTCCCTTTGTGCAACCTCAGTAACAACCACAAAGCATTTCAGCTGAATTTCATTAATTCACACATCTTCCAGTGGAGCTGACACTAAATGCACAAATCGGTTTATGCTACTCTGGTAAATCGCACTGAGAGCTATTAGCTCGACCACTGAAGTCAACCTTCTGCAACCCCCCAATCTGGCGTCACAGCAGATGGGTGGAGGTCTGTGATCTGTTGAAGCAATTTTGTGCATGGCTGCCATGGCCTGTCCTGGTGTGACATCTCCTGCTGCTAGCCGTGCTGTACCCTGACCTTCACACTGGGCTGGTGTACAGCTGTCTGACTGGGAAATGCAAACACACACCCCTGGCACACATACCAACATACACATAACATACTTCCAATCCCTGGGGAAGGGCAAAAAGCTTAGTTTTAGTTGTGAGAGGGGTTTTGGTGCTATGTGTGATTGTGCTGGCCAGCGACTGCAGACTTTTAGCTGGCAGGCAAAAGACCAGAGAGCTCTGCTGAACAAAATGTCAAACATGGCTCCAGAAACTGTGGCTTAGCTGGTCACAGATTTTGTTCAGATAAATGATTGCAAATAGAAAAAGAATAAATGTGTGTGAAATGCTTCTGAATGTAAAACTTTTGATTGCAGGGGGAAAGAAGAAGAAGCAGACAAACCCTCTCTCACTACACACATGTGGTCAAATATATAAACACCCAGCACTTTCTATTTGTCGGGTTAGAGCAGGAGGACACGTAACGTAAACCCAAAGAGACACTTTCTCCGTGGGGAGAGATCTTCTCTCATTATGAGCAGGATTGACACTGGGCCTGGCCTGTCCAGAGGGAGGTCCAAGCCAATAGGAGAGTAATTGAAAGAGGCGCTTGACTTCCCGTCTGTAACAGCTTACAGACCATGGGCTGATGTGCCTCGAGGAGCATGGTGTTTAGACAACAGATGGGGAGAGACAAACAACATGAAAGCTGGCTAAGAATTTTAGGGTAAGGGGGGAAAAAAAAAAAAAAAAAAAAAAAAAAAGCAGAGAAGGCAATTTTCTTCTGTTAGATGATCATGACTGATTCCTTAACCCTTTATATCATTTACTGAGGCAAACTTGGTAATTACAATGTATACATTTATGTTCAATTCTATCATTTATTTATTCTTCAGTGACTGCAGTGTATTGGATGACCCACACTGAAGTGGTTAATTTTCAAATATGCCATCCCAACCCATGAATAAACTAGAAAATAGCTTTTAAATAGGTGTTCACTGTGGTGACCACTATGCATGAAGGGGTTAAGTAGATAGATAATTAACATATTGTCACATGTGCCTGTTGTTAAATAATTTGAAAAAAAAAATGACTGAAGTGCATAAAGCTCAAAGAAATGGCAAGAAGCAATTTGGCAACAGAGAACAGTTTCATAGATTTTCAATGTCCCAGAGCAGTTGCAGTCCTAAGTGTCAACTGCTGAAGCCAGAATGTGAAGAGTTAGAGGCTCTGCAATAGCACTGTATCTCACTGAGGTGTGTGTTGAGTCCCGGCGGCTAGACTTGTTACAGAGTTGACAGCATGTTATGTTTCACAACACAGCCCTCGCACTGACAGTCTGAAAGCCTGGAGCCAAACAAACAGAGGTATCAACGATGCCAGGTATCTCAAGATCTCGCTCTCTCTCTCCTACTTTCACACACACCTGCAAACACTCATGTACATACAGAAGATATGCGTACAACACAAGCACTGAAGCCCAGAGAAAACACAGACACATCCTTATAAGCAAACCAACAAATTCTGATGTAAAAATCATCTGCATCACTGCAGTATTTTGGCTGGTAGAAGATAATAGATGCAATTCCTTCTTCTTTACAGCACAAATAATTCATAATATTGCCTCTTTATGCTATGATAGTGGTCATTCATAAGATTCAGATGACATTTAGAGTAAATAAAATAATCTTATGGCTGAATACAACTCTAAATACAATCCTAAGTTTCAGTAGATGTGGGCTATGCATCATTTACCATGCTATATGCACCTGTGGGGCATCAATAATTCAGAATGCACTTGAACCTCAGGTGCAAGAACAAGGCAGGCCTTGAAACATTCCTAGAGCTACTGCAGTACTTCTCTGGTTGATGCAACTCTCAACATGATCAAGAGGCTTCATCTGCAGAGTGAACACACTTTACTAAAGAACAGTCGAATGTTATTTTGAGACTTGTATAGTTTTTAGAGTCAGCTCAGAGTGCAGTCCTTGGCTACTGTAATGATCCAATTCTTTTGATCCAAGCATTTGCAAAAAGTGAGGTAGACAAGGTGGGCATATAAAGCTTTTCCTTAAATCCCTGGATGGATGGTGGAAAAATAAATCCTCACACTGTAAAGATTAACCCCTGAATATCAGTCAAAGACATGCTTGCAAATGTTTGCAGTGCGAGGTAAAACAATGTTTAATAATACAGCTAATAGTCAGCTGACATTTGTTAGATGCTTTTTAAAGAGTGATGCAGGGACTGCTCAAGCATAAATTTGATGCTGTGGGTTTTCAGCAAACAAAAAGGTGGGAAGGCAAATAGATTGATCAGGAAGCTCCCCTCATCTTGCAAAACCTTTATACATGAACAAATAAGAACACTTATCACTATGGGCTTGTGAATTATTACATGATCCCAGAATCATGTTTGCTCTCAAACTTTTGCTCAGTAACACATGATGAAAGCAGTGTTTCTCCTTTTCCTTCCATTTCTGTCCATTGACCATAACTTTTATCCTCTCTGACTACTCCACAGCCAAAAGTAGTTGGAGAGAAAGAGGATGAAATATTGATAATGTAGTAGTAACAAAGTCTTAATAAGAGGGATCCAGTCCAAACAGTGAAAGAGAGGTTAGAAAAGGCTAAGGAAGAGGATGTCTTGCCACATCAGAGCTTGTTATTTCATTAGGTTGACACAATTACATGTGCAACACTGGGTAATTTATTCAACTGCTAAACTTAATAAACACTGGAGGGGCTGCTTGCACCAACTCAGAGTGTCACTTGCAGTTTAAATTATGGCCCTTATATTCAGGTGTACAAGGTAGTGAAAACCAACCAAAGGTAAAAGTTTTTTCTGAGGCAAGACTGTCAAACTGAAAGAGTAGTTGGCTTAAGTTTTTTTTTGGGGGGGGTGTTGGGAAATGGGTGGGGCCTTATTTAGCAACTTCTATTTTCACATTCACAGAGAAAACAAAGGACAGAACAAAAGAAAAGTACCTCTTGAATTACTGAGGGAGCTGGCACACTTGTTTTCTGTGCTGTGTTGGAATAAAAGATTTGTCTGCAAATAATTTATTCCAGCACTCCCTTTGCCATTTCCCTCTGCTTCCCCAAGTGATACAGAGGCTTTTTGTGGTAGAATTCCAAATGATAAATATTGTGCATTTATAAAAAGTTGAGAGGGGATATTTAGAACGCAGGAAGATACCGCATAAGCCGTTATGCTTTATTCACATCCCAGTGGGAGCCATGGTATCCCAGGATATGTTATGTAAAACTGGTCAAAGTCATGCTAATGTGATTCTGAATACAAATCTTCTGAACAACAGGTATTTCATTGCAGCACAGGTTACTTAAACTCATCTATCACTGCATCACTGCGCTTGAGGTCTCTTAGTGGAATCAATAAATACTTTTAAAATTTACAGCCAACATCGCTGAAAATATTAATCATTACATTTAAAAAGAAGTATATATAATCTTATTAAACACTAAAGCATGTCGTGTGGGACCAAGACATGAAGAAGAAATGGTTTTACAAATGGGATTAACAAGATCTGATGAAGGCCAATTAGATTAAAATGTATACTCTTATATTTTTACATTATTCTACCCTTCCTTTAGCAGTTTTTCTATTTTGGAGTGTAATATTAGGTTAGATAATGCTTGTGGGAATGGGCTTGTCACCAAAGGGGATGCTGTTGAAATGATGCATGTGGGTGTGCATTTGGTGTATTGCTGTCTTTGCCTGAAGCGAGAGATGAGAATATCAGAGTAAAAAGATACTGATACACACAGCACTCAAAAAAAGAGAAAAAAGTAACATAACCTCCAAATACAGAAACATATATTTCACATGTTTTATATGTGACAGCACTGTGGATGCTGTTACTTCTAATTTGATTTGATAATGATATATATATATATATATATATATATATATGCATATTATATTCCTCATCTTTACCAAACCAAAATTTTGCACTTTGGATAATGACAGTTAGTCAACATGAAAAACCTAGCTAGCCAAACTAAGTTACTCATTGTTTGCCTTGTGCAGTATCTTGACACCTTCAGCCACAGCAAACCAAGCATCCTGCTAAGATATTAAGGTACTCAATGCCACTCCACGAAATGCAGTAGGCTCTTTGCACCTGAAATTAGTACTACTAAAACATAACAGTCTGTTTAAACAGGAGTGAATATCAATGGAGGAAAGACAGAGTTAGATTAGATGTCCGTATAGATTTATGTTATGATTTTTGTGACGCCATTGTCCTCTGGTGCAATATGCAATGGAGACATGAGGATCTGTTTAAGAATGGCGATTGAAAAATAAAAAAAATATAGTATTATAACTAACAGCACATAATGTTACAACAATAAGCGAAGTGGCTGTTTTGACACAGCTGCAAAAATGGTGGATAAGTAAGTGGACGTAAGACAAGGTTACTTGTTTGAAATTGGCTGGAAAGATATCTGTGTATAGAAGTAAAACATATTGGGCTCTCAGTTCCCTCAACAACTGCATCTCAAGTGCCCTAGATAAACAAGTGCCCTTCATCAAAGAAACCCTGAATTAAGTTAAGTTGCCCAGCAATAAAAGATTATACGGGCCAGAGAGTAAGGTGACTCTTCTGACCTGAAAACCACTGGTTGGTAGCTGGTGCTGTAAATAACCACTCAGAATGTTTTTGCAACTCGATGTCAATTAAGTTTATGCTCACAGTGGTGCTGTCCATGGTGCTGAAGTTACTGTACATTCCTGTAGTCAAAAAGCATTTTACACAGGGATATCTATCTATCTATCTATCTATCTATCTATCTATCTATCTATCTATCTATCTATCTATCTATCTATCTATCTATCTATCTATCTATCTATCTATCTGTCTGTCTGTCTATCTCGAGATAGGTATTGTCAAACTTTTTTTCTGTATTGATACAGCACAATATCAAATGGTAGAATCATTGTGTTTAAACTGTGGCAATGTGTTACTATTGTAGGTAACTAGTAATTTTACTTTTCACTTTTAGTTTAGCTGTTTTGTATGTCAGAATTCAATCTGTTTTTCTCTTCTTCCCCATGTTATTGTGTTTAAAGACTTTTAACCCAGTAATTGCAGTCTCATCTGCTTTAATGTGCGTATTTGGGGTTGCTATTGTTATCTCATCAGTTAAGTGCTACAACCAATTTTTATAAAGGTTAGTGTGTCACCTGGGCACTGTGTAAAAATACTCACCCTTTAATGGAGAGAGTGAGTGCTGCATTTTGTTCACATTTTATGATGTGTGTTTGTTTTGTGATAATTTACCTTTGTGCAATTAGTGCATCTGACTGCTGTGCTAGGAAAGGATAATTGGAGACTGTAGCTATGGACAGCTTGTAGTAGTATACTGTAGGCATCGTTTCTATGAAGAGTGATAATGACAAGTACTAAGTTTTTGGTTTTGTCATGCTCCTGTTTCTTTGGCACATTTGCTCAATCTGATGCAACACAAATCATTTATGAACTCTCTACATCCTGAATCCCAGCAGCTTTTTTACTCTGGGTTTCCACTTCACAGGTAGGCTATCATATAACAGTGGCTGTGTTTGTTTTATATGATCTCACCGCCAACCCTGCTGACCACAAATCATGTTGAAAGAGGAGGGAGAAGGCAGCATAAACTTCCATAGTGGGAGGGGAAAGTACCTTTTAAGATCCGTCAAAGCCTTTGCTAATAGGGGTGATCTATCCAGGGCTTTCAAAATGTCAAATTCCTGCCTCGTTCATTTGCATAACCTCTAAAGCATTTAAGAGTGTGTGTGGTGCATTGATTTAGCTGGTGACTTGGGAAACGCTTTCCTTGTTGACAGAAACGTTTAAGTGAGTGTGACTGTGGCATTCCTTAATCCACTAAACTGCATGGCGCATAAGTACTCTGCTGCAGTTTTACAATGCCATCAACACACTCAGGCTCTCTTATATGCTGACTGCTCTTGGGTAAATATCACTCTTTGATCTTTGGTAAATCATAAATATTTCTAGTGGTTGCTCACTGAACTGTTCATTGAACCTACAGTCTGCACCCTGAATAGCTCTTTTTGACTTCAAGAGCCAATAACTCATTAACTTTAAAGTCCATTAATGGATGAATTCCAAAAACTGTAGTGCAGCTATGGTATAAGAGCATAAAACATTTTGATTGTTAAACTATATTATATAAATATATACCAAGGAAGAGCCAGGTAACAGGGAAGTATTTAAATTACATTCCAGTATTTTCTCTTTTTGCACGAGTGTCCAGTTATTGACACAGGTTTGTCTACATCAACATATCATAAGACCATTTTGATAGTTTTTCTAGGATATTTGATCAACCACTCAGCTGTTCACAGTTTGATAAAGTCAAAAACTTATATACATGAAAATATATTTAACAAAGTGTAACAATAGCTTTAGCACAAGATATACTTAAAGAGCCAGTGTGTTGTATATAGTGACATCTAGTGGCACATATTGCAAATATCAACAAAATCAACATCCCTCACCATAGGAGAGCCACCTGTAGTGTATTTTGGATTTACACTGTAAGGAGAAAAAACAGTGATAATTATTTTTACAGAACTGTACACAAGTTTTATAATGCATTATTGCAGTTGACACCTTAATTATGCAGCCTAAACAAAAGTCAGGCATATCTTCAACTTAAATATTGCATTTACAATATTCATATTTTACAAACCTATTTTTTTAAGTGTTGAGACTGCAATGTCAAGCATTTGTATGTGTTTATGGATTGTATTAGGGCGTGAAGTTAACGTGCTCATATTGTATGTCATATCTGTATCTGTATATCTGAGAAAAAAAAATCTGTTTGATTTTTACTGAAAGTAAACCATTTAGGTCCCAGATTCTGATAAAATCTAAAAAGAGAAAATGTATCATGACTTGAAATGTCTTTTGATTTTTTTTTAATTGTCACTTCTCAAAGCTTTTTGTCACAAAAGATTTTAAGAAGTCCAGATAATGATAAACACAAGTGAGGAGTAAGATAGTTTTGTTGCCATCCATCCATCCATTGTCTACTGCTTATCCAGAGTTGGGTCGCGGATAAGCGACCCAAGGAAACCCAGACTTCCCTCTTCCCGGTGACATTCACCAGCTCATCCGGAGGTATCCTAAGGCATTCCCAGGCCAGCCGAGAGATGTAGTCTGTCCAGCGTGTCCTGGGTCTTCCCCAGGGCCTTAGTTTTGTTGCCTTGCCAGATATTCTTGTCTTTTTTTTTTTTTTCTTAACAAATGCTTTTTGCCTTACAACTCTAAATCTCCATTAAATCACAAAGAATCAGAAAAACTATGTGATTTGTTGGCTGAAGCACTGAGAGGTCTGATCTAATTGCTTGTAAACTCATCCTTGAAATGATGGATTAAACTGTTTTGAGCTTTTAAAAAGCTGTAATCATTAGCAGGTTGACCAGCTAGCTTAACAAAGTATTATTTCAAGGCCAGCAGTACAGAACTAAAAGTTTCACATGAAAAGTTCTGCTCATGAGAAGCTAATCAGGTTTGCTGTATTCCCCCATGGTGTAGATGCCTGCCTTATCATGGCTTATTTGAACTTAATACAGTTTCTGTCTGAGATTCTTGTGTCATCAAAGGTTGTATGTTGGTGTTTAGGCAAGACCATGTTTTGCTTACAAAGAAATGAATGGCAGGAAAAACAAAAATGTTTGTGTTAAAGTTAGGTTATTACAAAAAGCTACTGTTTGAGGCAAGGGGCACTTAAGTACATGTACAGCAAGATGAGACGTTACATACAAAATAGATTGGCAACACTCCAGAAAATGTTTTACTATATCGACAAGTAGATGAGTCAAACCGACTCAAAGGGTTTAAGTTAGAGCAAAACATGTGATCTAACATTTTCACTTATTATATTTACAGCACTTGTTTTGGAGCATGGAAAAATGCAGTCATGTCCTCCACTTTACTGGTTTGCTCGGGGTAGAGCAGGGTTAAAGCATCATATACCACCAAACTGTCAGAACTTCTCAGTATTACCCTGCAATGCACAGGGTACCGACAGGCATCTGTTTTTTAACAGGTGGAGTTATCATTGTGTGAGTGGATGAGTCATGATCCTTCGTTTACCTGAAATTTAGTGTTTTCTGAGTGTTTAACCCAATGAAGTGTGAGATCAAAACTGACAACAGCAAACTCAATAAAATAAAGGTTGTCAGTCCTTGGCAATTAGTTATTTATGTTAGTGAAACATTAACTGACTAAATGAATAAACACTATGATGAGTATGAAATTAACTACATAGGAGACATACTAACATAGCTCCCATCAATTTCCCACAGTTTTGAAGTTCATACTAACTGTTTAGACATATTATGACAACCAGTAAAATTATCCTTTTAAGGTGCGACACTTATCTCCTTTGGTGCCTAAACTGCCCAAAAGAGCAACATCAAAGAGAATGTCATTATGAATGCTGTTTCACAGCCTGAGTTCTTTCAACACCATCAAGATATTGTTTTTGGCAGCAACACAGATCAGGACACGGATTCTTAGCAGACTTTGCTACAACTCATTTTAAAGCATTGACATTTGTTCTGGATCATTACTTCATATTATCATATTAAAACCCTTCACTGTTGAGTGCCTCAGAGCATCAATAGTGATCATTTGGGTGTATTTTCGGCTGTTGGTGAATCCCAGCAGTGAAATAAAACTTTGATTCTCATTCAGTGTTGGTGGGTCAGTTGCCAGCATAATTAGAGTTTCAGGAGGCTTGCAGTTTTAAAATGTGTATTTTTTCATGATAAACACCAAACACAGTGGTGGGTATTGAAAGATTATAGAGAGGCTAAGCACAACAAAGAAGAGGGGAATAATGGCAAATGAACTGGAGTTAATTTGTATAGATTCAAACTGATATCATTTATCGCCATCTCCATCTCACAAGTTAAAAATCCCTTAAGGCATTGTTTCCACAGAGATCTAGTCAAAGAAAATTAGACAAGATGATGGTGGAGAATTGAATAAGTAGACCTGACCCACTGGAACCAGCTAGCTTCTGTAATGATGAAAACATTAAGGTTTTGTTCTGTCTCTTTGTTCTTTGAAACTAACCAAAATGTTTTGTGAACATGTTCGAGCAAGTATCATCATTTTATAATGTTGAACAAATTTAAAATTAACTATTGAAAAAAGTTAGACAGTGACATAATTGTTTTACATTATAACTGTATACTAAGATACTCTGATCAGTATGTTTTGCCATCCAATTATGTGTAAAATATGTAAAAGACTAACTTTGATCCCCTAACTTTTTCCTTCACCCATTTTACCATGTTTTAATAAATTGTTTTGGTTGTTGCTCTGTTAACATGTTAATCACACTTTCAATGTTGATTAAAGGTGATTTTCCACCAGCACCTAATCGTCTCAGCACAACTTGGCTTGACTTGGTTTTTCGCTGGGTGGTAGCACCTGGTACCAGGTACCTTTTTTGGCACCTACCTGGTTGTGGCTCCAAGCAAGCCGGGTTGAACTAAAAATGTGACATCTACAAGCTACAAGAATTAGTCCTTCACAAAAATCCTGCCAAACTCTCCTGTAGTTTTTAGAGTGTTTTGTGTCACCGCCTGCAACATTTCTCTGGCTCTTTTCTCCTACCTTGAGTCTGACAAAACCCCTTAGACCTAGTCGCATCTTGTTGGCAAACAAGCTAGCTCTAAGAGATGATTCTAGAAGAGCTGACTTCCATTTAACCCTTTGATGCATAGTGTCCATTACAGCGGACACATATTTAAAGGCTGTTTTTAAATGTGGTGTGGATCATAGATTAGCAACTTCATTGGACATTAGTGAGTCATCAATACTCTGCCACTCATGAAGAATAAATACATTTGATATAGTATATATACATACATTGTAATTACCATGTTTGCCTCAGTGATAAACAGGAAAAAAAAATGATACAGGTGTTTTTATAGAAATTTTTTTATTATATTAATATAACAAGATAATTTATAAATATTTTCATAGATTAAATAGAAAAATCAACACACTGAGTAAAAGTTAAAATAAGATTAAAATACAAAAAAGCATCAGTGTGCATGTTTGTAGAAGTGAAATATTTTATTAGGAAAAAATGTGGTACTGTTTTGTAATAATTCATGCACCAGAGGGTTAAGAGAAACAAATCTTAAGAAGGGGTTGGACTTTATTTTGATTGACAAGCCATGCAGCCAATCAAATTCAAGGAAGACGAAGATCATACCTATTTGTGATAGAAGGAAAAGGGACATACTTTCAGAAAACAGGGAGTGTAGTGGTATAGGACAGGTACACAGTTACAGAGAGATGGGGAATTTAAATTTAAATATCATTGCCTCAATGTCCTCCATTTTTGTGTTATGTTTGTATTGTCTATGATTGTCATGGGACTTTTAGGCCACCTGGCTATAACAACACCATTTACATTGAGGTGGTACTCATTTATAATGGTAACAACCAAAGTGAATTGACTCAAGTTGAGTCAAGAACAGCCAAGTAGGTAGTGGTGGAAAATAGGCTTGTGTCCAGCTTTACTGTTTCAGTTGTGACATGATGCATGTGTATTAATTGGATTATTGTTTTCGCACTGCCACATTTAGGGAGGAGAGTATTTAAATGAATCTCAGACTGATTTACTAAGCTTTGTGCTCACAATTCACAACTGATAACACCATAATTTACCGACAATAAAAGCGCATCTTAAATTTTTCACTTACAGTGGCTATGAAGGTGTGCTGAGGAAGCACAGGCATTGTATAACTCTGGCAAAGGGGGAGTATGAGTAAATCAGGAGATTCTCCATTTGAATAAATTCATTTGTAATGGCAGAAGAAATATTTATCAGATGTAATTTTAGATTATCTTGAATCTCTAAAGAGTAATGCAGCAACCACTGCATCTAAACACTTTCCTTTGTTCTTTGGTTTTATTAAAGTTTGTTTATCTCTTGTTTTTTTATTTAATGAATGCACTATCATGTCTGTGGCACCCAGAGTTTCACTGATGGTGTCTCTGATTGTAGAGGCATATAATGCTGCCTAAAAGATTTCAGTTCTGTACCTTAATTTTCTGGAATAATAGCATTTTATGATTTCTTGGAGTGTTATTGGTTACATGTTTGCCAAATTACATTGACTCCTTCTCATTTATGTGTGCTGTCAAATCCTGAAAAACAAAAATGAAATAAATCTTTAGCTTGATTACATTCAAATGTTTGAGTCGAAGGTCTCAAGTCTTTGGCGCATTCCTATTGGTGTTGTTTATGACTTTTGACCACATGCTAGTTTAACCTGCATAATATAATTGGGTCTAAATTTTTAAAGGAAAACAATAAACTGTATATTCCTGATCTTTGTCACTTCGATTCTCAATACCTTAAGGTGATAATTTCGTAAATGATTCAGCAAGTTCAAATGTTTTCACTTACCTCACCTCATCCAAACAATGAATATATGTTTGCTTAGCTAACAGCAACTGTGACATGAGCTTAGCCATCCTCACTAATGCTATACTTGACTGGGTTGAGCCAGCTACAAAAGTCCACTTGGGGCCATAGATCTTTGAATAACATGTTCTCTGGGAGGCTGCATGTACTTATTTAAGAGGTTAACACTAAGATACATGCATCCATATTTAGTTAAAAAAATATGTATGAGGTATTTTCTCTTTACTACATTATCATCAAATCTTAACTTCAACTGGTTAAACTTTGCTACCAAACTTTCTGTTATTTCAATATATAACAGAGCAGTTCATATTTTCTAACAATAATACAAGCACAGGATGTTTCATGTACCATCCCAGTCTGCAAAACAATAAACCATTTAAATGCATGATTGTAATGTGTTATACTGAAAATAAAATAGCATCAAGCCTCATGTGCTTGGGGCACTGAATCGATTGGGAATTCCAACATCAGCTTGAGAGTGTGTGTATGTGTGCGAAAGAGAGACAGAGAGGAGAATGATTCATTGGAAGAAGGGCTGGAGGGAGTTTGAGGGCTGATGATGAAAATCGATAAAGAATAATAAATGGAAAACAACTGGGGAGATTATGGAGGTTATAAGGATGTGGAAAAAGACTGATTTAGTCGTTTTAGCTCATGCAGGAGTACAACATGAGACAAGCTTGGAAAACACCTTGTGTGCTTGGATGGGCTGTATTGAAGGATGTTCCTAGAAATGGTTTTGTACTTTAGAGGGTGGGTGAAGCTTCAAGGTTATTGCAGCAAGTTGTAAGCAGAAGGTCACTGGATTGAACTTGTTTGGGTGCACAAAGGGAGTAAATAATCTCCTGCCCTCAACTAATTAGGTGCCCTTGAGAAAGGTCGACAACCCAAATGCTTCTGTGTATCTGCTCTGGGGTGAATTGTACCATCTCCCATGTGTAAGTATGTGATCTCTGCAAAGCAGTACTCAGAATTTTCTGAATACATTTTCAAAGAAAGCAGCAGCACCACAAAAATATTGCCTGAGTTTTATTGTGACTGAACAGATGTGAAAGTTTGCTTTGCATGCATACAGCACTGGTTAGAAATGCAATCATAGGACCAAACAACTGGAGAAAATGAAAAAAGCACACCTCCCCTGCCTTTGCCTTGCGTTATCTTTAAGAAAACATGCAGACACTGTGTGCAGATTAATTAAAAAAACCTCATTGTACATTGATTAGAATATGCCTGTAGAAGACTACTTACAAATAAACAGACAGCTGGTCCCCTTTCAAGAAAATTCTCACATTGAGAAAAACAAACTCAGTTATTTAACAGACAGGTGAGAACAAAGATAACTAAACGAGAGGTAATCTTCATGCAGCAGTCTTAAGACGAGGTGTGGATAGGGACACAAAAGTTTTTAAGAGATGTGCTTGGAATCTTAATCATTGTATTGACAATGTAGTCAGTTGGACAAAAGGGTTCTGTTGCTCATCGAAATCTGCTTTCAGAATGAACCTGGCTGACATATACTATATGACCAATAATGAAGTACCCATTCAGTGACTATAATTATTTGATTAGTGTTTCATCATTATTAGGATGAACTTTATTAATCACACAACTGTTTAAATCTAATATTCAAAGCTAGTGCTAAAAAATGATCTCATTCTTTTAAAACTACATTAGCAGAGTGTAAACACTACAATAATGTATTATATCTCCATGAATTCCATGTACGGTAAGATTAACTATTTGTTTATTTAAGAGACAAAATACTACATCAGCATATCAGCATTTGGAGTTTCTGTCAATGTTGTCACCAACAAAATCCATTATCCTCTTCCTGTGTAGGTGCAGCTTGTGTCCTGGACCTTTAAACCACAACAGTGAGCTGAGAAGTGCTCCAAAGAGCTGAAGGACACTGTATAGTGAGGAGAGGAGTTCTCAGCAATCATCCTCTCCTTTTGTAGTAATGTGACCCACTATAGATGCAAATTACTGATAAGAGCAGCTTCAGATTATTTTGAATCAATCGTGAAACAAAATTTTAATAAATCTGAAGTACAGGCAGTCTAACTAACACTGTTCACAATAAAAAAAATTAACAAACCTGAATCAATGATTACTAGTGGAACTAGTTCAAGGCCCGACTGAGCATTTAACTCAATTAAATTTAGCACAATGGCTGTAGAAGGGACAGTTTGCCTTGCCAACCACCAATATTCCATATTATTCAGATAATCTACAAAGATTTGATTGTTTCATATTGTACTGAATGGATGTGAGGCCTTTGATTCCCCTAAGGGATGACATCCTGTGGTCTTACCACAGAGAAATGACCAGCTGGTTTGATGAAATTGCAGAGGCTGTGTACAGCTGGCTGTGATGGATTGAGTAGATGAACTGGTCAGAAGGGTAAGTGTGTAGGGGGTGTAGATGTGGGGCATGCGCTTGCAGGGACTGGAGCAGGAAACTCCAGGCGGAAAGCACACCTCAGAGAGCTCCATCTGTTTTCTTCATCAGGTCCTGTTGGGCACCAGTCACAGTGCCAGGTTCCTGCTGACTGCCTCTCCTTTTGGAAATGCACACACATTTACACACATATGCTGTGCACTTTATAAACAAACACAGATGTATAACACCTACATACAAACACTCTACAGCAGTAAGTGAAAATTGTGCTGTTAGAAAAAAAAAAAAAAAACAACTCCTATTTTCTGCTAGTTCATCCTCCTCTTGTCCTTGATCTTGTGACCTCAGCATTGGTGATGTACTTGTGGCAACATTCAGCTTTTCAACAGACAGGGGAACAACCATGTGCTTTTGATCCAGCTTCACTGTGATGCTCACTGGTAATTCACCCACACAAACAAGGCTGAGACTATTCAAAGATGACATAGCAAATTCTGTTTGCCATCTCTTGTGGAAGGAACAGTGTTCCAGTCTCTTCTTTAGAAGCTAAGAGGATTTGTCTCAGGGAGGTGCCTCTGCTGTGAGTTTTAAATCACTGTTGACAACAGAGGTTCTCCCTGGATGAGATCTCCAATTTCATTATGATAGCACTGATAGCATCTCACACAGAATTGATGGAAGGTGGTGTTCTTGCACAGAATTGATGGAATGTGGTGTATTATTTTACACTAAAACACCCCCTCCATGTCAGAATTAAATTTCTTTCATGTTAAAAGAGACTAGTGCTGCCTCAATGTAGGACAGAGTGGCATACTCCCTTTTGAAGCTAAATGACTAAATAATGCTTTTGAACTTGGTTGTCAGTGAGTAAAACTTCTCCTCAGATTTGATCTCTTGATCTCAAAAACACATTTTGTGTTGGTGAATGCCTTTGTGTTCATAACACATGTGTAAAATTTGAAGACATGTGGCAGTGACTGCATATTAGTGTCACTCTTGCGGGGTTCAGTTAATCTGATAGATTTTGTTCTGCTCGTGTCATCTCATTAACCTGTTGTTTGATGAACAAACATGTGGGCTTAAGCAGGTGCCATAATTATATGATAAAAGCAAAAATGAGTGATCTTAAAAAAGACAAAAAGGCATCATCATCTTAGAACATGAGAGGACCAAAATCTTACATTACCTATAATATATAAGATATCCTGTATGTCTTATAATTTATGATGGCTTGCAGTGTGGTGGAATTTTTTGTTGGATCCACTACAACAATGCCAATGGAAAGTCAGAACAACTAAATCAGCCCCAATCCCAATACGTTTCTTTTTTCTTTCTCAAAGTTACACTTTTAAAGCTTTATGAGAAGTTAAAATCTTTAAAGTAAAAGTTGTACCCAAATCAAATACTAATATTTAATTGTTAATGAAGCTTTAAACTAAAGATTTTTCCTGTGGAGATCAATGCTTCTGGTTCTGACGAAGCTAAAAGTCTCTTCTCAGAACAGCTTTGAAGGTTTATTACAGCATAATTTCTAATAGTTTAAAGATTTAGTTCACCCCAATACCAAATAATTATATACCAAACAACAAAACACTAACAATTAATTAAAAAGTTTGTTTAATTTAAAAATGTTTTCCTTAAACATTATTACACAGAAGTATATATTCTTGTCATCATTTATAGTACCTGTTAAATGTTTGGACACATTTCCCATTAAATCTAAAGGAAAAATGTGTCCAAAATCGGGACTGGTACAGCAAACATAGTTTTCACACATATGCTTCAAACCTGCAAAAACATGGACAGTAAATATCTGTGCAGTGGTGTCCAGTCCTCATCTTATTATGGAAATTTGAAACAAAGAGTGAAACACTGAAAATGTTTTATTTATTTATTTCTTTGACTGATCACAAATCAGGGAAATCTGCAAGGAAAAGAAATCAAACATATCTCTTAGATAAAAAAAACAAAAACAAAAAACAGAAGCACTTTTTCTTAATATGTAAATATAAAAATCACAGTCAGAAAGGTCAGTGAAAATCTTTGCAGCAAGTCCTACATCTGTCCAGGCTGGACAGATTTGTCCTCAATGCATCTGTCCAGGATGGACAGGTTTCTCCTCAATGCATCTGTGCAGGTTGGACAGGTTTGTGCTTGTTGCATCTGTCCAGGTTGGACAGGTTTCTCCTCAATGCATCTGTGCAGGTTGGACAGGTTTGTCTTCGTTGCATGTGTCCAGGTTGGACAAGTTTGTCCTTGTTGCATCTGTCTAGGTCTGTCCTCATTGCATCTGTGCAGGTTGGACAGGTTTGTTCTCGCTGCATCTGTACAGGTTGGGCAGGTTTGTCCTCGTTGCATCTGTCCAGGTTGGACAAGTTTGTCCTCACTGCATCTGTCCAGGTTTGACAGGTTTTTCCTTACTGCGTCTGATTGGACTGTTGTGCACCTTAAAAGAGAGTCCTTCATGTGTCAAAGTTATTATAAAAAAAAACCAAAAAAAACAAACAAACAAAAATAAAAACAAAAAACAAAAAAAAAAAAAAACCAAACATGGGTTTTGATGGACAAAAATAAAAAAATGCGGTTATTTTCCTATTTCCTTATTTTTCTTTCTTAAGTGCCAGGCAGAAAATGTATCTTCAGTTTCATAAACGTGCTCTGTTTTGATTACATCAGATGCACAGCTGCAGCAGGACAAGACGAGGAAGACGAGGCATTGGACTGCAAGCCTCTGCATGTGGTTTCTCTATGTTCAAAGCCATTGAGACAAAAACTTTGAAAAGAATAAAAAAACAAACAAGCAAACAAAATAGAGAAAACTTTTGTGATGAATGAAATTCTTATAAAGATAATGCAGTAATAAAATGTTATTGTAATATATATATATATATATATATATATATATATATATATATATATATATATATATGCACATGCACACGTCACACAACATAAAAACAGAAGCAGAAGAAGTGTTTTTATTTCATTTGTAAATAAAGAAGTAGGAATGCTGGCTTTTGCAGGCTTTATAACTTATTGGTGATTAAAATTGATAAAAGAGAACTGCATGAATTTAATAATCTTGCATGTTTCTGAAATAATTATATTCAGACTACTTGAAACAATTTGTCAATAATCCAGAGTGTAACTATGAACAAAAGATGAGAAAATTCACCTTCTGGTTTTTAACAAAAACTTTGATCTGGCTGTTGAAAGTCAGGTCTGAGTGTAAAAACACTCCAACGTTACAAACTTGGTTGGTGATTTTAAAAGCCCAAATCTCCAAAATGTGTTTGCCAATGCTGAACCATTTCATTTTGCTACCAAACAGAAAAAAAAAATAAAAAAATATCATTTAATTGTAGAAAATTCTCTCTCAGGTGTTTATTTTAGGGCTGTCAACTGATTGAAATTTTTAATCAGATTAATTACAGTTTATAAATTAATCACGATTAATAATCTGAAATATGCCAGTTTGTACTGCATTGTATGAACAGAAAGAACAAGGCTAAGCTCCCTTTTCTTTGCATTTACATTAGACGATCACTTCAGTTGTAATAATGAGTTCTATATTACATAAAATAAAAACCTTAAATATTAAAAAAGTATTATAAAATAAAGGCAAACAATAACTGAAATAGGCTGTTATCAACATTTTTCATTCTTCAGCTTCAGTGAGAGTGATGTGGGTTTGATTGACACTAGATAAATGTAAATGTAAATTTACTACATAAATGTAGTTTAGTACTTTAGCTAGCACGTCCAAAAACAATACTTTTTGCTAAATAAGTGCCAACATTGAACCACTAGTTTCCTACTTCTAAGCGGAATGATAAACAAATGCAACGAGAGATGCTACTGGCAACAGAAAAGCCGATCAGCTGATCACTGACAGGGGTCATGATTCACAACAGGAGAGGGAGGAGGGAGTGAAGGAGGGTGTCGCGCTGCACTGGACAGACACAAAGACGACCAGAACAGTGATGTTTGTGCAAAACTACGTAAAGTTTGTTTTTAAAAATGCGGGAAAAATGCAGGTGTTGAACCCAATCTCCAGGAAAAGTGTGGGCGTTAAAATATCCTCATCCCCCATGGGTGTTATGCCCTCAGATCCATCCATAGAGTGAGTCAGCTAACCTTTAGACACCTCCATGTCTCGCTGTCATAAATGCTCAATTCTGGATATACATTAAAAATTTTAGCACAATTCATTCATTATCTGTACCGCTTTGCTCATTATGTGTCATGGGTAAGCTGGAGCCTAATCCAGCAGTTTAGCAGGTGAGAGGCAGGGTACACCCTGGACAGGACACCAGTCCATCGCAGGGCCAACACAGAAAGAGACAAACAACCATTCATGCTCACACTCACTCCTAGGGAGAATTTAGAGTGACCAATTATCCTAACATGCATGTCTTTGGACAGTGGGAGGAAGCTGGAGTACACAGAGAGAACCCACACAAACATGGGAGAACATGCAAACTCCACACGAAAAGGCCACTGTTGGAACCTCTGACTGGATGAGGCTAGAACCAGTGACCTTCTTGCTGTGAGGCTGCGGTGTTAACCACCCAAACAGTTACACTCCGGCCTTCTAAACAGGATCGGAAACAATTAAGGACCATTTAAAAAAGTCCAGCCCAGTTTTCAAGCCTGTGCAACAGGATTCTGTGATCTACAGTATCAAACGCAGCACTGAGATCCAGCAGAACCAGGACTGATACTTGGCCAGAATCATTATTCAGCCTAATGCCATTTAACACTTTGAGAAAAAGCCAACAGTACACAAATGCAACTTAGAAAGAAAGATGGAGAAAGAATTCCACAGGCCATTGGAGTATCCTTTCAGTCTAATGGGCACATGCTGTATGTTACAAGCTACTGAGTGATAGGTCTGTAGTGCAACTGTCTGAGGAAATCAGGGGCTGTAAAGAATTAATAAAGGCAGTGATCCACCCTTTTAACCATTTTGTAATTCACAGATTCAAATCTCATTTGTAGGCTGTAATAGCAGGGATATCCTTTCATAACACAAGTGTGACAGGGAGCTGCCTGCCTCACTTGGACCAACTCATGCTTGATAATGCATTATCATTAGTGGGGAGCTGCAGATTAATATTTCATTAGGACTGTGGCTTTGCAGGGGCTTTCAGGCATACCAAGTGATATGTTATTCCCTGCTTCACACCGATTACTCTCTCACAGCCGCAGCTGGAATACAAGGGTTCTTATTGTGATGGACAGAGCAGTGAAGCAAGGTGGTCAGGGAAAAAAAGAAAAGGAGAGAGATATCCCTATTTAACGATGAGTAAGGATGGCTACCCAAAGAGGTACATCATTACTTATCAGGGCACGGCCATAACAAACCATTACTGGGCTGCTACGGGTGGTAAGTAGGGGCACCAATTTTGACAGGCCCCTTATCAAGAACTGTGTGGCTAGCTGACTCTATCTGGATTAATGTCTGTCAAATAACAACATTAGAGAAAATTTAAAGACAAAATAAAGTTTAAAAGAAAGAGCTGTAGTTATAGGCTGTAAAACATTTGTTTCACTTCCAAATATACATGCATTATGTTTTTCACCAGTTTTAATTTTTATGGTTTTTCATGTCTTATAATGATGCCGAACAGCCGCAGAGAAACAGGAATTGTTATAGTTTACCATAATTATTATTTTTAATTATTATTCTTTGAGCCCATCAGTGTTTATATTGTGGTTTCTTTGCTCTTGATGGTATTCTGTAGTTTGTGAAGTCATTGTGTTGTTGACTACTTTTACTCTTCTCTGTACCATCCTGTTGATTCTTTCTTCTTTGGATCATGACATTCTGTTGTTTCTGTGATGTGGTAGCATTTTGTGTGATGACCTTCTTCTCTGGATCATGATGCCATTTTGTAGTGAATTAGTTTAAGCAGGTGATGTGACAAAAATACTTTGAGGCAAAAAGCGCTCTGGATGCCAGCTTGAAATATAATAAAAAAAAGAAGGTTTTATTACAAAAAGTGATGTCTTAAACAGATCTGCAGAGTCTGTGAGGTCTCTGAAGGCGAAATAGAAAACCCACTGAATATACGCGTCAGCTGCTTTATATATGCTTTCTCAAACAAAGAACATTCCTAAGGCCTGGTACGCACATAGTGATTTTTTTAATCTTATGAGATTTTTTATCTGGTCGAGACCTCACATGTGAAGATAAAAAAAAAAAAAATTCAGTTTTGATCGTACTGTGTGTGGTGTGCTCCGAAAATGTAATCACAGAACAACACACACATAAAGATGCTGTCCCGCAACTGATCTACAATCTAGTCCTCTGAGCCAGACAAAAGTCGAAACGTACAGTAGAAGAAGAACCATAGCAACAACCGGCAAAAAAACAAAGAAGGAGAAACATAGTAACAACCAGAAAACAACACACATTCCGTACCACGTCACCATCCACAGTAACAATGCACAAGTCACTGGCCTTCCTCAGAAATCGGCTCTGAAATATTGAACATGTTTAATATTCCCAATTCTCGGCTATGACCCGTTTCGGAGCTGATTATTGGGACAAATTGGCTCGTAACACACCACAGACAAAATGATGATTGGACAGAGAAATCTCATGATGATGGAGTGTTTGCCGTCCGAGGTCGGGAAGAGGCAAAATCGGGACAAAAACAGTTCCAAAATCGTTATGTGTGAACCAAGTTTCTGACTAAACGAATCCTCCTGAGACTCTGTATATGAAAACATATAATGTTACGCTCTACAAAGTTCGTGTGCTTCTTCAAATTTTAGGTGTATATCCTGTTCTAGGAATTTTGCTGAGTTGCTCTAGTTTGGAGACAGACCCTTATATGGAGAAAATCTAACTGTGCCTTACATAATGCTATGCTTTAGATACTATTTGGAAATGATAAGCCTGTTTATACATAGTCTAAAATTCACTGACTCTTAGCAAATGGCAGTCTGCTTACAGATACAACGAAATAATAGTCATATTCTATGCAATGTTAAGGAATTATAATTATAAACCTATAGAATGCTAAGAATCAGACACTCCAAAATCCTTCTTTGATTCCTGGATTTGCAACAGTTTAGTGGAATTGCTATGAGGCTGTTGGATCAGAAGGACTGAGCCTAGACAATAACATTGGACAGTGGTATTTAATGAGAGAACATTATTCAGTTTATTGAAGTCAGGGATGTTTGGGAACCAGCTCCTAGTGGCTGTCATAGGTGTTGCACATTGAATAGAATTCCTTGTTGGCTTAAGTTCTCAAGCACAATAGCTTTTGTATATCAGTGTTTTATATAAAATTATTCATGCAAGAAACATATCTAGTTCCTTGGTGCAAGGTTTTAGTAGTTTGTTTCCAACATACAAAACTTGAAATCACTTGAAGTATTTTGCACTGCTTGTGCTCTTTCAGTAATAGTTTGATGAATGCAAACATAGGCTACAAAGAGAAACAAAATTTTTTTCTTACTTTTGGTTGATTTTGGTTGCTCGCATTCTAGCCTATGTTGAGCTGAATCATATTTCATTAAGAAAACCGTTTGATAAAACTTAAATAAATCCTCTGCCCTCCAAAGTGTCTGTATTATTTTTGACATTCTCTTGAAACTGGGAGTCTTCAAAGCCAGCATGTTTAAACCTCAAACTGTTTGAAATATCAAAGTGGTTGTATGGCAACTTTCTAAATGTCACCGTGGGGGATCTTCCACTCTTTTGATGCTCACTTCTTGAGGAACAGTAATGACAGGTCTGAAGATGTTTAAGCAACCATATCAATGCAGTTGTGCTTCTCTTATGCCAATCCTCCCTCTGCTTGAACACTCGCTTTGAGAACATGAACATGAATTGTTATTTCACTCCCTAAGCCAGTACATTTCTCATCTTTTGAATGATATGAATTCTTGGCTTACAGAGTAATTGTGGATGTAGTGTTTCTGTATATTTCTAGCACCTGAGTTAGAGCTGTATGCATTTTACATCTTAAATCATGATGCATACAAAACTTGAGGATTTTATTCATGCCCAAAGGAAATGCTGGCTAATAACCTCATTTATTAGTAGGATATAGATCGAAGAAAGTCAGTCTGGAATCAAGTCCTCCAAATGTCCTGAGAGTGGCAAGTATTGCTGCATGCTTCAAAGCTGCCACTGACAGACTGAGTTAAGTCAATTGATTTAGCTGCAGGGCTTTTTATGTAAAAATGGGATCTCCATAAATGGCTGCAATGACCCAGTAGGGTGCAAGCTAACATAAGTAATGCATCCCTGGGTAATTGCACCATGTTGTAATTTGGAAGTTAGACAACATGAACCTTTCTTTGATGGTTACCTCACTCATGGAACACTTAGTCTGCTGGTGCAATGCGATATATTTATTTATTAGTGTAACTTCAATTAATTCTATTTAACTCACAACGTACAAATCCCATCCATTTGTTAGAATATCTAAAAGTTGTTAATCAAGTTAATCAAGCAACCCAATATCTTTACAAGTATCTGCTAGGAAATAAAAGGGCTACAAATAAAATATGGAGATGAAAATGGATCAAAATGTGCTATGATTATTAATATTATTATTATTGTTATTATCTGTAGTAGTAGCAGTAGTAGTAGTAGTATTGTTGGTGTTGCTGTTATTGCAAATTATAAACCTGGATTATTATTTAGCTGATTAACATTAATCAGTCTTATTAATACATTTTTGTCCATAAATATGAAATGAATGAATGAATGAAATGAAATGAATGAAAAATACTTTATTAATCCCTTTGCAGGGAAATTCATGTTTTCAGTACAACCCATCCAAGACTAGACAAAACAACATATGATGACACAAACAGAACAGGCATACACTGACGGAGCAGCCATTTCTACAGCGCTCCTTGTCTTAGATATAGGTGAAAGGAACATTAGGGAGTAAGATGTAGCTGAGAGGATAAAAAATAGGCATCTCCACACTGGGCCTAAGGGCCCATTATTGAGATACAAAAAAAACACTCCTCAGTACATACAAAAACATAACTCAGACAATCACAACATGAGAAACACGTGGCGGGGGGGGGGGGGGGGGGGAGGGGGGGGGGACTCCCATCGCAGCAAGTGCAGACGCAGCTGCATTCTCAGAGCGCGTCCAATGAACCCACTGCCCGGGAGTGGAAGGAGGTGGAAGGACAGCAAGGCAGTGAATAACGGGGAGGTGTATCTGTAGTCGTGTACTTGAGTGTGGTGCGTGTGTGTGCGTAGAAGTGAGCATATGAACTTTGCCCCAGTTCTCCCTCACAGTCTCTGCCACCTGATGATAGTGGGGCATCCTTGAGGGCTGATCCAGGTTGAAGTCCATCGCCCGTGAAGAGGGTGAGGGGAGGGTGGGGGACTGAGCGTCCATCAACAAAACATTCCAGGGAGCTTTCAGCCAGCCATTCAAGGCCAGCACAGGGAGCCAAATTTGATAACAGCATTTGTTTTGGTTCAGGCCAGAGCTGTTTCGTCTGCCTTAAGTCTCTCAGTGGTCCCACTGGCGACTCCCAATGATCCGAATTTTGGGTCAATTTCCATCCAGCCGAGCTGACAACTTCTCCAAGTTGGTGACCACCTCACGTACAAGCCCAGAAAGCGCAACCAGTTTGCCATCCAGAACTGGAATAGCCTCCAGTTTACGATTCAGCTCCTGTACCGCCACAGCCTGATTGTTCGTAGCTCGGCACACACCCGCACAGAAATCCGGCAGCTTGCCAGTGACTGCCGACAGTGTCCGAATTTTGCGATATGCCAGGAAACCGATAATGTTGTTTTCAGAAATGTGCCTCTTTTAATTCCTGTTTAGACACATCAGCAGGTGCAATGAGAAACAATGGAGATGATATACACTATCTATGAAGAATAAATCACATTGCCACATGAGAACAGATAAAAAAGGTTTTATTCCATTTTCAAGGAGGATTGTATATTTGCACAAGAGAAGCCTTAAGCAAATTTCCCTCCCTGTATTTTAATAAAATTTGGTTTGGGATCAGCACAGAGTAACTTTGATGAGGCAGTTAAATGCAAAATTTACAGTGAATACTTATACTCGCAATGAAAAATTATATTCTGGGAAGACCACAGGTATGTTCCTCTTAAATGCATCATTATTAAATCACTGCCGCAAACACAGAATTAACAGGAAAAGAAAAAAAAAGAAAAAAGAAAACTGATGTTTTTTTTATTTAAACATTGTCAAAACAAGTGCTGTTTTTATTCCTGTTCTACATGTGACCTGATTTAGACTTATGTCTTCAATTCTGTAGATTCTGGAGAGAGAAAAACATTTGAGTCAACAGGCCATGACCCCTTCACATTCTTCTCCCACACTGCTCATGCTCAATCTGACCTTGAGCTGTAGGCTCAGCAGATGTCCAGGAGAAGAACTAGGAAGCAGTAGTTTTTTTTTTTTTTTTTTTTTTTTTAACATGCCACGTCCACATGGAATATGTGGAAATTAATAAAATGCACCTCTAACCTTTCTCTCCATTATGATTATACCCATCCCAACCCCGAGCTCGGCAGCTTTGCTATGTGTACATATTGCCAGATAACTGCCGTTTTCTTACAGTTGTGTTTTAGAACAGGCAGTAGAGGTGAGATGTGGTATTCTGAATAGACTTTTCCCCTAAGTTCACAAAAGCTCTTTCTACTTGTTATCCTGAAAAAAAAAAAAAATCAAATTCCCAGGGCACTTTTGTAACACTTTCTGTGTAACTCTCAGCATGGTTGATGTTATGGCTTCAAGAGGGTCCTCTGAAGTCCCAAGTTCCTCAGAGCTGATGCAGTGTAGAGTTGGAATCATCAGGAAACAAAGGACTGAGGGAGCATAAGCTCTCATTTTCCACAGCAAGTTAAAAGCAGCACAGCTCCTTCTAATGCTCAGAGGCCTATTTTAGATATACTGAGCTTTAATGTCTAATGCACACTGCTGAGCTCACTGACAATGTCAATGGTAAAAGAAGGACTTCAAAAAGCAACAAACATGGAATGTTCCAAAATTTCAGTAAGAGGGTGTGTTGCCAGCATGAAAGAGATGGGATAGGATTTCATTGAAAATACCCCCAAAATTTTAACATTTTATCTGGTTTCAATCAAAATTTTTTTGTTTTTTTTCTTAAATTCCTACTGAGCATTCTCACTTGGCAAATGGAGTTGCTGGGAAAGCAGAATATTCATTCATTTTCAGTACCCATGTATCCTGTTGAGGATTGCAGTGAAGCTGCAGCCTGTCTCAGCAGGAAGTAGAAATGAAACTTTGTGTGCATGGAGAAGAGACATTGTAAAGTGCTTTGTTCCGTACTGAGGTTAAAAGCATTATATAACATTAATGGAAAAAAAAAATGTTCGAATATTTAATGCATATGGAGATTTATGTTTCATATTTTTTGGACCCATGTGCACTGATACTGGAGAGATGTTAAAAAAAAGTGGAGCAAAGAAATTATCTTAAAATAATGAATATGGAATGTTCTGGTTCATGGTTATGAAATTAATTCATCCAACATAACACCAAATGCAAATTTTAACCTTAACCCTAAAAATCAAAAATGTCTATTGGTTAATTATTGCATGGGTTATTATCTTTTAGCAACCAACAAGTTATTTAATGAGTAGCTTTTCGTTTCCTAAGTCATCATGTGGAAAAACAAATCCCATTGTTGGGGAAAAGATCACAATTAGTCTTTTTAAGAAGGGTCAAATCATGGGCTTGCATCAAGCAGAGAAAACATCTAAGGAGGTTGCAGAAACTTATAAAATTGGGTTGAACTGAATGATCACTTAAATGTTTGGTGAAACCAAATTAAAGAAAAACACCAGAAAACTCAGGGCCATGTTTAATAGTGAAAGTAAGTGCATTTCCACATGCACAATGCAATGGAAACTCAAGTGATTGGGACTGAACAGCTGTGTAGCATAAGAAAACCACCAATCAGTGAGGCTAAGTGGAGAAAAAGGCTTTGATTTGCTAGGGAGTATAAAGATTGGACTCTGGAACAATGGAAAGGGGTGATGATGTCTGATGAGTCCAGAATAACCCTGTTTTAGAGTGATGGGAGCATCAGGGTAAGAAAAGCGGCAGATGAAGTCATGCCTAGTGCCTACTGTGCAAGCCTGTGGGGCAGTGCTGAGTTGTTGATTGGCTAAATGGCATTACACGGGATGGCTTAACCCACATGCAGTAGGCCTGTACGTAACTGTACTAAACTACAAAAGCTGTGCCTGTTAAATTATAAATACTCTCTCAGGTTGTTGATCATAACTTTCTGTTTTGGCAGTAGATCCAAAACTATATGGGACAGCTTCTGCGCCCAGACCCTGACCACAGCCCACCAATTAGTGACATCTGGTTTAATTAATAGGTTCTCATAAATCTCGAGGAAATGCAGTATAGCAGTCTTTTTTGGGTTAGTTAAAACGATCCACTGTGATCACCAAACATGCGTAATGATTGCTTTTATCATTTCATCCGCCTTGTTTTTTCATTCTTAATATACTGTCTGACCTCAGTAGTGGATTATCATGTAAACACAACCTCATAAGGTGCACTCAGTGTTCCAGCTGCAGCAAAAGAGCAGGGTCATTATGTGCTAATATGACAAGTTGAATTATGCCATCTTACTACAAAAATAAGACACAGTCAATTCATGTTTGTAGGGAGATTTTTAAATATATATTTTTTAAATGGTTAATTCCTCACTTATAATAAAAACTGAGTTTAAAATGTGTAAAACATTAAGTTACAGGAAACAGGTTTTGTTCAAACATGCCTAAATTCCAGTAAAACCTATTTCATGAAGAGGATTTAAATGTCATAGTGTTGAAGTAATTTGTTTATGCATTTTTTTTTTATTGCAACTTATTTTCTTTTTTTTAGTTTTAAGTTCATCAGGCCTACATTCATTTCTTCATTAAGCTATTTTATGTATAAATATATTTTTTTAATGACAATTACAAGCTTTTTTTTATCCCCTAAAGGTAAACCTCTGTTTCAGCTCTGCAATTTCACTGCTATTATTTTCCAGTTTACAAAGTTTCGTATCTCACTTTTTGTGGTGAAGTTTCTTTTCATACCGTGTGCAATTCTGTCTCCAATCACGCTGTGTAGTCTACAGTGGTTTTAGTAGATGTCTGCTATTTTTATTTAACCTCAAAAGTCACTCTGAGAGATCATGTGAGGAGGGATAATACACTTTAAGCCAACTCAATTGCTCAAGCTTCCACACTGCAGCTTCATTGCGCTGAGACAGCCCTGCGATAACGATCAGCTGTACTGATCTGTAATGACAGGGCAGGGGTATGGGGTTCTGGCAGAGCAGATCTGATGAATGTTTGAAAAGATAGGCAAAATGGCAAACAGGGAGTCCATCTGGCCAGGAGGGGGCTCTGGATGTCAGGAAACTAACAATAATTCTTCCTCATCATGCTTCAGAATTATTAAGAAGAGTTATTTGTGCCACTATCTTTATCCGTAGCTTTCTTGTTTTCTATCTATTGATTCTTTTTCTCCTCACCATTGTATATCATCACCATTTTCTCCATCTTGCACACCAAGGCACCACGCATTAGCTCCCTGGTCAAGTCTCTGACTGGTGTTGAATATTTCAATATGGCTCTGCTTATCTGGCAGCCCCTATGACCTGCCTGGATGAGCGAGTGAGAGCAAGAGAAAAAAGATTCACATGACGAGCTGTAGAATAGATACTATACACAGTCATATATAAGTGAAGAGCTTGCCTCAAGGTGCACAAGCACATGAATACCATATCTTCCCCCCACTCTCATTGTGCAGATGGATCCTGAATTCAATAACAGACACATTTCAGGCTTAATTTGGGATTTCACTTTTACTGGATTCTGTTGAAATAGCCAAAGAAAGAAAAGTGTCTTTTCTTTGTTAATGCAAGTCAAATAATCACGAGGGTTAAAACATTCTGGTTTTTTTTTGTTGTTGTTCCTTTTTCTTTGTTAAATTCATTGTAGTATTTGCAATGCAATGTACTGAAGTGAAATATTAAAAAACCTAGGACCATAACAACAGTTTCGTTTTTTCTTTTTTTTTTAAAGTGGGCCTCCTAAAACGTGAAAGCACAAAACTGTTGATTTTTTCTTAGTTGTTTTTGAAAGAATTTAAAACCCTATATGTTCAGTTTTGTAACTCAGAACACTAAGATAACCCAAACTTTTCACATACCCAAAGGGCAAACTAGCAATTTATGACAAGTTTTTCTTCATCATTACTCAAATGATTAATCAAAGTGCATGCAATTACTTTTAGAAAATTGAACGTTTCAGCTTTACAGCATTCACCATTAGACATTTTCATGGTTTGTAAACTGCAGACATTTTTGAGATGCAGTAGTCACCACAAACTATTCATCAAACTGCACTGAACTGCAAATACTATCAAGCAAGATTGCATACTTGTCAATATCTATTACCATTAGATTGGTGATTTCATACATGTAGTCCCTGCGTCTTAAACACATAGGCTTGCTCGTCCTTGAGTGGTGCCTGACACACTTACAGAATGTAAAATGAAACTGGGGAATACACATACAATGTAATCCCAAAGAAAACCCCCCACTTCCTCATTGTTAGTGCATTTGACTGGGTGGTTAGTGATTCTAGAGAATTGTGAATATGTTTGTTTCTGTCAAAAACAAACACCAAAGACTAGCAAGCTGTCAGTCTAGTCAGTAAGGTTGCACCATTGGGGGTTTGGCCAGTGGACCATGGAGAACAGAAGAAGAACCTGGCCCTCAGATTGAGACTGGCAGCCAAACATTAGAGGGCATTGCTTGGGGAGAGACTTGACCCCCACCAATAGTGGGGAGTTAAAGGATCATGGGATAGCACTGTGGGGGACCAGAGAGGGAAGAAGACACAATGCAGCCTCTAATTGGTTCTCTTTCTGGAACGGCCTTCGCTGCCTATCTCTTGAAGAACTGCTGTGCTCAGAGAGCCACAACTGAGAGGCCTGCAAAGCCTGTTGGATTTAAAAGGGAATCTGTATCTTAAAGGGATGCTGGGCTGCAGAGGGGAGGACCGCTGCAATCAATAATTCATAAGGCCATTCCTTATTAGGGTTTCTCCTGACTGGGCCGGCGGTTCTTATGCCCAGCTCTGTGTCGGATGAGAAGGTTCTTGGAAGGCAAAGCTGCACAGGAACTGCCAGCTCTACACTGTTGCTACAGCTGCCTAGCTTGCTCTCTCAGCCCATTCACTCAGTGTAGATCCCTTTGTTCCTCATGGTTTCGCAAGCCCTTCAAATATGAATCCAACCCTCTTAGCATAACAATGAGGATGTTATAGAACACTGCAAACAGCTGTTTGCATAACCAGATCCAGGCAGTCTCAAAACATGTTTTTTGTTTGTTTGTTTTTTTTTCAGTTAATTGTATTTACAACTTAATTTTTTTTTTTTTTTTGTCAGTAGTAAAATTTTCTGAGTGTTAGAAATTTAGGATGATCATCTTGCAGGGTCTGCTGCTAGGACTGGCTGTCTACAAACCAACCAATGTGAATGCAGCATGAAATGATATGATTACTGTTGCGGTGCTGGTGCTACTGCGTAGCAAAATGAAACAAAAACAAAGCATGAACAGTGTTGGTGGAAGCTAAACTTGTGTAATTGTAACAAAAAGGCAAATCATGACCATGCTAAGAAGGATTCAGGATGAAAAGAAAGGGTGAAAGAAAACGGATGATTAGGCTGCAGGCCACTGGGTGAGCAACAACAAAGCAAAATATTAATACCATAGTAATCAGTGCAGTCATTTTTTCAGTCTGTCAGGTAATAAATTCTACTTTGTGACTCTTGAATTTTAGGTTGCTTTTTACAGTCGCCCTACAATTCAGCAGGTATCATCATCATCATCGCAGAGTCTGCATATATTAAACATGACACTGTATAAAAATTTAAGAGATATTTGTCACACAGTGCTGTGCAGTGTGTAGCAGTATTTATATACAAAGATATACAACAACTGAGAGAAAAGCCAAGGTTTTGTTGGCTTGTGTTTCTGCCCCATCACACACTTGAGGTCTACTAAGTGCAGAGTCATGTAGAACTACTGGTCGGGTCTTTCTCATTAGACTGCAGCTGCAGCACATCAAGAGCAGATGAATTACTCATCTGCCATGTGGTAAGATCTAATCATAAACATGCAGCTCTTCTGGATGCTTCTCTATTATTAACTCCCCCAATGTTTTTCTCATACCATATTTGGCTTGTCATACAACCATAAACTAGAATGCAATTTACAATCTGAATCTTTAACCTTTAGGGGGTTTAAATTATTTTAGTTTGTCTAACCATTTCTGCAGATAATGTGATCACCTTGCAGTGATAAATGAGATTCTGAACATTATGGTCAAAGTCCACACGGGCTTTGCAAGAGGTGATAACCCTAAGCACAGTGAATTCCACATGTTCACTTAATGCCACTAAAAGTGACTGCTGTGCAGGTAGGAACCATGATGCGAAACAGATAAACAGTGATTACGCTCACCATGATAAATGAAAGGGCAGCTCGCCAATGTGAGGAGTTTTACTCATCATAGATCACAATTTGTAAGTGCTGCTTGCTCAGGTTGCCAGAGTGGAGTGGAAGCCAGCTCTTTTTAATTCAATCAATACGATGTTATGCAGCTGAATGCTTTAAAAAGAATGCTGCAAACAATCAGTTTCTTAATATATGTACAAAACTTTAAATCTGTTTTAGGAATGGCATATGGCATAAGCAGGAATGGGTGAGGAAAGGGGCACACAGTCAGACATTTTTACCACTTTTTGTCCTTTTCTAAAAACATGATTTCTTTGACCATCTAGTTTTTATGGTAGTTTTTAACAACACAATAAGGTTAACCTCCCATATAATTTTGAGGCATTATTTTCATTGGATACTTTTTGATTTGATCCCTTTCATTGTCATGACAGAAAGAAGAAAAATATTCACATTTTTAAATCCCTTACATTATTAATAATATTTCGAAGACACACTTTGTAACATTCCAACCTTAACACGCTGCGTTTCCGACTTGTTTGATGGTATAGTGACAGTTATTATGCATATTTCTGAAGCAATCGAATATCAACACACTGGCTGTTTTGAACACGCACTGTGGCTGATTCAACAAAGAAACACAAGAGGACATTATCAGAGAATGAGAGGAAAATAAAGAGAGAAAGGGACAGAGCAAGAGATAAGATGAGAGTCAAAATATGGCTGTCTTTTACTGAAAGGAAAGAGCTCACAGGTAGGATCTAAGATGGATGCTCAGCAATCGCTGAGAAAATCTGCAAAAGCTCCATAGTATGTCTTTAATTTTTTTTCCAGTGCTGTGCAAATAAAACACAGACATAACTATTTATACCCTATTCTTCAGTTCAAAATATTACAAAGGTAACATCACATATTAGCCTCATAGAATAACTGCCTAAGTCATATTTTGGCTAAATTGTGACATCTGTCTGACTGACTGTGCATCATAGCCATTACAACCTTAAAATAACTTTAGGCAACCGTACTATAAGACTAATGATGTTTGTTTCTTGAAAAGACAACAACATCAAAAAAACATAAACAAAAGAGATTTAATGCCAGAGATTTAAACTCTTTAATAAAGCTTAAACTGATGTTTAAAAACTCCATTCAACGGGTTTTGCAGTATAATTAACTAATTTTTGAGGCTTTGTCAAATTGTGAGCAGAGGAACCAAACTCAAGGTTATTACCACTTTAACTCAAATACCAGAGAAAAAGCTCAACCACACTCAAGACCATTATAGTGCCAGTTTCTTTTCTAGTGAGGCAGGTGGAATCTTGCAATGATTTGCACCATCACAGTAACATGAGAATTCCTCTTGCCGTACTCTAAGCTGTGTGTTTGCAGCCCGAGCACAATAGTTTTAGACCAATCAGCATCTTGTACTGGCAGATATAGGGGGGTCTTAGAGATTCACAGAGGTTTATGTAGATTCTGCTGTAACATCAGCACAATCATATATAATAAGAAATGGAGATTATCACTTTGTTTAAAAACTGAGGCCTTCCCTTAACTACAAAAATGTTTTTGTTGCTCTACTGACTGGTCTTTGGGAATATTTCTATTTCACCAACTGGCTCCAATTTGCTGATCAGCATGTAACAGATGGTTCAACTAATCACCTGCCAATTATTTGTTAAAGCAGCTGCCCCTTTCTAAACAGTTTCCCACAATGACTTTTCAAATAATTCTTTGTAACAAAGCCTCTGCAGCGTCAGGTAACATGATTCCCGAGGCTTTTCACTTTTGTCCTTGTCAAATACAGGGTCCTGGAAAAAGTAATCACTAATCACACCTTTTGGTGGCACACAATACATTCAGCTATCTACAGTGGAATATTATAAGGAAATTTAAACTGCCTGATGATATATATATATATATATATATATATATATATATATATTAGGGCTGTCAAGTTTTAATTAGATTAATCACAGCTTACAAATTAATTAATCACCATTTGCAACTGTGCCTGAAATGCTTTACTGTATTGTATTGACAGAAAAAGCAAGCTAATCTTTACGAATATTTAGTATTAACTGACCTTACCTTAGGTAAACCTCAGATGTCCAAGTGTCAGTAAATGCAGCATGTAATGTACTTCTAGTTATTGTTATGCATTATCTCTACCATGTTCTAAATCATAATGCAGAAATAATCCAGCATCATCTCACTAACCATCTCCATAGTGATAATATCTGTCATTAAACCACCAGATGTGATGGCTAAACTTTAACAGTTATATTGATAAAGAATCTCTGACAGACCTAATGGTCTTGCTAAAAAAAAAAAAAAAAAAAAAAAAAAAATCATTGTTTAAATCTTTGTTTAGCAGTTTTTCTTCACTTTTCTTTACATAAGATGATCACCATAGTTGTAATAATCAGTTCAATATTTTATATTTATATTTTATTCTAGATCCACCCCGGCATACCTATTCTATTCTATTCTATTCTATTCTATTCTACAGTCTAGCAGATGTTTTTCTCCAAAGCTACATACATCTGAGAGTAAGAACAACAAGCAAGAAATCAAACAGGAGGGGACATCATAATTAAGCGGTAGTCCAGTTGGACACAGGTGCTGTTGAATAGTGCTAAGGGCAGTGCTTTTTTTTTTTTTTTCCTTTGCTCCCTACAATAGTCCTTTGTTTAATTAGGAGATCACAATTTCATCACACAATAGCATCTTAGGCATAAGTGTACGCAGCTTATTCAGTGCTGAGTTGTGCCAAAGAGTTGAACAAATCTTTCTAACTCATTCTGACAAATAGAAGAGTTAAGTGCGAAAATGCTCCTTAAACAGCTGAATCTTTAGCTTGCTCTTAAAAGTAGATAAGGACACTGTGGATCGAACAAAGTTCGGTAGATCGTTCCACCATCGGGGAACAAAAGAAAATAGTCTAGCTACTGATTTCGTGCCACATTGTAGTGGGAGCACTAGGCGTCTTTCACTGGCAGAGCGTAACTGTCAAGTGTGAGTGTAGCTCTGCATTAAGAAGTAACGTAGACACGAGCCGTTTGGGTTATTTTTTGGTAAGCCAGAAGCAGAGCTTTGAATTTGCCAGTAAGGAGTTGCAGTAGTCAATGCATCAAATGACCAGAGCCTGAACCAGAAGCTGTGCCATTTGTTCTGTCAGGTCGAGCAGTTTCAGTAGAGTGGCCCTGCCTATAGCCAGACTAATATGGATAACACAGGTTGTTGTCAAGGAGGACCTGTGAGACCTCACTGAAGACTGTACTCTCTAGTAGTTTTGACAAGAACAGAAGCAGTAAGACCGGCTGGTAGTTGTCAACTTGGGCTGGGTTCATTGTCGGTTTCTTCAGCAGTGGGGTAACCCAAGCTAGCTTGAAGGCGGAGGAAAAGACACAGATTTAAGAGACAAGTTGATAACATGGGTTGCTGCAGTTTTGATTGTAGGTTGAATGTTCTGCAGGATGTCCGTAGGGACAGGATCAAGAGGACAAGTCGTGGGTTTTGGGTTGACTTGAAGTTTAGAGACTTTGTTCTCATTTAGAGAGTGGAAAGAGCAGAATGAAGCACCAGTAGCTGGTTTAGGTAGGCTGAGTTGGTCAGGCTTAGTGAATTGGTTACTGATGGTAACAACTTTTTCAGTGAAGTAGGAAGCAAACATTTCTGCAGTCAACACAGAGGGTGCCCTTAGCAGTACACAGTTGAGGCCATCATTTTGTGTGTACATGGACTCAACTAATTTTAGAGAGAATATGCTAACGACAGAGCCCAACACTAGCAATGTAAACAATAACCCAAAACCAAGACAGAAACTCAAGCAGTAACTTGACTGACTGTACAGTCCACCATTGACCTCAGTGCTTGTTCTGCTGAAGTTAAACAAATTCTCTCTTTTATTTGAGATTTTCTTAAAATAACAGCCTCTTCCTGCTCTGCCCTGAGCTGTACACAGTGGGTGTGAAATGTGTTGAAATCAGGGCTATTTTATACCTAAAGTATTAATCCTTTCTACCACCTGAAAACTACTTTGTTAGAGAAGGGTCCAGCCAAACTCAATACTTTGGGGTAAATATATATTGGTGTGAACCATGAACTGGTAGTTTCTTTCTTCTCAGGTGAACAATAAACAAAAGCAACAAGAGAGACATACAACAGTAAAACAGGTAAGCTGATCACTGACAGCTGTCGTTATTCACAGAACAAAGTGTCGGTGTGGAACCCTCTCACTGGGACAAGTGTCGGCGGCACCCATGTGTCATACCATCAATGTTCTTTATATTCTCCAATGGATGTATTGATGCATGGATGGACGTGCATGCGTTAATTGCGTTAAAAATATTAATGCAATTAATTAAATAAATTAGTTTCTGCCGTTAATGCATTATTTTTGACAACCTTATATATATATATATATATATATATATATATACAGCATTTTTTGTGGATTTGGCTAATCTTTATGGCCCAAGTAGAAGTTTAAGAAAAATAAATAAAAATAAAACCAACACTGAACTGCAAACATAATGTAAAGCAAAGAGCTTTTATCATATAAGCAAATCTGGCTGAAATGTTCAAATGTTTTCATGTCGTTGTATGAATAGTTTTGTTCTAAGTCAATATGTCTCTTTGGATTTATGCAACTGAGATAAGATCAAATATGTACAGAAGCTATAGGATGGGTAAGCAGGTTCCTTAAGGGGGTTAGGAGACTTCAAAACTCATTGACTAGCGTCTCTGTAGTATTATGGCTACAAAAAAACTAAGTAAATGATCTTGCATAAGATTTTACATAATCAATTAGCTTGTATGGTAAACAAGACTCATCTAAAATTTAACATTCCAGTTGAAAGAAAAACAATACATGTATTAAAACAATGCATACACTTGATTTAATTTAACATTTAGGTTAAACTTCTGGTCTGTCTCCCTCAAACTGCCAGTCAAACTCACTTACTCTGAGCCATGTCAATCAACTGCATTTCTTTCATCTTCATTAATTCAGTGTTTGATGTGGGAAGTGGGAGCCACCGCCAAGTAAGACTTAATGGTATACTCTACGATGTTTTCATTTTGGCTTTTTTTTTTATATCAGGCTTAGTAGTATGCATGTCAGATTCTGAATTTTTTGGTCAAGCCACAGCTTTGTTGCCAATTCTGCATATTTTATGTATTTCTGGTCTTGGTTTTCAGCCTACAAATATTGGCTGTTACAGGCTGTGCTTTTTGGGTCACAGGAAGGAAAAGAGTGACAGATCTGATTGCAAAGAAATTCCAATTGCAGAGACGTTAGAGAGAAAACGACCTTGTTTCTCACTTGATTTATTACCTCAGAATTTATCTGCCTAATTAGTTTATGATCTCAGTCACTTGTATCCAGTCTTCTTTAATGTAGTAAATTATCACCCACTTTAACGTGCAATAAATGGGTCTACCTTGCTTCTGTGGTGTTCTGTGTCACAGGGACTCAGTCTGCCTCTCACTCATGACTTGTAGGCCTACTTCCAATAATCAAAGATGGTGACTTCCAAAATGTTAAATTCAAGGATTTGAAATGGTAGTGTGTGAAATTGGTTACTTCCATCTACAGTTTTAGTTAGGATTCAGTTCATTTTCACTAATTAACTAATTCACTAATTAACAAATTAATTCTCTCTCTCTCTCTCTCTCTCTCTCTCTCTGTAGCTTTAAGCTGCTTGTGCCAAGAGATTGGCTGTGTTCTACAAAAAGGTAACACATAGGCAGAATGCTGCAAATGGCATTTATTTAAGAAACAGAAATGATAAAAAAACACCCTTTTGGCAGGCTTTAAAGAAAAGGTGATCCAAAATCCCAGCTGTAGTTTGATCCAACTAATCATACAATAAACACTTTTTCATGAGTCAAGCGATATCGTTGTGTATTAAGAACTTCTGAAGTAATTTAGTCACTGGAGGTCAATTTTACATGAATAACTTGTGCATCATTTTAGTGGGAGGGCAAAGGCCTCACTGAGTTTTTATGGAATGTAAAGTTGACAGCTTTGGGATTCCACTTGCAGTTGCAACATAATTTATTCTCTTTATCATACACCTTTAAAATCTGCATGAAAGGAGTGTTAAGGCCAGGGATTATCAGAGAGAAATCCCTCATCAGTGCAGCACTGTTTACTTTGCTTGGCCATAAACAGAGCCTTTCCCTTCAGAAAAGGAAAGAGGCTGCGAGTCCTCTTTGATGCCACTGACAACTCTGGCAGCACTGAGGTAATTTTTGTCCTTGTGGATCATCACCTGTTGGAATTATTTTTTTATCCTAAATACCATTCTCAAAAGTCAAATAACTTACTTGAGTATATTAAAACATCACAAAGCTGAGAGAACTTGACAAAACATATCCTTTTTGTTATTTTGGTGACTAGCTGAAGTTTTGTTTTAAGTGTGGGTGTTAAACTGACATTTGAGAAAATGATAAACCAAGAACAAACATGCACTTTAAATGCAGTCTTTGTACTTCGTCTTTTTGCTTTGGGGATTCTTTGTTTGTGTCTGACAACTACAGTATCATTAGTTGTTTATTTTAATAAGAGTTGGATTGGGGGGAAATTCTGCATGAAAGGCTTCTTTGTACATAGAAGATATTCCAAAATAATCTCAAATAAGACAGGAACCATTAGACATTGTTTGCCATGGAAATTAATCAGGCTTTGTTTATCGAAAAAACATCCTAATGTTGTATTCTCTTTGAAATAATGAGCTGCAGCAAGATGAAAACAAGTTAATTTCCTAATCCATTCCTCATTTTGCATTGCCCTATTACCCTTGAGTATTAGCAAGTTTTTTTGTTCTTGTATTTCTAGAAAACAACAAAATAGTTTTTATTGTCTTCAATTATTTGTGCTTATTATTTTCTTGTCTTTATCCCCACGTTTACAGAATAGTTTAGTATATGTGAATGTTCAGTGAAGTTAAAGGTGTAAAGTTAAAGAGCATTTTGATAATGGTGTGAGTCTGAATTTAAACCGGCCATGTAGATGGCTGAATTTTTAAAACTAGGTCATTTGCAGGGAAATGTAAATTATTTTGAAGGCTTTTCTTGGCTTAAACTCTTAAATGCATCATTGTAAAACAATTAAAATGATATAAATCTGTTGAAGAACGGCTGATGATCTCTTTTCCAAGACTCCCTAAAAATCTCATATTTCTCCAGGTCTGCCCTGGTTACACAGAGGACAAATGCAATAGAACTTTACCTGCTACTACACAATCAAACGTCATTATAAAGTAATAAGTAATTGACAGGTGGCATTCTGCAGGGTATTTTTTTGTGGAAGATACCTGCTACAAATGTTATTTCTACTGTAACTGAGATTTTATTTTTTTTAAGAGTGTTTTATTTATGGAGGGAGGTGCATCAGTATTTTGGTCAAGACTTTGCCAAACTGTGGAGCTGCTGCTGCATGACAGAGTTAAAAAATGACCGTTGACTGCTTGCTACCAAAATGCTCCTTCATAAAACTCTTCTTTGCATTAGCACTTTAATTGTATGACTTAGAATATGCCTGTCCATTCACCTTTTATTAACCTTCTTTCAGTGTTTTATGACAATAGCTTATAACAGGCAGACTTCTCATAAAAAAGCTGAAGTGACATCGCAACAGCATAAAAGTGTTCTGGTTAAATGAAGGCTGACTGCTTATGTTCACTTATTGTTTTGTCAGAAAGAGGTTTGTTTTGTTTCCCTTTTCATGTCTGTGCCTTTGGTTTCCTGCATGCTTCATCTCTGCAGTGTCACCTGGTTGTTAGGGTGGAGGTAGTGGTGGGGTGGGGAGGGGGTTTAGCTGATATAAATAGCTCCATTTTCTCTAGCTGTGTGTATTGTTACTCAGTGTTGCTGTCAGAGCCTGTTTACGCCATAAACAGCCTCCTCCTAAGGTCTGCGGTCCTCATACTGTCACATGTGATTGTCCGTCTACTGCTCAATGGCCCATTCTGCCAACATGCTGGAGAGGGAGGGAGGAGTTGAGTGCCCTCAGAAGCACCAGCAGCCACTGTCAATTGTGGGCCTTACTTTGGGCTTTGCGAATAAGCGAAGGTAAAGATTGATAGATGACACGAACAGAATGTTGTACAGGAGATGGGGGTTGCTGACAGAATATGCTTCAGATTGGAGAGGTCCTGAGAGGGCTAGCTTGACTTCAGCCACACATGACTAACTACCCTGAAGGCAGGTAGAGAAAAGGCCCTGTCATAATCTATTACTGCATCTCAGCTCTTGAGGCAACATTACAACTACACAGCAAATGCATCTGAGCCTTCTGTACTAGGCTGAGGAATGAGAATATGGGGTATCTGTGTTAAGTGAACTAAATTTGAGTTGTACAGCTTGTTAAACCTGATGCAGGACATGTTTGCTAGCATCCCCCGAGTAATATGTGGCTCTGCTCTTTCTAAAACACGTTTGTCATGAAAATCGATGTGGAGTAGCTCTACAACCACCTGGAAAGAGAGGTGTCACATTAGCACTGTGAAGCATTCAATAAACTCAGGGCAGCCATGTGCTAATAACTGCTAAAAGAAAAGATTAAGTGAGGGTTGCAATTGTCTTAGTCATTTACCGAAACTATTTTATTATAAACAGCAGAAACAGAAAAAATGTAGTAGCTGTATGAGACAAATTTACCTCATAATATGGATAATACAGTGCAGTGTGCTGCATTAGCAGCTGAGTTCCAGCACAACACAACTCCACTGAGTTATGCATTCATCTTGCTGCAAGGTGCATGTGTAATCCTTGCTCAGCGAGAGCGTTAGTCATATGTTAATCTTTCCTCAGTGAATGAGGAAGGAAGTGTTCGGAGTGTATTGTTCCTAATCTCTCTTTGATTTCTCCCCATTCTCTTT
The DNA here is from genome assembly GCF_017639745.1 of Melanotaenia boesemani. Lineage (NCBI taxonomy): Eukaryota > Metazoa > Chordata > Actinopteri > Atheriniformes > Melanotaeniidae > Melanotaenia > Melanotaenia boesemani. The sequence goes on along the minus strand of NC_055687.1, from coordinate 14,018,948 downwards.
CCGACTCCGATTAATACATAATTGAGAAAACAAACAACAACAACCAAAAAAAAACCTTTGCCAATCAAGCGTTTTAATGGAAAGTGGTCACACATAATCAAGTTGTGCTAAGACTCTAAAGAACAGAGGAAAGAATATTTATTTTGCGGGGTTACAGAGAAGATTTAGAAGCTATTTAAAACTTTTCTTTCATAACTTGTGGTTTCCAGCACAATTTATTTGATATCTAACTTAATCAAAAAAAAAAAAAAAAAAAAAAAAAAAATCGTTGTCTGTTACCATTAAAATTGTAGTTCCCTGTCTTGCACTGTCTCTTTGAAATTATAGACACGTCTGACTAGGATAATCTGACTTCTCACCAATCAGAAGTAGTTGATTTGGTCTGAATGATGGCACAGAATGATATCTTGAAACTTTGATTTGCCATTTTGTGGAGCAGAATGAAAAGCTTGAATCAACAAGTACATAAGCTAGTGGTAGCACTTATGCTGCACAGCTTGTCATGAAAAAATAAATACTCCACCAAATGTGCAAGCTGTTGCCTAAACCTAAATATAAACTTACAAAGATATTCAAAGTTTAATACCATCTCCATCAAATGAATATTGACAGTAGAAGTCCAGTTGTTGCAAATAAAAATTAAACAAATGACATAGGCTATAGAGGCTTAATCTCACTAAATGGAAACAAAAGGTTTAACACACTATTGATGGATGGTGTCTGATTAGTAAATGAAATGCTGGTGTTTATTTTGGAAAGCATGACCCTACTTCCAAAACACTAAAAAATTAAAAGCTGGGCCTCTTAAGCTGATAGGAGGATGAGATAACATGAGCAAATACAGGGTCAGCTGTCAGATGAGGGTAAGAAATAAAATGGATACCTGTCATTACAATGTGCCAGTAAAAAAAAAAAAAAAGTTATTAGGGGCAAACTAGATTTAGATGACCTTTCAGCTCATAAATGGTAATTTAATTGTAGTTAAAGTGTCAATATAGATTATTTTAAACCTCAATAAAGCAGCAACAACCTGCTGTGAATTGAAAATACAGACGTTCTTTCAATAATGCACAACTCTATCTGTCTCTGCTTGTATTGTATTAGCTATTCAAAGCCTTTGTTTTCATTGCTTTGACAGTTGCTTGTGCTGGTTCTTTCACACGTGCTTGTGTGTTCAAACTCACACGTGTGGTAGGTTTCTGTCTTTTTTCCTCCACTGACTGATGAACCTTCTAAGACAAGAATGCAACTGAAAGAAAGATGCAGCGAGAGTCTTTTTAGGTGAGCTTCTATCTGGAGAAAGACGCCATTCACTTGGCCCCAAGTTAGATTTTCCTTTCGGTTTTAGACTTTGTTTATTTTTAACCCCAGAGCCTGTTGCTGTTTTAACACACCCCACCTTTCAAAATATTACACTATGCATCTATAAGAATGTGGCTATCTAATCCAGTAAAGATTGACTGAATTGCCTGAATGCCATTAATGACTAGAAGTGAATGCAGCATGTACTCATCTACTGATGCTTGGAAGACAAACACATATCATATTTGATGACCCTGCTGACACAGTTTACAGTGCAGCATGAAATCTAATGTCTGGAAATCATTTGGATTTTACAGGAAGGAAATAACAATGGACATCAGTCTGTTGAGTGTTTACTGAGTACGGTACAACAGATTTGAACACTCATCTAGTAAGACATTGTTTTGAGTCTGGATGATAAGCACAGTTAGCACAAGCAGCAACAACAGCAGACAATATAAAGAAAGTGATAAGAAAGAGTTTTTCCATGATAAACATAGACTTGGAAAGGTCAAGGTAGTTACAGCACCTTGCCAGAGTCATTGCTCATAATCTTTAAATGGTGGTGATTGTTTTCTTGACATGTACTGTGGATACAGTAGAAGAGCTGTGGTAAAAGACCCCAACGTGTGTTTTATTGACACATTTGTGCCAGACCTTTATATTAAAGTAAACAATGAAATGAATCTTTCAAATGCTTTTCCCTGAGCTATGAAGTTATAAAAACACAGATTCCCTTGTTTTCTTTTTAAATCAAATATATTTATGGGCCTAGTTATTCTTTGCCACCTGCATAGAACATACCTTGTTACTATTCACAAAAGAAAATCTATGTTAAAGAAATAAGTGTCAGACTACATCATAAAGAAATGAATAGTGCTGAAACGAAAGAACTCTTCTATCAAAAATAAAGCATCCCTGATTGTGCCTTACTTCATGCACAGATATTACATAGTCTTTCAAGAAATAGATACTATCCCTCTGCCATTCTGTACAGATTGCAATTTACTTCAGCCATTAAAATTACAACACTGGCTATTTACAAATGCAGTTAAGGTGGTTGTATTGTAGGGCTGGGTGACACTGCAAAATTTGGTATCGATTGGATACCAGGTAAATTCAGGGCAAGTATCCCAGATACTAATATCAATACCAATACCAACACAATACTAATACCAATACCGATAAAAATACTTTTTCCTTGAAATTTCACAATCATTTAATGATATTGCCTTTAATAATTGATAATGATTCTGATCATAATAAAACAAAAATTTTGTCAAACAAAACATTTTTTTGTTGAATTGAATGGAAGACCTAAGAAATGTGTACTTATTTTTCATTTGTAAACAATATAAAATAACATCATCAGTGTAACAAAATATTAAAATAAGTCTGTTATTCCTCTTTATCACACCTAATTGTTTGAGAAAAACAGAGTCAACAGTGCAAATTAGCTAAACAAAAGCAAAACCTGGTATTAGTTGGCTCTCATTCGCATTCTCTTTCTTCTTTTTGCCCCCAAAGCCCTTCGCAAAAAAAGTTACCGATTTCATCATGCTATCGAACAACACTGATACTAAGCTTGGTATTGATACAATAGATATTTGGACTAATCTGCCCAGCCCTATTGTATTGTGATCCACATGCCCTTTGTATGTGCATCCTGCATTCTTCCTTTAGGCACAATCACACATTACATGTTAATAACATATATCATATAAATACATCCTGAATGGCAATTAGTGAGGCAGTCTTTTTGCATAAACAATAGGAAGCAGTTTTACTGCAGTCTGATATGTTGTTTACAGCTTTATTGTATCAATCAACAGTAAGAATTGCTCAGTTTGTCTCAGGGTAGTTTAAAAGATTCCAACTCTTGGTGGAAACTGAAGTTTGATTGGGTTTGTAAAAATATTAAAGGCACTTGTACTGGCATCCTAATAACTTCAGCAAGTACATAAAAAAGTAAAAAGAAGAAAAATTTAAATTTTCCTAGCTCCATAAATAATCTGATCTGATTTGGTTGGAAATCAGTCAACTGAATTGCAGTCTGAGTCTGGTTTAACCTTGCGCCTATAATACACGTTTGGGCTTTTGTGCGTTGATCCATAAACTATATTTTTATGGAACTGATTGTGAAGAAATCAGGCAGAAGTGAAACTTTTTGAGTGGTCAAACTGATAAGCATTTCTGTGATCATTATTAGTGTTCCCTCCTGGTTTTCTTTATCCAGATGGGTGCGTTTTACTGATCCATGAAGTGGTCATTCAAGTGTCACTCTATGAATAGGAGGCTGAACAAGCAGAGGCTGTTGTCATAGCAACTGCCAGGAGAACACAGGTAAGGGCACAGACGATTGCCTGAACTGAAGAGTGCTTGATGAGGGGTAGGAGCCACTGTACAACCCTGGCTCAGTGTGTCAGGTCCAACATGACAAAAAAAAAAAAAAAAAAAAAAAAAAAAATGTAATTCCCAAATTTTTTAGGACCTGTCTGATTGACCAACTGGATCTGTCCAACTTCACACGTTTTGTTCTAGTTGAAACCTTACAGACTTCTGACAATGATATATTAATGTGCAGGTCTTGCTGGAAGGTCAGTAAGTCAACAAAATGCTTACTTTTCTTGAAAACAGCATTAATACCGCACAAAGCTATAACACTGGCCATCTATTTTAGGTCATACTATTTTCTTCATTGCTATGCCTATTTATTCAGTAATATTTTTCCACCCTTGACATTACCCTTGTACAAGGTGTTCTAGAGTTTTTGTGAATCATGAGGATGCTGCCTCATGTAAGATTATGGCTCTAATAGACCTCTACAGATGCCCTATTATTGATTCTCACAGAGAGCGAATAGTCAGCTTAATGTACCAAGCCAGTGGAGCAAAACTGACATCATCCAAGCGTGGCTCCCTTTTCCAGCACAGCTCATGGAGGTAAACTTTCTTTTTAACAAAGCAGCACATTTATGAGTCACACCCCCGGTTTATTAATTCATTGTCGAAAATAAAATGTTTAATTTTCATTAATATTACAGACTATATAAAGAAACTGTATAATGTCCATGTGCCAAAATGTCACAGTATGAAACTTTTGTTTCGTGCAGACCCTGTGTACTGTCTTGTTACCATGCTGCACCATCCGTCACATGTTGTAGAGGGCCAAAACTGTACAATAGCCACTCAAAGTCAAAATCAGCCTCGTGTGAAAGAAAAGATGTCGGCGGGTAAGAAACAAGAAAGACAGCTGCACTTGTCACAAGAGGTGTGAAAGATTTGTTCATGATGGCTGAGTTGTCACACTTTAATGTCATTAATAAAGTGGAGCTCTTCTAGTTTTTCTATCAGTGCATTCATTTTTATTCAAGTAGCCAGATTGATCAAGATAATATGATGTGTAACAGTGGAATAAGACTATATAGTTCATCTCAATACAAAGATAAATGATCCATAGAGTAAAACATCATTTAGCAGTGCATTATGTTTGCATATTTGTCATTTTGCTCGCCTTGGGTAATGTATTTTGCTTCTATGCCCATCTACTACTGCGAACTAAGTAAATCAGATAATGTAATTATAGTTCACCATACTGGGAGCTCTTTCCTGAAACTGTTGGCAATACTATCATCCAATTAGTACTTGCATTTGATTACAAATTTCACATTGCAAATAGTCTAAGCCTCCATTTATATGTAAACAAATTGCGTTCACTGAATATATTTAATCACCACTCAAGAGTTGTGGATCTAGTCATTTAAATCTTAACATTACCATGTATGTTTTAAGGACCATGAATACATGCCTAGAGCATACACAATGATAAATACACATATCTAGTGGTCATACATATTCATGTCATCCCGCTGGGGCATTCATTACTTGTTCTGCTAGAATATGCAAAGTACTCATACACAGGATTGCACACATGCACAGTTGTGTATTTATTTATGTAAGTTACTAAATATTATGGTCCTAAAACACCAAAGTTAAGGTTATACAGAGACACCATTTGTGAAAAGCTGAAATATTTTAAAAAGGTGAGTAACTACTCGATAGCGTGAAGTTGATGGTTCTCATCTTTTGTTACACTGAAGAGAGTATTTGAGCTGAGCTGTTTGCATCTGGACAAAATTATGCCTCTGTTCAGGCTCGGTCCTGCGAGTTCAAACTGACAGATCTCAGAGATGACAAAGCCCAGACTGAATGAGAGAGAGAAGAAGGAGTGAGGAGAAATGGATTTAAGGTAAAATGTAATGTGATATGTGTTTTTGTCTCTGTCTTCTTGTTCTGTGTGTATTCTTTATGTTTTTCTAACCAAGTTTAGCCTCTCTCGTTCATGTTTATTGATTTTACAGTCATTTAAGTAACACGCCTGGGCTCCATGTTTTAGGAATCTACAGTAACAGCGCAAGTTATTATTTTAATAACTATTTTTGTAATCAGAACAACTCACAAGAGTTCCTTTCATTTTTCTGCTAAACAATTTTTTTATTTTAAAATAACTCTTGTAAATATTATGCTGGTATTTTTTGCTATACATCGCCTGGTGACATCAGTCCTTAGCTGCCGCTCTGGGTGAGAGCAGAGAGGAAAGAGAGGGATAAACCACTACAGACCCAACATACTGAGCTCATCACCCACAAATAGTTACAGACAAACTTCCAAGACATCAGGCAGTGTTGTGGGGACCCTTCCACCTGAACCTCGCATTGTATTGATACAGTCCAATAGAACTGAGCGTGAGTGTCACTTCAGTCAAAAAGAAGCCTCTGACAAGAACAGATCTCCTCTCATAAATTTCTTTTGAACACGACTGGTGTCACAGAAAAATTGGTGATAATGAATTGATTTTCCTATTTTAGTCACTAATTTAGGCCTCCCTCTTAAACAACCCATCAAAATTAGTTTAGTCAGATCCACAAATTCTTTCTTCATTCCTTTAAACATGAATTAACACCACAAATTTATTAATTCTTGCTTCCTTTTCCTACATTTTACACTTCTTCACAATACACACATTGGTTGAACATCATATTTTTTTTTACATTTTCTGTTTATGCTTTAAATATTTATATTTAATTTTGTAGAAGAGTTAATAAATATGTCATATTATATCATAACTGGTCATTGTCTGTGGTTTCCTTGTGTGGTTCTAAGATCAAATCGAGAATTCTTGAGAACTGCATGAGACTGATTAATTTAATGATATAAGCTATTTCGATTTTCTTACTATGGGTGGTGCCCTGAATGTATTTTATTGTTACACCTGTCAAGTATTTAAATAGTTACTTTTCTGTGAAAACTATAGGTGTAAATACTATTAAATTTACCAAGGAAAAAGCACTGGGAATTACAATGTTACATTTACTGTAGAAACTCCACAAATCTTGCACTCAAACCAGGGAAACTTTTACAAATGCATTTATGTCATGGCTTGCAAACATAACATCATCCACATCTCTCAGCAACTAACTTCCCTCTGGGCCTCTTCGGTAATTCATTATAGCATATTTCAACACTACAACAGAGTTTATGCTGGCCCTTAACTTCAGATAATGAACCTGTCCCAGAAATATACAAGCCCAGTCTCCTTTTCTATTGTCTGTGTTTTCTAAAGGACACTTTTTCCACTCTCTTAAAAGACAGTGTGATGGTGCCCATCTCCTTTTCTTTTCATAACAGGGCCAACAAAACACACTGATCCCCCATTGTGTCCCATCCTGATCTAAGTCTCTGTCCGTTTTGCTGTCTCCTACTCACTGGTTCAACGTATTTTATTCCCCATTCAGTCATCCTCCATTACTCACCGTCTTTTAAGTTAAAGGATATGTTGACGACTCACTACCTCTGTTTAGCCATCACACCATGCAGTCCATGAGCAACAATACTGATCTTATTTGGCAGCATCAGAATGCATGTTTCAGCAAACATCCTCATTGCTGATGTAAGCAGAGGAGTCTAACTGGACATGTTCAGCATTGGAAGTGCAGTCACCTTTGATAGGTTGGCTTTTGTTGGCACTTGTCTATTCAGATAGTGTCAGCACCAGGAACTATATTTGACCCCACATGCCTTGCCTCCCCCTTATTGTTAGAGTAGCAGGTGGACAGTTTGATTCCTACTGAGCAATTGTTCCTGGTATGACAATTTCCTTCCTTGTTCCTCGGGTGCATATTAACAGAAGTTAGTTGTGCAGTGTGCTGTGTTTACAGTTCCCAGAACAGAAAAAAAAAAAAAAAAAAAAACTTGAAATATCTGCTTTTTCAACAGTGTTAGGAATCATGGTGAGAGGGAAGCTTTGTGCATTGTACATTGTATGTTATGCTTCCCCTGTAGGCATGTTTTCTTTTCACAGTTTTGAAGCAGTGTTGCATCCAAACACCTTGTTTCTTTTCAGCATGATTCTGTGATACCTGCAGGAAATATTCAGCGAAAGTCATTCCTGAATGGTTATGGGATGTGAAATCACACAAACTGGCATGTATACTGTAGGGTTTTCATCCCTTTGCATCCACCTAAGGAGTAATGTGAATGTGACCCACTTGATGAAAGAGATTAATGATTAGACATTTTAATCATAATTTTATGAGCACAGGTGTTGCCCTCCAACCTCCTGCTGTAGAGAGAGGAGTGCTTGGCTAGGGATGTTTGAACAAGGGCATTGTTCAAAATTTGCTGTACTGTTTTAACAGAAAATGGTAAAACCTGCATTGCCAGCCAGAGACCACAATCCCTGCTCATAAAATGGTTTATAATTTATATATCTTCTTCAATGTTTTGTTTTTTTGTTTGTTTTTATCTACAGTATCTGACACTTGATATTACCAAAGCTCACATTTCTTTTGTTTATTTTGTTGTACAATAGAGTAGTAGAAATAATCACATTTCATATGCATCAAGATGAAGATTCTGAATCTATTCATGAATGTCAAAAAATTATTACTGTATCTGTTATTTGATATAAAAATGCTATCAGAACACAAAAGATGGAAGGAACTTCTGAAAAGCAATCTACTCTGTACATAAGATGGCTAAATGAATGAAACCCAATCAGTATTCTAGGCTTTAAAGCTAGCATATGGGACCACTTTGACTTTTATGACGTGTGCTAATTTATTTTGGAAACACAGAAAACATGATAGACTACATTACATGTTTCCAGTGAGGGATGATGAAAACAAACTTCCATCTAGAGGACCATCAAGTGTGTGATGTCACAGCTTCATCCCAATTCTGAAAGGGTGAAGCAATTTACAAACACTACAAGAAATTTTATTGCCAAAGTTTTGTTTTGCATTATATCTAATAAAACCTGGACTTTCCCACTATGTTGAGTATAATTTTGTACAAAATACAACATCCATTCTTGAAGCTATTTTAGTGAAGCAGTGATTTCACTCTCTGCAAAGGGAGTAAAATCAAAGTCACAAAATTATTTAAGACAGCAGGTTGGATAGCTTTAGTGCATAATGCATGCCATATTCCCCCATAATCTTATAGCTTAACTGTATATTTTACCATATTTGGTTATCAGATGGTTTCACATTTGCTCCAAACAACGAGCAATGAACGAAGTGATTGTACATAACAGGAGGATGTTGATTAGAATTGTAATATGTCATTGTACATGGAAATGAAGTGAGGACTAAACACAGGGCTAATGAGAGGAAGGCGGATATATCAACCAAGACTTTATTCTTCAACATAAACTCCTGTAAAAGCAGGAAGTTTCAGAAACTATATAAACAACAGGCAAAATTATGGCTACATTCACACTGCAAGCAAAAGTCAACAAAATCCAATATCTTTTTTTTTTCTTACATATATATATATATATATATATATATATATACATATATATATATATATATATATATATATATATATATGACAATTTTAACAGAACAAATCCTTTTTTTCAAATCCAACCCAGACTACTACATGGTATTAAATTGGATATGTCCAGTCTTTTTCAGTGCTACCTCAGTCTGAATGATCATGCTGCATTTTATCTGACTTTAATGTCATTGAAGTGAAACAGATGTTACAATTCTGTGTTGGTGCAGGGAACACAGTGATATGAAATGTAAACAATGGACAGAACAATGTTATATCATAATTTTGTCAGGTTAAATAGCTAACAAGTGTTGTATCCATAAACATGAGACTTCAGTGTGAACATGGACTGTTCACACTGAAGTCTACGTTGGCCCTGAAGTGTTACAGCAGCTTTTGTATTGTTGTGACACTTTAGGGAGTCTGATGGGAGTCATATTTAAACTTATAATGTACGCAACCATGGGCAGAAAAAAATCAGATCTCAGCAAAAAACCGGAGTTGAGCATTAGGACCTGCAGTGTGAACGACTTACTGATAGTGACGGGACTTACGGTGCCAAAGCTTCAAAGCATGTGTTGAGAAATCCAGGAAGTGTTTAATGAACCATGAAATGCTCTCCCCTTCCTCTTTTCCAGATGCACCCATAATTGTCCATCTAACATTGTATGCCTTTTTCAAATATGGATGTAAAAAAGTAGGTTTAAATTGGTATGTTTTCTACTAGGGCTGGGAATCACTAATTTCCTGAATTGATTCAATCTGATTCATAACAATCTGAATCTATCAAGTCATGTTCGATGCCATATCAATTTATTTACAGATGTTTTTATAACAACAGCAGTTTTAAATATTATATATACTGTCAAAGCTGTGAACATAATCCACCAAAAACCATTTATCCTCCTTTTTTTTTAAGTTTATGATAATTTTCCTCATTGGGTCATTTTCCTCATTTTCCTCATTGGTAGCACTCAAAACAATTTTTTTTTTTTTTTTTTTGATAGAACTCAAAACAATTTTGAATTTAACAATATCTTGGCAAAAGAAGCTGATTTTTGGACTGAATCGACACAGGCAACATTTAATTGTGTATATATGCTAAGATCTCAAAGAGCATCATTAAGCCACACATGACTAGGGTTACTGCTGGGAACATAAAAAAAAAAAAAAAAAAAATGATGTCCAAGTTTTATGAAGAGATTATTATTATTTTTTAAACCCAGCTCTATGTACTTCTACCATGGAACATAAACCATGATATATTAACCAAGAAAATCTTATGCATACTATTGCCAAACAAGCATGTTGCTAAGGGGAATCAAAAAGACAACGCTTGAATGAAGAATGCACAGTTAAATGAAAATAAATGTATTATTTGCTCCTGGCAGTCATTCCCTTTCCAAAGGCAAGATGGCTTTGGTAGTATAACGTGCAGTTAAAATGAATATGAACCCAGTTGCCTGTCTCACAGACTTGGGCCAGCAGGGGGATTTGTGTACACATGAAACCTCGCAAAATGAATGGCTGGATGACTTCAAGGATTCATGAAGCTTCATCTCGCCATTATGACTGATTAAAAGACAGAGAGGGAGAGAGAAAGAGAGAGAGAGAGAGAGAGAGAGAGAACACATGAAGAACAATGAACCAACAACCAGGTGCAATAAGGGAGCATGTAAACAACCGCACTTACCAATTTAGACTTATCAAATAAAACAGGAAAAAAGATGGAATAGAGGACTAAAAGACAGCTTGAATTAAAAACTAAAGAAAAGACCAGAACAGAAATCTAACAAGAACAAAACCCACAGATTATGGCATATTAATTAGCATAATATAGTGATTCCTTATTAATTTACTACAAATACTGCTACATGCACACTTTTTTTTCCTGTTGGCTAATTTCAGTACTGGGAAATTTGACAGAAATGTAAGCTTCCAATAAAATGACCACATTTCATTTATTTGCTTTGTTAAAAGAATTTTTTTTATTAAAAAACGTTGCTTTGTAAGTACTAGGTCCTTTTTAGATGCATCTGTTATAGTTTTATAAATGCATTACAGGCGTCTGAATTCTAACCAAATTGCGAGATAGCTAGAAATTCCCCATATTTTACTAACAATCTATGACTTGGCCGGCGTTTGTGAATTATTTTGTGTAGTCATGATTCTAGGATATGTTATTACACAAATTCATCTATTTATTTATTTTTTTAACATATTCATACAAACATCCAGATTATAGCTCAGCAATGCTTCTACAAGATATGCACATTAGTTTAAAGGCAAGAAAAAGTAGCATTGACACCTTGTGTTTTAAAACAGAACTGCAGTCGAAAGAGAAAAACATGGAGAGCGTTCTCCCCCACTCCCCCTTGGAGAGTTTCATGTAGGTTGCCGGTTTGTGAGAGGACGGTTCTTTTATATACAGTCTATGAAGGACGGAAAACATAGCGCCAGCAAACATCATGATGAGAAGCGAAGATGATTCACACACACAGTAAGTTGCTATGCTTAGCAATGCTAGCGCTAATTTCATGCTCTAATTTACATTAGCATAGAGTGTAAACAAACACTACATTAATCAACAAATGCTGCACAGCAGCAGTTTTCCCTTAGTATCACTTAATCAATTCATTTGATAGTAATTTCATAAGTTTATAATGACACAGTATTTACTTGGCTCAAACATAATTACATTTGTTGTTGTTAACTAACAGGCCACCAAGTTACTCCACTAATATCTCCATACAGTCACACAAATTAATTTAATGAGTGCCGATGAATAAATTAGACTAAAATCTTTGTAAATCAAGATAAACTTTTCAGTTAATTTAGGCAAAATTCCGGTGTTTACCTGTTGAGGAGAAACTTTGCCAGCTCAGACTTCTCCACCTTTCAAAAGATTCTCCAAAATTGATCCTCGTTTTATTCTGTTTTTGGTCGTTTGCCTTTTTAGCAGGATGCCGAGGCTTTTTAGGTTTTTCTAAAACTATTTCTGGTCCGCTTCTTTTACTAGCTTCCATACCTGCATGCTGTTGCTCTTTTGCAGACATAAAATACCAAACCCTGCCTTGTTGTTAGGCAACCGTGGGGAGTCGCATTTGATTGGTTAAGGAACCAGGAAGTTGAAAAGAGCAACACAGTGCACCAACTCTTACTTTGAAGGAGAAAAACTTGCCAGACATTGTTGATGTAGGAGACAGATTGTTTATAGGGAAGCTTCCTTTTATCCCTCGCAGCAAATGAGAACATTTAAAATTATTTTTAAGGACAAAATCCTAATTATCCAGCCTTTAACAATATGTTAAAAAAGAGGAGTGTTTGTTTCACTGATCTGCAGCAGTTCTCAGGGTTGCTAAGCAATCATGAATCATCTTTAGGTCCAGTTTAATGAAACTGGTAATCCAGTAGTTTTTTTTTTTTTTTTTTTTTTTTTTTTTCAGAGCACACACATCCCAATTGGCTGTCTTTTCTTCAGGCAAACCCGGAGGTGCCAGACTTCATCTGCTCCCGCCCTGCTGGAGGGGATATCACCAAGTCTGATAAATGGTGAATTCCTGACGGATCGCCTCCAGTCAGTCAGCAGACAGAAAATAGCTCAGAGCTCATATGACAAATGTTATCCTCCCCCCACACTCCATTCAGCCCTCGAAAAGATGGACAGCCTGCCTTGTTGTTATTTTTTCTTTATCTTTTCTAAACAACACGCTCAACTGTCAGTAATGCTAACGATTACCACGTCCACCCACAAAATAAGTACATTTTCAGAAGACAGCTTTAATCCCTTTAACAGACGCCTGAATTGATTTTAAGCTTCAGAATCATTAATTAAAGCACAGGACATTTCCTGGCAAGCTCCACATTGATGGAGAGCAGATCATTAGTGATCCTTTGGGTCCTTGTAATATACTCTTCTGACAGTGGGCAATTCAGCACTGACTTTAGTAGGAGGACCCACTCACAAATCAACCTTGTTGACCTGTAATTTGTTGTGGGGTGGATATCTGCTGCACTAAGAATAAGGAGCTACTCCCTGATGTTTATCAATTATTGGCTTTACATTAGTTATTTAGAAGCAGGGTTTAGGCGTTCAGTAAAATTACAAATCACATATAAAGTACTTATATTTGCTAAAGATTTAAAACTTTGGTATCTTTCTGTGTTTCTAACATCATTATGAATTATAATAAGCAGAATCATCACAGTCATTGATTTGCTTTTCTCTGTGTATCTCATTATCTGCATTTCTTCAGTACTGCACAGTTGTGTTGATCTATTAAGGCTGGTGAGTCTCACTGAGGACTCTAGTTCAATAGCAATGATCACCAATCCTAGAATCAATCATGTCCTTATTTCCACACTTGTAAGTATTGGCAATTTGATAGATCTTTTAACTTCAGGGTAAAGCATGTAATTAAAAGGCACAATAAGGACCCTTACAGTTGCAAGGCTTTTGCATTTCAAATTATCCCAATTTTAGAACTTCTGTTGCAAAAAGAGATGGACAAACATGCACAGCAGCACTACTATCAACCAGAATACCTGAAAATAAAGGATAGCAAGATGTCACAATATCCCCGAACACACTTTAAAAAGCTACTGACCTTTACAAGAGGGACGTGCTTTCACTCCATTGACAACAGACAGACAGATGGAGAAAATTAAATGACAGGCTTTCTGAAAATACTATTTTTAAACAAAAAAGAAAAGAGAAGAAGCAATAAGTCAACAAATTACTTCTTGTAGTAATATTAATTTGAGACCGCACATTTTGTGGTTGCAGTTCCCCTGTGAACCACAAATTTAAAGAACATGAAGGCTTAAGGTCACAAATCAAATGAAGCTCTCAATTGCATCTTCAGCTAACATTGATTTCCGGGGTCTGTGGACGACCACAATTCAATGCTTAGCTCCTGATTAAACAGCAACAGGCATGCTTGAAAAAGTACCAGAGGTTATCTCTTGCTTGCCATCTACACCATTGGGAATCTTGGGCTGATATTTTACTGGTTAGCTCACAGAACAACTTCGTATTGATGGAGCATTCTATAACATATGGATCAGGGCTTCCACTGGTCTTGACACAGTTATAATCAGTCTCACAAAGGGATTTAGGGCCTACTATAAATTCATGGTCAAAAAAAGAAAAAAAGAAAAAAATCTACAAAGGTCGGTCCTTGTCCAAAGCTTTGAAATATTCTTAAGTTAATTGACAGGTTACCTGTAATTTTGGCTTTTCCTCTGTTAAATGAAAAACTATTCTTTTCTTTGAAGTTAAACTAAACACCAGTTAAAAGAATTATGAAACATTTGAGCTCAGCTTGGCAGAACATTTGCAACTATTATCAACTGACCATGACACGTGCTTCTGATTCCAGGATTTCATTCAAAATCTTAAGTGTGTAATTAAAAGTTTAACACAGGATAAAATTGTGGTGCTACAAATTCTAACAATTACTGAGGAGAGGAGTCATTTCAAAGTTGTTGCCATTTTCATCTAAGGTTGGAACACAATGATTTACCCTCTCTGACAAAAGGGACTTGCACATTTAGAATTTTACAGCCAGGCCAGTACCCAGCATTATCTGGCAACTTGCTGAACACCCAAATAAAATGTGCTGTAAGGAGTTTTTCCCTTCAAGGAGGATGTAAACGGATGGGGTGCTCTGCTAAAGTAGATTTGGGGGAGCCAGCCGAGGCTGACTAATCAGAGGGTGCTTGGGAGAGCATTAAGACTGACGTGTGGAGGGGAAATGTGACACCTGGAAATTACACAATGTAATGGAATCAGCCAAGTGGTAAATGTAGCTTTTAAATAGGTTTTGTGTTCTCCATTAACTTGCCAGACACTGATTGGTCCTGACAGCAAGGGAAAGTGATGGTCAGCATGTTGCCCCCTCCCTCCAGTACAGCCTCTAGTACATACGCATAGACCCAAACACATTGTGGGACATGGAGTTCTTTGTAGTTAGTAGGGTGTTTGAATCCAAATAAAAGGCTGGTTGGTGCTCATTGCAGAGGCTCATCACATCCGAGTGCTGCAGTTATGTTCAAATTTATACTTTTTTTTTTTAAATAATGGTACCGTTTAACTTGTCTCTACATTATTTAAACACGCACTATAGAACTTTTGCAATTTTCTCAGTGGTGCGTCCCCTATCGACGACTAATTTGCCGTCCATCTTGCATCCTAGTTGTACTGTGAGTTCTCTTCAGCCTCATGTCTCTTTCTCTCCTTCTTTTTTCTCTGATAATGTCTTCTTGTGTTTCTTTGCTGAATAAGCCATGGTGAAAATTCAAAACGGCTGGTATGTTTATATCTGTTTGCAAATGTGTGACGCGGTATGTAAAGCGAAATTCAGCTGCAACGTCACGTCTGTCTTCTTGAGGCAGCCAGGACATGCGAAGATGACCACGCTACACACACCGAGCCAGCCGCACCACACACACACATATACACACCCTGGTGCACGCAGGCTGATGACGTATTATAGCTCACAAGTGTTACATGTCCCTGCAACATACACAACAGAAAATACCTACAGAACGAATGACTTCAAAAATCACCTGAATGATAATAATAAGGAACATTGCCTAAACACCTTTCCTGGACAATATCCAAATTAGAACATTTTATAACTCAATATTTCCAGGCTGTGACAATACCATGCTGTATGGTAACCTTTTGTAGTGCATTACTCTATCATTTAATGTAAAGAAGAATTTCACAGACTTTATCTAAACAAATAGAATTGCAAGGACACATTTGATTATTATATGAACATTCCCAGCACAATCGTTTACATAGCATGCACTGACTGACTGTCCCTCAATAATCCATTACAGAGCCTTTAACACATCACTGTATTTTATACTCACTGGTTGATTGACCTTCATTGGCTCAACATGGGACAGTCCCCTGATATCATCTAATTTAGAAATCTATTTCTGGTTTATTGCTTTTACATCAGATTATATGAGGCGTAAACAAGGTAGTTATAGTTTGTGGTCTCAGGACTTTATCAGATTATTGGTTCCATCAGTTTGTGTAGATTTCAGTAAGAATGCATTCTCCTTTGTTTTGTTCATTGTGGAAATTACAAAAGGGCGAGATATTGTCTAACTTAATTTCGTTTGCAGACTTTAAAAGACTTACAGGTGATTTTCTGAAATCAACACTTGTTGCTGTTTTTAATTCGTTACAGTTTCTGGCATCCTATGTATGCCTTGATACTTTCTATGATATTTAAACCCGAGCACCAAAGGCTGTGCGAAGGCCCATTGAAATACAAGCATGTATTATTAATCTTCTAACGTATTATTATTATTATTATTCTGTTAAATCATTTGCCTATTTAGGGGCCTGAACATGCTTACCCCCAAGTGAATGTGAAATTTATGTATTTTGGGATGCTGGGGCAGGTTCAGGCAGAATTGAATCTCTACATCGGCACCTATTCTGAGAGCCTTATCATTGCACATTATCAAACTTTATAAAAATTGGGACATATATTCTACATGCCAGGGTGGACAAAAATCCTCTTAGAGTAATCGCAAAAACCCAATAGGAAGTTGGTTGTTAAGGGTCAGTCACTATTTTGCTCAAAGTTGCCATTTTGGCATTTTACTCACATCACATTTGAATAAACTCCTCATTGAGATTTAATTGTACTGTCGTCAAAATTGATTTGGATGTTCTCAAGGCATGTGTGATTAAAAAAACTTTCTCAAAGGAGTTGGCGTTCAGCGGGGGCGGGGCCTAAAAGTTTGATGATTCGCCATCCCATGTAAAACTGATACAAAGCCCACATAAAACAAGCTATCTGCACCAAATTTCACTGGTATAATACCTATCTGATTCTGAACACATCTACAGTTTCTAAGAACTAATTGTGACTAGTTTTATTTATGTCTTTCTTAAAAGATGATTTTGCATTTAACTGGATGTGTAGGAGAAGATATTTACGGACATATATGCACAATTCATTTTCAGACAATCCCATCCCACTTGTTTTGTGTTTATATTGAAAACAGCAATAGCTGGGTATAGTCTACTTTCACTTTAAAATCTGAAAAGGATCTGAAGTAGTTGCTTATACATTAAAAGTAATATCCTCATTGTAATGCACAACAATTATTTTGCATACTGCATGTTTTCCTAATAATGTACAACCCTAGTTGTAACCTTAACATCATCTTCAACCACAGGCATTGTGTTCGGTCTTCTCAGAAAAGCACTTAATATACACACCTTTATACCAGTTTAGCATATTCTGTACTTGAATATTTACCCAAGTTTTTGTGTTTTTATTATGCATGCAGCCAAAAGCTGTGACTCTGGGAAGCGAAAGCTGTCTTCCCTGCCTATGCTTGGAGCTCTTACATGTTCACCAACATGTGGGAGTATGAACTGGCTCAAGGGGGCCCACACAGTGCCATGAAGCTCATGAGCCTCAGCCTTCACACAAACCCTGCAGTCCTTTCAATGCAAATGAGAGAGGAAAAGAAAAGAGGGCTTAGCTGGGTAAGTTCAGTATCTTCCTCACTGCTTTTGCATTTCAAATGAATAAATGATAAAAGCCCACTTTTTAGTCAGCTGGTGACTGTCCTCCCTTTACACTGCATCCTCACTCTCTCCACCCGTCATCCCATCCTTCCTAACATTTTAAGTTTATTTTGACTTCCTTTTGGCTGCTTGGTTATTCCCCCGCTTATGACTTTAATCATTTTTACATAACTAAAGCCCATACTAAACAGTTATTTTAATCAGTTTTCTTGATAATGAACAATGTCTTTGGGGAGGAGGGGGTCTAAAGGTTAACTACTATTTGACCATCAAAAAAGAAAAAAAACAAGAAAAAAAAAAAAAAATTAAAAATGCATTCTTACCAAAGCTCACAGACTATTGTATGGAAAATGTACATTTGACAGTGAATCCATTTTAACAGCCAGGGACCACCCTTTCTACCATTATTTGCATCTCTGCTCTCAAGCCTTAGCAACCTGTGCTATAGCTGGTGTGCATCGAAATAATGGGTCATTACTACCTCTGTTTCAGAGGAATACTGGAGGCCCATAATCTTAGAATAGTGGGAGGGTGTGATACAAACCATGGCCTACCTCATGGGATGCGGAGGTGGAAAAGAGTATGCTGGAGTCAAACACCAATTACTGTAGGCAACGAACTCTGGATAATCTACAGTGAGAGAAATACTTATTGGAAATCTGTAGATTTGTTAAAAATATATCAGTGTTAGTTAAAAAGAGACAAATAAAAACTGACATAACCATTTTCATTAAGAAATACTTTTGGTCTCAGCTGCATTGAACATATAAGGTGAAGTCAGATTCTAATGTGACAACATGGATTGTAACATTACCACAGTAATATTTTCGTTTAGTAGGACCAAAACAATTTAGAGAAACATTAACAACTTATAACACATTATATTTCAGTAGTGATAGGAATAATACAAAAATGTACTTAATGTGATGAAATGCTATTAAATTATAGTCATTAATCCCAGTAATTGAACAGAGGGATTGCGTGACATTAAAGAAATAAAACAAGTTGGGTCATGACAGCAGAGAGCTGGTGCAAGCCCTATCTTCTTTCTATTATCTTGGAAATCGAGACTGCAGTATGAGCTGCTGGTACAATTTACAAATTCTGTTTAGAAATTAAATAATTTAATGTGACCTCAAGTACCAAAACTGAACTGCTCCTCCTAATCGGGCTCATTAATTCAAATGGATCTTGTTAACTAGGCAAACATGCTACACGATCCATCAGTAATCACGAGCCTCCAGAATCTTCTTACTAGTTCTTTCTTGTTTTCTTCTATTGTGTTTCTGGTGGTCTTGTAGCATTTGAGCTGTTTACAAAACAATTTACCATCAGAGATCTTTAAAGATTTTTAAGTTTTTGTTAATATTTGATATAATTATAATATAATTATTTAATATAATGTTAATATATTACATGGGTAGGTTGCATGTCTGTCCCCACAGCTACAAGGCTAAAATATTTTTTATATGTTCAGTGAAAAAAATTAACTTTTGTTTAGTTGTGGAGAAAATATAAGAACTGGGCTTTTGAAAAGCTACTTACACTAGCAATTTGCATGTAGTAAAATTAGTATTAAAATTTATATAATTATGCATATTATGAAAGATCAGATAAAAAAGTATAATAATAAGAAAGATAATCTTTACCTTATTCTTCTGTGAGATAGGCAGACAGATAAACAGCCTTGAAATATATTGAACTTGCTCTTTAGATGTTCACTTTGGTGAAGCAATGAGCATTATGTAATGAAAGAGATAAATCTTTTTTAAATAACCGGCACAATTCTGATGCAAATAGTCAAAAACGTGCCACAACACTTGATACCAATCCTCAGAAAACTTTAAAAGCTTTAATAAAATTATTTCAGATACAAAACCAAGAGGTAAAAGGAGAACTAGAAAGAAGTCAAACCAAGGTATTGAGTTCCTAGTGTGCTTGAGATTAAGCTTCAACGCTGAGACTGCACACATACAAGTAATTTCAATTCATCCATCCATTATCTATACCCTGTTGGCTATTAAGGGTCACGGGATGCTGGAGCCTAACCCAGCATTTAGCAGGTGAGAGGCAGTACACCCTCAACTGGTCACCAGTCCATCGCCGGGCCAGCTGAGAAAGACAAACAACCACTCATGCTCACACTCAATCCTAGGGAGAATTTAGAGTGACCAGTTAGCCTAACATGCTTGTCTTTTGATGGTGGGAGGAAGCCTGGAGTACCCAGGGAGAACCCACACAACATGCAAACGCCACACAGAAAGGCCACTATTCGAATCTTCCTCCAGCCAAGGCTCGAACCAGCAATCTTCTTGCTGTGAGGCTACCACCACCACACCACTGTGCATCCCTAATGAATTAATTTCAATTAATTTCAGCTTTATATGTATAACACAACTAAGTCATCTTAAGGCACTTTTACAGATGCACGTCAGCCTCAGTACAATCCTTTGAAGTCCAATTATAAATAATTTAAGGCATGTTCATGACATAATCCACACTAGTCCAATTTAAAATAGCTGTGTTTTTAGAAGCCAGTTCATAAAAATAATTGCTTAGCTAAGCAAATCCACAATACTCTCTTCAATTCAGTGCCACATCCTGAGCATGCATGGGGCAGTGAGCAACAGTGGAAAAGAAAAAGAAAAAAGAAAAACCGGAAGGAAGGGAAAAGCTCCGGACAAATTTATACACTGAGAAAGAAGAATAAGGAGAGAAGAAAGGAGGGAAGTGCTCAGTGCATCACTGAACTCACGCAGGTGGTGTAGTTCAGGGTTTATGTGGGTATATGGGGTATGCCCAAACAGATACAAACGTCCTCACAAATGTACATCAACTAGAATCTCAGCTATGTTAGTGATGCTTCACCAGTGTAGTCAACCAGCAGCTCTGATATTAGCCCATCACCCATGCCGGCTCCCCACCCTCGTTGGAAAGGATGCCTACAGATGGACCACAACACCACTGGACACACTCATTAAGTAGCATTAAGTAACATATCTAAACGGTCCCCCAAACCAGCCCCAGCTATAAAATTTATCCAAGAGGAAGGTTTTAAGCCAAATCTTTAAGTTAGGAAGGATACTGTGTTTGCCTCCAGAACCCAAACTGAGAACTAGTTCCACAGAGAGGACCTGTTAATTGAAGACTCTGCCTCCCATTTCAGTTTTAAAACCTGAAGAAACCACAAGTAACCTGTAGTGAGATTGGAGGGCTCGGCTGGCAAAATATATTAGATCTTTAAGATTCAATTAAGCTTATGGTCAAGAAGAATTTTATGTGATTAGAACCATTTTAAATTCTATGCTGGAGTTAACAGCAATCCAATTAAGAAAAGCTAAAATTGGAGAAATTGCAGTTTTCCAATGTTAAAGTAACAAAGGCATGGACTAGTTGTTCTTCATTATCAAGGATGTTTCTTATTTTGGCAATACAACATAGATGAAAGAAGGCAGTCCTAAAACATTTTTTTAAATGTGAGTAAAAGGATAGATCCTGATCAGAAATTATTGCCAGGTTCTTAACCCTATAGACCTGAGAGTCAATGTAATGCCATCCAGATTAATTACATAGCTAGTTTTCCAAAGACAACAACCTCAGTGTTTCCTGAGCTCAGAAGTGGAAAATTCAGTAAAGCATCCTGACCTGACTGAAGTTTTTGTAATCTGACCAACTTCTATGTTTTATTTGGTTTGGATAAGTATATCTGAGTGAGAATAAGTATTTGTATTTGGTTAGTGTGAATTTTACAAGCTACAGCTTGGCTGTTTTGGGTAAATATTTGCACATCAAGCAAAAACTCACCTAATGTAATCCCTAAATGTAACACAGATGCCCACCTTAAAACTACCTGCATCTTTCAACATTAAAACTGTACAGAACATAAACTGGGACATGTTAAACCTGGCATTTCTATTTTTATTTTCAGCTGAAAAGTTGGGCTGTGGTTGCATGAAGGTGACACTGAAAAGAAGATCTGTCACTGTGAATCCATGATACTTTTTTGTGCAGACTATTCATCCCAAGAGACTCATTGAAGAGCTACAGCATGACACCCACCACAGTATTATTCTCTGTACTCAGAGCCCACAATGCTGCTCAGTATAAAGCATATTTTTTTGATGGTTTCAGTTTTCTGGTAAAATGGAAATGTATGATACAGTGCAGATACCCCACTGTTGATTCTGCTGACATCAAGAGAATAGGAGACTAAAATAATAATAATTAGAAATAAATAAATAAAAAACAGCTTGACAATAATTTTTCATGAAAGAAAGAAGAAAATTCATGAACTAAGATATTCCATTTTAAAATGAATGTGAAACTAAACATTTTCATTATTGATACAACACTAAAATGAACACAGTAAGAATTCTAAACTACATGAAAAAAAAAAACAGGGATGAAATTAAAAGTTTTTTTTTTATTAATCTATTTATTGCCCCACTTCACCGCCCCTGACATAAGATGTTTAGTTTTGGCTGCAGATGGTTTTGCAAGTCGAAAATCTGGGCCAAATTCATTCATTATTGATTCAGCTTTTATTTCCACCCTCTCATTTGATTATCTACTTTCTTATATGGCAGCATTCATTTGCTTTCGTAGAGTAATAATTCAGAATTTATAGTAATGTTCAAAAACAGATACTTTCACACTTGTGGTGAGTGCAACAGCATTCCTTTGTTTCCTTCTTGAATACATTAAGAGACCTCTAAATTATTTTCGCAGTTTCAGAAATTTTCTTAAAAAACGCCTGATTCCTCATAAATACAGTCACAATTCATGTTGGGAGTTAAACTATAATCCTAATTAAAAAGTATAGCTAGGAAAGTGTCAGATTTATCTTTAGTAGAGATAATTTTGACGACAAAAATAAAACCAGTGATGCATTAGTTAATAGTGTCTTGCTTTGCAGCAGTAAAATCTATTTTTCTGCCTATTCGGATGCTTTTTGTTTTTAAAGTTTGTACGGTCTGAGGCAGCAGTTTTTCTGTAGAAAACCTTAAAATCAAAACTATTGACATCAAGAGTTAAATGTCTAGCTGTTTGTGCTCTCTGCTTTCAGTGCTACGACTGTGAGTAGAAATTCTATTAGACTTTGAATTAGCCACATTTAATCTTTAATAGGATTCTAATTTGACCGAGTTTCTTTCTGTCTTTTTTTTTTTTTTTTCAAAGCATCAACCAGAGGCGTTCACGCCTTGTGAAAATTCTGAAGCCGTGACGCGCGACGGGTCTTATCGGGGAAGACAGATGGGATTGTCGATAGTTGACAGACATGCTGATAAAGGATTTTGGTTTTATCTCCAATCACTTCATAGGGTGGAAAGCTTGACAGCCTGCATCTTCAAAGCGACAAAAGGCCAGAAATGCACCATGCTCTGACAGATGGAGACACTGTGTTTTTTAATAACCTCGGTGCCTAAACGGTTTAGCAATGATGCCAGGTGCAGTGGTGTGGGTGAGGGATACCACACTGTTGTACCTCCTTGGCTGTCACATCTGTAACATGGCTAAAGGTGATAAAATCTTTTCTAGACTCTAGAATGGGGACTTGTCGTCTGGAATTTGCTCTTTCTCATTCACTTTGAAATGTTAATATCTCCATTACATGAGGTCAGATTTAACTGCAACAGCCAGATGTCCAGTCGCAAATGTGCATTCCTTTGAGATTTCATAATCTGAACACAGTTTAATTTTGGGTTCTTTGAGAGCAGACAATGGAGTTAATGTGGTATGTCAGACATTTCTTGCTTAATTGTTTAACACTCAAAGTCATAATGTAGCCTTTAAATGAACAGTCTGTGTCAGGTCAAAGGCATCTTAAGAAGAAAAGCTCAACCCACGGGATGTCCCTGCAGCTCAGTGGACATCTCAGAAGCTTCAGCAAAGCTACTTTAACCACCACCATGACAGTTTCAGTGAGAGTTGCAAATGTCTGCAGAGCGTTAATATGAACTGATCTTGTCTTTGAACGGTGCAGTGAATTCTAATGTCAACAGTCATGCTCATTTTTCATTAGCATTATGAATCATTGCCTTGGCTCATCATACTGTTGCTCTGATGATGACTCACTCCTGTGTAGGTTTGTAGTAGCATAACTGATCATTCTGTCCACAAGTCCTGGAAGCTTCTGCTGCTATGATGTTTTTCTAAAAGGAAATTTAACAAAAAAAATGATAATTTAAAATAATCAGTGATAATGCTCACATATTAAGAAATATGCTTTACATTACGCATTGCATTGTAGTTAAAGAATGAAATATAGAGCACACTGGAAAAGAAGAACTGACTATTGACTGGCCATTGTTGAATATTACATGACACTATAGTGCAATGTGCAAAATAAAGGTCTTAGGGACAGATTTACTAAAGGTTTACATGTGTTAAAACAAGTGGGAACTTGATAGCACAGGCAGAAACATGTTGCAGTTGATTTACTAACCAGGCACATTGAGAATTGCGTTAATTGGACAAAATAATCCGCACAATCCATTTAATGTGTTTGCCCTTAATGAAAATGCAATGTGTGCATGTCTGCCAGAAAGTGCAAAATATTGGGAGAAGCAGATGCAAATAGATTAATGTAGTACACGCAAGATTGCACTGGCTGATTTTTCATCCATATTTAGCACGTCTGAAAGGCTGGTATTAACTGGCACAACTTTGCCCAGAAATGGCTGTACACATTGTTGCAAGGAGGCTAGACACTTCAAAAACAATGGAGAGAAAACATCTTTTCTGATCGTGTATTTTTGGAATGCCAAAGGCAAAACTTATTGAAACATATCGCTGTGTTGAATTCTATGCTATGCAGGATGGCTGCTGCTGCTTCACTCTGGGTCTGCTGTCATTGAGAGCCCTCACCACCGCCTGTACCCCATCTTTGATCGCTCTCTTAAGGGCATTAATGACGATCGTCAGCACAGATACAGCACTGACCAGCTGCTGAGTGTGTGCTGCAATGTGCCCCCATTAGCATACACAGCATGTTTATTTGATTAATATGTCTTGGGCTAAAAGTTTTATTTCGTCAATAAAAACTATTGTTTTGTCACACACCTTGCTCTGCAATCAGCTCTAATGCGTCATTATTCCAGTCATCTGCTCCTCACAGTAAGTGAGCTGCACCAGTTGCTAAATATTAGCCAGAGGCATCTCCTGTGTCGGCCCCCACCTGTCTTATTTCCAAGGTTTTATTATGAGCAATTTGTTTTGGAACTTTATCTTATATCTTATCACCTCCACTTAGCCTCATCTGGTGTTCATGTGGATTTGCCCATAGCATTTACTGTTTGGCAAATACTCTGCCATATTGAAGTCATTCTGGTGATGTTTAGATTTCTTTTGCTGAAACTGAGCAATATTTTTATTTCCCTCATCCACTAATATAGGGTCAAATTTCATTTTGCATTTGCAGCCTTCCTGCTCTGCTTCTTAACTCTCCATGGCAACACCACAACACACACTAAGCCCTCATTTGCACCTGTTATCAATCGTGGCAAAATTCTTAACTGATCACCTGCAAATCATAAACAAATAACATGTGCAATCTATTAGCATTTTAAATCTTTATTTGGCCCTTAAACAAAATGCAAAAAGATAAAAAATTAACAAAATTTATTTTAATTTATATTACCCTGTAATATGTCAGAGTTATTGTATTGCATTATTGTATTATTATTTTAATTACCAAAGGGCAGAAAACAAGTATATTGTGTAAAAATCTTTACTATAAAGTGATGCAAAAGGTCTCAGAAACTGTATATATCAAATATGATACATAAAACATTATAGTATTAATGGCATTAATGTTTGCTAGAGGTATTGCTAGAGTATAAGACCTAAATGTGTTATATTTTGTTTAGTGAGAGGCTCCTTCACTTAGTCTGCAACACAGAAAGGCACGGGAGATCATTTCTGCCATTACTCTTTGGAACAAGAACTGAAATTAATATTTTTTTACTAGTAATTATTGATTCGTATTGAAAAAAAAAGAAAAAAACAAACAAACAAACAAACAAACAAAAAAAAAAACTAGCACATAAGAATTTCCGTTCAGGGCGTAATAACGTATTTTTTAATTTAATTTAATTTAATTTAAGGTGAGTAATCTAGACAATCTTGATTAAAAAAAAAAAAAACAAAAAAAACAAACAAACAAACAAAAAAATCTTAATTTATTCACCAGTTATTTATTCCTGTGTATTTGTATTTTCTAAATAAATTAATACAACCAAGACTGTGAAACCAAGACAAAGAAAACTTGGCAAAGAGATGAGTTTAGTTTATCTTACACTAACAGTCTCATTGATTACTTTTTATATTAAGTCTCAGTGACTAGGCTAAATATATTAGTTAAATTGCTGGAGGCCATAATGCAAGTGCATTAGTTGCGCTAGTTATAGCTGCTGTCAGTTATATATAATGCATAGAACAGAATATGATCATTTTTTGGGGGGGTTGCATTCAGTCCAATTGTATGGGACACAGAGGCTTAGGATTCATTGGTTTCCCACACATATGCACATGTCATTTTTAATGTCCCACATCATCATCCTGCAGTATGTATGTCAAATAACATCAAAACCCAAACTTTTCTTTGACTGCTTGCAAATATAGCAAAATTACAATTTAAACTCCCCAAAGACAAAATGACACATTTTAAACATGATCATATCGAACTCAATCAGTTCAATGATGGTAATGTTCTCACAGAGCTCCAGTCTCTCAATCCTTAATTCAGAATGGGAAATGACATGTGTTTGCTTTACTGATTTAACTGAGTCGCCTCTTCCTAAAAACATAGTCTACAGCTGTAGCAGCATCTGCACAGAATAACAGCAGACTGTTCATGAGCAGCGGGGAACCTCAGGGTCTATCTATGCACATCTGTCAGGCAGGTTTGAGCAAAAGTATGGTGCATTATTAATGACACACAGCTCGGAGGTTAAGCCTAGGTATGACATCTGTCTGAGAGTGGTACATCTCTTCTTAGGTTGGGGTGTCTCAGTCCGGACTGAGTTGAAGAAAAGGGGTGGGTGTATGTTTTTGGGGCTCTTCCAAACTGACCTTTACTGTACTTAAGCTTTATTCATCACCCACATTTCTACTAATTTCCTACATTACAATTCTCCCACACTGCACAGTTTTATGCTGCTTTGTTAGACAACACACTTGAGGCTATTTTAGAACTCATTAGTTTAATTGGCAATAAACTGCAATTAATAGTGCAGCTGTGAACTGCATTTCTAAGCTACTACAGACATTGTTGGCCTAACAAATGAAAAGAATACCAGCTTTCCTGGATTCCTCTCTCTTCTTCCTTTACAGAGTGATAATAATTACTGCTCAGGGGGTAGGTAAGTTCATTATGAAAGTTGCCTTCACCTAAGGAGTCAATTTCTCTTTCCTTGCTTTAATAATAATACATTTGTACACTTGTCTTTGGCTTCATGACTCAATAAAAATAAATGAATTAATTATAAGCTCGGTTTAAGGTACTTGGTTGGAATTCATGCTTCAGCTTTTTCCCCCTCAGAAACCTCCCTATTCCCAGCTTACATAAATTATTCATACCTTTAGACATGCATGTGTGTGGCTGAAAACCTTACTGATGAGAGAGAATTGTTCAATTGGAGATTACCATAGGTATGCTCAAAACAATATTTTTTGTAAAATATTTACAATCAAGCAATGCAAGCTGGTAAACTGTCTTATTTTATTTATTTTTTTTTTTATTTGTAATGGTAGAAAAGTTGTAAGCATCAATGCAAGTGAAAATCTGAGATGTGGAGAACATTTATGCAACAAGAAAATCAAGCAGGAGATAAACCGTTAGTGTACAATCTGAACTAAGCAACAGATCAACACAAATTTGGAGACAGTTATTCACCACCTGCCCAACAGTGTAACACCACAAAGAGGTACAAGGTCTGGTTCAAGACCAGTGTGGCAGAGATGGTGCAATTAACCCCGATGAATGAGTCTTTACTGCAGAGCAATAAATGTGTTGTGCCTGCAGATTTTCTCTACATTTGTTTTTCACGTGTGCATGTGCACATGCGAGTCTGTGGCAATGAGACCTTGGACAGGAGAGTAATTGATTCAGAGAATCTTCAAATCAATTCTTGGACAGCTGGGGCCGAGGAGATTAGAAGTGAAGCACAGGCAGCCCACTGTGCAGTCAGACAGACCCCAGAGCAAACAGTAATCTCAGGATTATAGACCTGGGGGAGATGTACCTGTTTTCTCTCATTTCGTTCCCTCTTGCTCTGCAAGCAGTGACAGTCTATATTCACTACTAACCACTTCCCCCCCAAAATGCTGCAGCTCCTCTTTCCATCTAGAACCTCAAAATGAAAAAGTGACTAAAAGCTTCTGCTGACCCAGTGGTACATTAAGTGAGTGTATAAGCAATTGGTGGAGGATGCAGGCTGACTGATATATGCTGGTGGGTGACTTTTGACCTCTCATTTCTTTTTTTTTCTTTCTTTCTTTCTTCCTTTCTGTTCATTTTGTTTACATAAAGCTCAATGCAAAAGTAGCCAAGTCAGAGGCAAGTGAAGATTATCTGGCTGTGCAGCTGAAAGGAACCACTTAACCTAATGAAGTAAATAAGTTAATGTGTTCAAAGGTCATTTGTATAATTGTTTTGGTGGGACTGACTGCAGACGAATGATGCCGACCTTTGTCCCAGGCCTCGAATATATATCACTGGTTCTCTTAATTGATTGAATTAAATCACAAAAGTAAATGCGTCAGCTTAATGGTGGAAAAAGTGGTTTTAAAAGAAAGAATTAGTAAGGGTTTGGAAACAGGCAACACTACAGAAAAACAATGGCAATTTTGGGTGGTGGCCTGGGCCTCATTGGCCACCCCTGTGGCCACCCCAATTTTGATTGGTAGCTTGACCATACGGTGGTAGGGTTTGAGGGTTTGGTAGGTCTGAAAAATCCCTGTATTTCACATATTAATTTTTAATCAAAGGTAACAGTAGTCCTGATTGAAGTTGCAATGAGTTGCACTATAATTTCTCCAGGCATAACAAAAGATAGTTACGAAGAGACACAATGATATTGAAAGTTTCTTGAGAAAAAGAAAAGAGTCGTCAGAGTCAACCACAGCTGCCAGCAGCAGTGAGAAAGCCCAGTCAAGTCAACAATGTAGACATAGCAGCTCTTCATCAGCGTTTGCCTCCTCTCTGGACAAACCCTGTCCTCTGGTGGTGGTGTCAAAACCAGCTTGACAAAATCCTCCCAGTCCATGGCTCACAGAGGTTCTAAGGGATCACAGAGCCGGACTCAGGGCTGCAGAATAAAGTGGCGCAAATCAAAAGAGCACACTGACTTTTCAGAGTACCAGCAAATACTTAAAAGATAGACTTTTATCAGAACAAGATCTGCAATGCTCCCAACACACAGCAACTGTTCATGGCGTTTAACTCTCTTCTATCTCCACCACCTGCTCAACCACCCAGTGTGTTGACTGCAGACTTTCTTTCCCACCTGACGGCACAACCTTCTCAATGCAAATATCAGCATGCTTTGCTGATATTGCCGCATGGATGAAGGCTAAATCTTCAGCTAAATCTGTCCAATACCGAGCTTTTTGTCTGTCCAGCCAATCCTTCCTTACTGCCACAGATAAGCGTGCAGCTTGACTCTTTTACTCTTGTGCCTTTGTCTTCTATCAGGAATCTTGGTGTCATGGTAGACAACCAGCTGACCTTTAAGGACTAAGTTGCCTCGGTTGCTCAATCTTGCCGATTTGCTCTCTACAACATCTACACAGCTCCTGGTCCAGGCTCTGTTCATTTCACACATTGACTACTGCAACTCCTTACTGGCTGGCCTGCCTGCATGCTCAGTTAAACCTCTGCAAATGACCCAGAATGCAGCTTCATGTCTGGTCTTCAACCAGCCCAGAAGCGCTCATGTCACTCTGCTGCTAATCGCTCTTCATTGGCTTTCAGTTTCAGCACGCATCAAATTCAAAGCGCTTCTTCTGGCTTACAAAGCAATAACCCAAACGGCTCCTGTCTACCTTCACTCCTTAATACAGAGCTACACTTCCTCTTGACAGTTACGCTCTGCCAATGAAAGACGCCTAGTGCTCCCACCACAATGTGGTGCAAAATCAGTAGCTACACTCTTCTCCTCTATTTTTTCCCGGTGGTGGAACGATCTACCTAACTCTGTCTGATCTGCAGAGTCCTTATCCACTTTTAAGAGCAAGCTAAAGACTCACCTGTTTAAGGAGCATTTTCGCACTTAGCTTAACTCTTCTACTCAACAGAATGAGTTAGAAAGATTTGTCCAGCTCTTTGGCTCAGCTAAGTACTGAATAAGCTGCGTGCACTTATGCCTAAGATGATATTGTTTGATCAAATCGTGATCTTGTATTTAAACAAAGGACTTACAAAAACAAACAAACAAACAAAAAAAAAAAGAAAAAAAAGAAGAAGAAGAAGAAGAAGAAAAAAAAGCACCGCCTCTAGCACTACATGACAGCATCTGGGTCCAACTGGACTCACAGCAGTCTGACTACCACTTAATTATCATGTCCCATCTTGCTTAAATTCTTGTTTGTGCTGTTCTTACACTTTGGATGAAAGCGTCTGCTAAATGACTGCAGAATTGAATAGAATAGAATAGAATAGAATAGAATAGAATAGAATAGAATAGAATAACTCCCTCTGCACAGCATGGTCATATTCAGGTGGCTCTTGAGTGTCCTGGAAGAAGATGGATGAAATTTCCACGTTCTTTTACATTTAAGTTCTTGGCACTCCTTTTATACAAGTGCAGTTCTTATAAAAAAGCAATTTCTAAGATCATTTAAGAGACAAAAGATAACAGAAGTGACACACAAACATATAAGAGGGATATGTCATTGAGCAGCATTTAGTTTTCACCTTTTCAAAATTATCAGTGAAGGAACATCCACTTCATTCAAACAAGCCACAACTGTGTGAAGAGCTACTTTCTGATCATGGTAAGTCAAATTCTCTGTCCTGATTGATCTATCATAGTTACTTGTACAAATCTATGTTTTATTATTCATTTACTAATACAAAGAAAACTGTAGATCTTACCATCTACACATTGATTTGATTTTATTAGAAAATATTAAAATATCAAAAGATAAAGGTACACTAGTGTGTCCATGACCATATAACTATGAAAGTTATTATTGTGTTTATTATTATTTCAGGTACTAGTGATAAAAATGATTAAAATAACGTTTCAGAACCGGATGCTGATGGATGATGTAGACTCATTTTCTTCTGCTATTACCTCACCAGGACCTCACAGTATGAGCTAAGATTTTATATCTTTAGTCCGCACAGCAACATGAGCACCTTCTATGTAAATATCAAGCAACAGTTGCAATACTGAGAGCTATTTAATCTTGTAATGAATACTTTTAAATAAAATGTAAATTTCAGTCTTGTCAATGCACAAAAACACAGCAAATGCCTCACACTGATTTTCTCCAGTGGACTGATTTTTAATTCTATAATTTTAAGATATTTCACAGTCCAGAGCAACTGGACCTACTCTGCCTCAGCTGAAAGTATTCCCTCAGACACTGCAGGTCAACAGAAAGAGATGCAAGATTAAATAAAAAGTTTAGTGAGTGTAAACAGGAGTTTTTGTTCTTTTTTTCATTCAAAGCCATATGTATGCAAAATAAAGTTTGTATTTGCACATCATTAAGGTTCTTCCTGCCTTGGCCCCCCCCACACTAATTGTGTGTCTTATCTTGGCCACCCCATTAAAAATTGCCTGTATACACACACACACACACACACACACACACACACACACACACACACACACACACACACACACACACAAAATCATTTAAGAAAGTTACTTTAAAACTGGAATGAAACATATGCCTTTTCTCATCTTTATTTGGGGAACAAACACAGCCTAGGGCTTTTAAAATGATGTAATATATATACTGCGTTTACATACAACAGCAGTGGCTCTAGAATAGAAAGATTTGATGTTTGCAACGAATATTGACAGAATGCATTGCAGTACAACTGAGCTGAGTACCAGATGAGCAGTAACCCTAATGCTGTATAGTCGACTGGGACAAATGACTCACTCATGCCTGACTTATCAGTCTGTTCATTGAACAACCTCATGTTACCCATCCATTTGATACTGCAACACTGAAAATGGTCCTTATTGTACGTTGTTTGGTGCTAAATCTATAAGAGAGGCTTTCTAACTCACTTTTGACTGAGCAGAAGCTGCAGGGATCATTGGGATATATCAATAAACAGAAATGTTACACATTAGTCTGTGTAAGCCTCTCCAATGTGAGGATTGTCTTTGTTAAAACATATAACTACAAATCAAGTTTCTATGTGTTTAAGACTTCAGTTGTCAGATTTATAGAAGAAATAATCCATCAAATAATCACTGTAGCCTTAACCTATTGTACACAGGGCACAGAAGAAACAAAAACAAGCATTTGTTCAAGAAATGGGGGGAAGAGATCTTCTCCTCGCTATAAACTTCCTAAAAAGCTTAAATTGAAACTGCTCTGTATAGAGCAATTACAAGAGAAACAATAGACATAAGATAAATATCTCAGTTAGCATATCCCTGCTGGAAGGAGTTCAAATGATGGCCTGTAACGGGATGAGACCAGTGTCGACTGTGTGGTCACATTGATGAGAATGCTGGCTCCCACCATGCTTCATCATGGACTTGACAGGCTCTTGAGGTGATTACAGATTGATTAACATTACAGTAACCACAAGATGATTTTAATATGAAAATGATTATTTCCCTACACTTTATGACCTCTGCACATGTATCCTGCAGAGAGAGTGAGAGGGATCAGGCTGGGTAGATGAGAAAATCTCTTGACTGTTAATGCCTGATAAATTCAGGCATGATCAAAGCACTGTCATAATTAATTAGGTAGCCTGTACCTCTGTTTGACATTATAACCTACCAAGTAATTGATCCCGGCTAATTTACTTTCTTCATCAGCAAGGATGTTTTTTCTTTTTTTCTTTTTTTTTTTTTTGTTAATATAACTGTCATCACTATCATATATATATATATATATATATATATATATATATATATATATGATTTATTTTCTTCTTTTTTAAGTTTTAGAATAAGTAAACTATAGGTAAAAAGTGATTAATTGTTGTGTACTCCATTTATTCTGTTTTCTCTCCATGTTTCTACTGTTTTTTGTGTTGATGTGTATGCTTTGCATATGTTTTGCAGCCTGTCTATTATTTCTAACGTCTAATGTCCATTATTTCTAAATATAAAGACCAAATACTAGAAATGATGCTGCCAAAGTATGAATTGGCCAACTCATTGTGTTTGAAACCTAGACACTCCTTTTCTGACAATCAATCCTAGATGCAATTCACTATACGACCTTAACTTAACTTAGATTTGGCATCTCATGGATGTGTATGCATCCGATAGACGGATGGACGCAAAAAAAGATAGACAGATGGATAAATGCTGTAGATGGATAGATGGAAGTGTGGGTATTAAAGCACCCTTAAACCCCACATGAACATTGCCTAGGCCTGGAGCCATTGTTGCTCTGAAGTATCCCATGCCTAAGAAATTGCACTTGTTTTTTTTTTGTTTTTTTTTACAGCCAGGGGTATCATTCAACAGCTGTGTTTTATTTTACAGCAACTAGAACTCAACTCGCTGGTCATTTTACATGGTTAATTAAGCCATGAAATGCAGAAGGGGGTATTAGCCGAGAAAGATAGAAAAAGAAAAACATGGAAAGGTAGGAGGGAACATTGAACTGACTTTTACTGGTTGGAAAGAGCGTA
Source organism: Melanotaenia boesemani (assembly GCF_017639745.1). Lineage (NCBI taxonomy): Eukaryota > Metazoa > Chordata > Actinopteri > Atheriniformes > Melanotaeniidae > Melanotaenia > Melanotaenia boesemani. The sequence goes on along the minus strand of NC_055687.1, from coordinate 13,985,389 downwards.
GAGCAGAGACAGGATGCAAGACAGATACAGAATTAGCCCTGTTAGAGGGCAATAAAATTTGAAACTCTGCTAAAACTCAGTACTGCCATTTAAAACAAACATTAAAAAACAGTATGCTCTGCTTGTGACAATGTTTTTGACTCTGCGTCAATAACAATAACAACTGTCATGATAATCATGTCACAGTTCAATCATGCAACTTCCACACTTCTCTCACCTTTCACACATTGCATATTGGACCAGGAATGTTTCTGTCCCTGCTTTCACGCTCCTACCTTCCTGTAGTTTGGGAAGCTGCAGACACAAATTTGCACATTGTTTAATCTCACACACAAAGTAACTACAAAGTACTTTTTTACAAGTTCTTCTCAATCTTATCCCTTTATATTATTATTTTTCAGAATGTACTGATCACAAACCAAAAAAAAAAAAACACCTATAAAAAAAGTTCTGCTCAAATAGCCTTATTGCTGTAAATTAATGCGCTGGCTAAACGCTAGTTAGGGACCTTGGCAACAGAAACTCAGATGCCGGGCTAGAGACATGCTAGACCATGTCTGTGACGGGGCATTGCTGTGAAAGCAGCCTGCAGGAGAGACGAGAATAGAGCAACATTTTTTGTCCCACAACGTCCCAACCAGCAGTGGTGAGGGTTCACAAATGTTAAATATCCATCCTTCAAACGCCACTATGGACATTCCAGTATCTTTATGAAATTTCACAATCAACGGCAATGTTGCATTTAATTTTACATAGGTCATTGCCTGTCTTTCTTGATTACTTTACTTACTTGCTTGATACAGAGTGAATGGTGGACAATATAATAAAAGGGACTTAGGATAGACTTGCTTGCTTAATACACATTTAATGATCAGAGTGAATGGTGGATAAGATTTCTTGCATCTGTTGCTGGTTACCTTGACAACGCATCACAACAAAATAGTCCACTCAGCCGCTTCTTGTGAACAACTTGTGAACAACAACAAGTATTATTAAATGATTTAATATACTTTAACAGACTTGGCAGAAGCAACCGTCCTCCACACCTCTGCGTCACCAGTTAATTTCAGAATTAATTTTTACATTTTTAAATGTGGTCTGATGTAGCATAGGACAACCTCATACTGTCAATTTAAGTTTAACAAACAAAGTTTCGTGGGAGAACCACGTTTAAAAAAATAGTATGAAAAACTTAAATGATACCACAAAAGTTAAAGGTGTACAACCACCAAACAAATCTGTTGACAGAGTGAAAATGATTGATATGAAATTTGGATGAAAAGTCAATTTTTTGCAGGTGGAATCGAGAGAGAAAAGTGCAGTGGTAGTCCTAAAGTGATATTTGCTTAAAATATTTCAAAATCAGATGCAGAAAAACAGGAAAGAGAAGCACTGGGAGCGTGTTATTAAGCACTAGTTGAGATCCCTAAAAAAGGAGGCTCAGATCAGGAAGGGAAATTTTTAATGCTCCTCACAAAGCTTTCCGCGTAAAGCCTGAGGTTTGACAGAGTGGTGCAATTTTTATACTTGTCAGAATTTGTAGCAAATGCATGACATGTAAACTGAACTGGCAACAAAACAGCCAGTGGGCAGTAAAGGCAACTGAGGTCTGAAGATACTCTAAAATATCTAGATGCATTACACAGAACAGATTTTAAAACAGTGTGCCATTATGGATATAAAAGAGCTTTATTACTATCTACAAAACTATTAGAGGAGTTGAAATTTCTACTTCACTTGTCAAACGTCGCTAGTGGCAGTCAAAGAAATCAATAAGTCAAAAAATAATAAGTAGTGACTGACGGCTTACTATAGCCCTTTTCAAAGCAGGTGTCTGGAGCAGAGAATATTCTAAGCCTTAACCTTTGCCATTTTGTCTGCACAACATTGTGCAGAGTTGTGGCAGGTATGATTTTCATTATGCAGATACTTAGTGGTAAAACCTCCAAAGTAGAACTCTGTGGGAGGATTTTTGCTGGCAGAAAGAAATAGCAGCAGTTAAAACTATGTGAATAAAAACATCCTTAGCAACTTCTCACCTACACTAGTCCATTTCAATTTTAAAACATGTCAAAATTAAATGCAGATAACATGTGGTTTCCAAAGAATCATTTTGTGTCACTTTCTTTTTATATGTAAGACTAACAGCTGGCAAATTCAGAGAAAACACCTGAACTTTCATTCAATTCATGCATTTAAAAAAAGAGCTGCAACAACAGTAAAAGTAATAAAGTGAGAATTTTTTCAGGTCACAAAAAGGTGAGCAGTCCCCATTTTTCAAATGTGCCCTTCATCTGTAATGGATTTCTTTCCATATGATTCTTGGACAAGGACTCAACAATTCCTTAGAAAAACAAGCCCCGAATCTCTGAACAGTGGCTTCAAACAGCAAAACCTAATGTTTCTATTTATGTTGTAGATAGGTATGCTTTTCTTTATTTTTATTCATATGAAATACCAGTGTAGCTACAGTAAAATATGTCAGTTTAACATTACTTGGTCCTCAGATGACTGTCTATGTACAAATCACACACAAAAAACAATACACAGTAATGTAAGCTACCTCAAAAGTAGCATTATTTATCTATTTTTTTGTGTGTGGTGGATTTCTAACATGGATTTTCCTTCTCTAACATGTTATATTTTCTATTGCATCAATAAAACACCAAGGATTACTGTAGCTGATTGTTTTATTTGCAGCTCCTTTTGTTTCCTAAATCCTCTCAGAAATTTCGCACACTTGAAGTCTAAATTCTGTGATTTCTTCATGCATTATGTAGCCTCTCTTTCCAGTTTGTAGGATAGGAAGCACATTAGTGTGATTAGCAAGTGGTCCCAAATGTTGATTAATGTGATTTGATTCAGGGAGATAATCGTGCCTGATGCCTAATATTTAGCTGATCCAAAAGACAATGGACATTAATTATCATCGTCACTAATGCTTCTGGTGTGAACTGTTCTCATTATGTATTCACATCTAATTTAACACTAGGAAAGGCAGAGAGAGAAAGAGAAATGTTGGGAGAGAAGGAAATAGAAAAATCAAGCAATGTATGGCTGGATGGATGGAAAGATTATCATTACCAAACTTTGATTAGACATAAAAGTGGGGCTACAACCTGTGTAGTTTGATGTTCCTGAAATGAACCTTTGAAGGCCTAAATTTAATAATGGCTCGAGAATATTAATTGACAAATACAAGACATTTTTTCTACTGAAGTAAGAAAATGATCCTGAGCTCCTTGGGTTGATAGTAAACCTGCACAATGCTCCCACTATACAGCATTTGATGGGGAAACAATAAACAAGCCTGTGGGGGGAGATGGAGAGATTGATAGGCATGCAGTTCTGATCACTCAACCAGCAGAAGCTCACTTCACCGGTGCTGTGCTTTATGCACATTTGTGTTTATGAAATTGCGATCGATTGTTTCAATTACATGCACGGCTGGACCATAACGTTGTCACAATTGATGTGCTACTCCGAGTCAACCATTGTGAATATCATTCAAATTGTGAGTCATGTAAAGAAAAGTACCTTTTCAAATATTTTTCTTTTTTTCTTTCTTTCAAATCCCAGTCTAAGCTGAATTAAAGCATGCTGCAAAAGACACTATAATGTTAAGTGCAAAGCTGTTCATCATCACAACAAAGCTGTAATCTTTACACTGACCCTGCTCTGCAGACACAAACTTTGTGGTTGTGACTATAAAGAAGAGATCATGAGGGGGAGCAGCTGAAATGAGATTTCTCTGCAGGATGGCATGGATGTTTCCCCATGACAGCATCAGAGTTTCAGTGATCTGAAAAGACCTTTGAGTAAAACTACAATTTCTTCATTGAAGTAATGTTTCCACAGTGGGGTACCATGTAAAAAAAAAGATCTTTGTGGTTGACTACCTCATAAGGGTTTCATCGCAGCAGACTTGCTTGTTGGAGAGACTGTATTTTCATAGAAAACTGCTGTTACATTACCTTACATTTACTAACTAAAGCTGAATCATCAAAGTCTTTGAAAAACTGAGTGGCTTTTGGAGTTGGAGTTTACCTTTCAGGTAATTAACCTGCAGGTGAAAAGCTAAGTTAAAGACCACCAAAGCCTTCAAAACAAACATGATCCTGTAATTCCATTTTAAGCAAAAAGTGACTGTGATATTTACCAACAAATAGTTCAAACAACATGTTTTCACTCATTCAGGCATCATATAGTGCTTTACTGTCAGTTCATTTGTGCATGAACTGATATAGCAAGCACTACACTTAAGTGTTGGTTATGGTTAGAGAGCAAAAAAGATTAGACAGGAAGACAAATCATGGTTTTGGTTTGTAACCTTTCTCTAAATGAAGCATAATGAAGTGTTGAAATATGATGTTCAAGGACATCCAGTTTTACATTTGGATGCAAAAGATGCTGACAGAATACAAAACTAGCTGTACAATATAAAACTAAGCTAAAGACCACCTTCTTAAATGCTTTTTATAGGCAAAATAATGGTACAAAAAACATATTTTCATAAATTTAGTTTTATTCCTTTACAGAGATGATGTTTTGTTGTTTTTTGTTTTTAAAGACAAATTTAGGATTACTTATTTCATGAAGTATGCCTGTTAAAATAGGTGGAGTAAGGCATAGAAAAAACCCCATAAATATCGGTGAAGATCCAGGTAATTTTCTGTACAGATTCCAAGTTAATTTACTAGTTTGGGTGAAGGATGAGACTCCTTTGCTTCTTTTTTACATTGTTGTTTTTTATTTTGAGACAAAGAATAAATTATTTTAAAAACATCACAAAATTTTCTGCTGATGAGGTCAGTATATGAGTGTAATGTAATCACATAGATCCAAACATAGGTCACTGACAAACTGACAAACTGAAAGAAGCCAAATCAGAAAAGGTATTTGTTTGGCTTGTTTCTTCTCCATAACATCTGTTTACTTACAAATAAAAAAGAAGCTTGGTTTTACTGCTCGATTGCTACTACAAGCCTGAGGAGGATGAGCAGTAAAAATGTGGATGGAAGATTTTATTCAACTGTGTATGACTTAGATCAAGTCTATGCATAATACATTTGAAGTTTTCTTGATGAGAGCTTTCCCAAATGCTGTTGTTGCCATCATAGTACTCTCCAATGAGTGACTAGTGACATCCGAGTAAAGCAGTACCATCCTCCCTGAAATTGGGAATGAACAACATAGCTTGAAGCAGCAAATGTTTAATGTTGCCTCTCCCCACTGTGCTGAAATCTGTGCTGCTGCTTTGTGTGATTTCACTGTTAAAAGCAATCATTGCACCCTGCAAAAGACAACACAAATTCACACATTACCAATTACAGGAAGGTTAAAAATCTATTCACACATACAGCATATATTGGGTCATAATTCCATCAAGTAACTTGCTGTTAATTACTGCTACTGCACCTGTGTTTGATTAGTGTCTACTGTTGATGATTTCTGGGTTCACAGACCTGTCAGTGCAGCCTGTCAAAAAGCCTGCTCAGAATAGGATGGAAATTAATTGCTCCATGCCTTGATTAAACGATACAGTGTTTGTGGAATATAATATGTTAACTCTATAGCAGCAGTGATGAGAAGTCAGAGCTGATCTGTTGGAAAGACCATCTCGCTGTCTGTTGCACAGTTCAGTTCAAGAAATTTAAAATTATTAACAGATTGTGATGAAGTCATTTTATACAATATACTGCTTTCCTCTGAGGAAGAACACTCATGCACTGTCAGGGAAAAGTTCAGTAGGGCATGAGTTCATCAGGCAAACATTCTTAACTAAGTCAGATTTCCTCTGCTGCCATATTTAAACCATACTGACAGCTTCTTAAGAAGATGCTATACAGCCTCTTAAATGACTGTCAGTTCAACTTAAAGGCTGAATAAATATTTCAGTTTTTGTAACAACACTGATAAGAAACCATTTAAGTTCCAATAGAAAGGCTAGAGGAAAAACATTTGAAGTTAAAGGATGTTAAAGACTCCGACGACACTGCCTATTCTGTACCACTAAGAGTACCTACAAAAAGACTTTTTTTTTGCCACCTCAACTTTTATTTCATAGAGACCTTAAGGGAGAAAATTATATAATAAACACTTGACCCATCGTCTGACTATGGAGATCTGCAAGAATTCAGAGCCAGTTCTGGCATTGTTATGCATATTCAAAGAACAGCAAGAGACTCTACTGCCAATAACTACATTATGAACCAGCATGTTAATGTAGTGTATATTTTGCATTATGCTCTGTCCTCTGCATGCTCTATCCAAGTCCTCCTGGATATTTAGATTTTTTTTTTTTTTTTTATCTTTTTCTAATTTTTCTGTGACGTGTGTGCAAGAGAAAAACCCCGGAAAATTCAATCTCAGTTTTAGGAATCATGTGTCATTGGCTGTGGTGCAGCAGGGTGTGAAGTCACTGTTTATAAACACATGCATTCATTGAATTAGCTCTTATTCTTATTTGACAGTTTTTTTAAACTTTTAAATAATAAAGCAAGCCAAAAATGCTCTTTTTTCAAGTTCAATTCAAATGCAAAGTCCCCCAGGAGCCTCTTCGTGGTTCAGCATACTATGATGGCTTCCATGTTGTCCTGTATCTTTTCATGGGAATATAATGACTGACAAAATATTCAACATCAAATACACCCCAAGAGTACAATTAAAAGAAAAAATAATAATAATTTGTCCTTTCCCACAGCATACAACTCCCCTCCCTGACCAAAAGTCTTTCAATTTACTGAGGTAATGTGTTGATTAAAATTTCATTTACTGCACACAAATCCCTTGCTTCTAATCCCCATAAGTCCAGCATATTGTATTGTCATTAACCAGTCGCTGGCTGGTAAATACAAATCCTTTCACCTTTCACTCCGTGGTCCATGGATAATTGTTGTATCATCTCCTCAGAAGCTTTCCCATGGGGACAGCCATGCAGCACAAGAAGCAGGCTCAGTTGTGCTTGACACTGTATTATGGAGCTTCTGGAGTTCACTTGGCAGAGGAAGGAAGGGCCTTGTACTGGTCTGCCATCACTGACAGAGCAGACACAGTAGCTAATTAGACCTTTGTGACCTACCAGTAGTGAAACACTTAAATGTTGAAGCGCCAATCTTTAAGGGTGTTCCCTGGTGAAGTCTGAGCTTGTTACTGTGTAGTTTGTTTAAGAAAATGGAGGATACTATTTGAAACTGAAGCCCTTCTTATCTGACAGTAATGATGTCAAAATACTCTAATTAAAGAAGTTGAAAATATATGTTTGACATATGCTATTTGTTTTAGAGGGCAGATCACCAGGGAATGTTGGTGGCTAAAACAATGGCTAAGTCATTTCGAAGAATACCAGATGCAAAAAGAAATTAATCAGTTTAATTCATTAGACTACCCAGACTATGCAACAACTTGTATAAAATGTATGATCTTTTTCCGGTCACATCCTCTTTTTCTATTCTATTCTATTCTATTCTATTCTATTCTATTCTATTCTACAGTCATTAAGCAGATGCTTTTATCCAAAGCGACTTACATTTGAGAGTAAGAACAACACAAGCATGAATTCAAACAAGATGGAACATCATAGTGATAGTCAGACTGCTTTGAGTCCAGTTAGACCCAGGTGTTGTCATGTAGTGCTAGAGGCAGTGCAGATTTTTTTTTTTTTTTTTTTTCTATTTATTTTTTTATTTGTAGTTTTTGTAAGTCATTTTGTTTAAAAACAAACATTATGATTTCAACAATCAATATCAACTTGGGCATGAGTGCACACAGTTTCTTCAGTACTTGGTTGAGCTAAAGAGCTGGACAAATCTTTCTAACTCATTCTGTTGAGCAGAAGAGTTAAGCTAAGTGTGGAAATGCTCCTTAAACAGGTGAGTCTTTAGCTTGCTTTTAAAAGTGGATAAGGACTCTGCGGATCGGACGGCGTTTGGTAGATCGTTCCACCACAGGGGGACAACAGAAGAGAAGAGTCTAGCTACTGATCTTGCGCCACGTTGTGGTGGGAGCACTAGGTGTTTTTCGCTGGCAGAGCATAACTGTCGAGAGGGAGTGTAGCTCTGGATTAAGGAGTGAAGGTAGACAGGAGCCGTTTGGGTTATTGTTTTGTAAGCCAGAAGCAGAGCTTTGAATTTGATGCGTGCTGCAACTGGAAGCCAGTGAAGAGCAATTGGCAGCGGAGTGACATGAGCTCTTTTGGGTTGGTTGAAGACCAGACCTGCTGCTGTGTTCTGGATCATCTGCAGAGGTTTAACTGAGCATGCAGGCAGGCCAGCCAGTAAGGAGTTGCAGTAGTCAATGCGTGAAATGACCAGAGCCTGGACCAGGAGCTGTGCCATGTGTTCAGTCAGGTAGGGTCTGATCCTCCTGATGTTGTAGAGAGCAAATCGGCAAGATGGAGCAACCGAGGCAACGTGGTCCTTAAAGGTCAGCTGGTTGTCTACCATGACACCAAGATTTCCTGGTAGAAGACGTAGGCACTGTGTAAGTGGGAAGGAACACTCAAGGGATGTTACCAGGGACATAGAGGTTAATAAACTCCCCATTTACTACTGGTCCATGTCTTCTATTTTAAAAATGACTCATTCAGCAACTGCGGACAATCATAACAACAACTCCATTGATGTAATGATGAAGGATATTTCTGTACCAGAAGCAACAGCAACATTATTGGAAGAAAAAACATATTCTCTGAAGTGAACTGTCATTGAATAAAGCAAAAATTCAACTGTTAATAATCTATAATTGATAGATTAGATGAAGCACCAGTTTAGTCTACATGTTGGAGAAAACTGCTTTAGTAAAAATAACTTTCCATTGCAGCTTTTTCTTCTGAGTTTACCCAAAACAGAATTTTTATTATTTAAATATATTCCTTCTAATTTTTAAAATAACAATGGTGAGGGATCTAGCTCTTTAACCATCAGTCATTAATACTAGTTGCCCAGCCTGTTTGTACTTTGATAGTAACACATACTCCCATATTATGAAGGGATTCCTTGATGATCTTCACTGAGTTGGGTAGAAATAGTATTGATTTGAAATAGTAGATGACTAAACAATGCCCCAGATTAATCTCACAAAGTGCATTTCAAACATGACCATAAGTTTTTCCTTAACCCAATAAAAATTGGCTTCTTAAAACTAACTAAATGGGCATAACCATATAACAAGGAAAACAATGAATGAAAAAGAAAAGTAAATGGAAACTGAAAATGAACTCCTTCAGGATGGTCTTAAACTTGAGTCTGATGTTTGGAAGCGCAGCAGTTCCGTCTGCCTTATGTGAAGGTTACAGCTTGTCAATAATTATATACTCCAGAACAACATTATTCGTTGTTCAGATCTAATATTGCAGTGACAAATGTGTCCAGTCACTTGTGTCAAATTATACTTTGTTCCTATTTCACTGATGCTAAATGCTTTGAAAAAAACAAAAGAAAAAAAAAAAACAGTATTTAATGCAGAGACAATGAGTATGGTTGATGGACCTGCCTCAGGTTGGTTTGGTCTGCCAAGTGCGACCAGAACAGCTCTACCTGTTGGGCAATGGACATGGGATTCCTGGGGGTGTTCTGTTGTTAACACAGCCAGCACATCCATTGGATCCTGTGGGCTTGGGGATGTAACTGCCTAGTATTTTCTGGTGCACACCTGTATGACAGCTATGGCCACAGCTGCACAGCACTTGGTCTATAACAGCACTTACGTAGGTGGACCGTTTCACAGAAAGGTCAGTACCCATCAGCAACTAACCAAGTAAACGATGTAACTGATAAACTGAATTTCTGTGGGAAAAGGGTCCATTCAGCTTTCATAAAGTCATTCTTCTGTACAGATATTTGATTATACAAACTGTACATTTAAAAAAAACCTAATACAAAACAAGTTACATTTTCCTTATTCACTTGTTTTCATTGTTTTTTTTAGATAAGGACTACCATAGAAACTAAACACCTTTTTAAAGCTGACTGATTTATTCATGTAAATATTTTAGAGATTCATCAATAATCTCCTATGGTTTTCTTTTCTTTTTTTTTTTATAAATTTACTTTTTTTTCCAATTTAAAACAGAGTTATGTTAACAATAATAATTTTTTTCCACAGACGTTTTGCCAGGGATCAACACTGTTGTTCATTAGTGCTCTATCATGGTACCATTTTCTTTGGACAAACAACTACGAACAGTGTTTGATAAAAAAAAATATATATATATATATTTATATATATATATTCTTATATTTTCTTAGATTTATCTTTTCAATTCCTGAGGGTGGCCAAAACAAGTTGCAGAACACTTAAAATAGTCGGTAAGCAAGCAGGCCCACAAGATAAACAAGATAATAAATGAGGAATTCTTTATTTAGCATTAGTCATATATTTTCACATTAGTCAGTCATAAATACAGTTATACAGTATATTCACATTCAAATAAAAGGCAGTTCAATTTTATACATCTACAACTGCCTCTTGCAACTTAACACTTCATTAGACACAATAAATGTCAAACTTTAACCACATTGAATGGTTGAAAAACTTTTAGACAAAATCACTTTTGACATTCTACGCTCTGCACAGATAACATCAAATTCTGTGATCTGCTGGATAAAATCTGACTGAGACTGACTCCTCTAACTCAATATATGCAAATTTTAGCCTGGCAAGGTTCACTTGTAGCGATTATCCATGTACACGATCTTTGATTAAGGCAACACAGTGCAGTGTACATTGATTAAAAGAGCACATTTCCAAATGACCCCTGTCTCTAATTACAGTTCTTTTTCTTTACCCACTCAGTGATTAGTGGTAGGTGTTCTGGGTCATTATTTCAGTGCACTTACCGTAAAGTGCAGAGTCAAAACCATTCAGACAATAAGTTATGTCTAAGGAACAGCATGTTTTGGAACCATGAACTTTTAATTATTAAATAAATACATTAACTTGTAATCAAAACCTCAAACTCATGGTTTCATCATCGTGTAATCTCATTAGCTGTACCCAAAAGGTTTTTTTAATCCTCTGGAAAATTGAGCTTGTATCATTTAAAATTCTGCAGTGTGGGAAAGTGCACATCCTTTGAGCTAGTTTCTTTTTCTTTTTCCTTTTTTTTTTCTTTTTTTTATCATCCAACCCTATCCATATCAGATAAATCATTGAACTAATTAAGTTCTCACATTTTTATTTAAACATAATCTGCTGTCTTTATGCTTTACAACGTGGGATGCATAATAAAAAAAGTTTATTTTCTATTTTTAGCTGTACAAAATACAAAAGAAAGAAAGAAAGAAAGAAAGAAAGAAAAAGGAAAACATACAGGTTTATCTTTTAGATCTTGATGGGTTGCTTAAAGCTGGTTGTGAGGCAGTCACACCTCAGCAGGCTCCTTGACTCAAGTGTGACAAGAGGGACTTGCCCAACATGAAGCTGTGAGTGACATGCTGCTGGTTCATATGTGCTCCACTTCACACTCATCTGCTCCAACAGTGATGGACAGCACACACACATACACACATGCATCTACACAGGGAGAGATGTTTCAAGAATAGGCCATACAAGACACACATGATCCACGGAGCCCAAAGAATATGCTACAGTGGGTTCATTCATTCGTACTGTCAGCAATCCATCGCTGACATCCAGAGGTATTCTCTCTCTTCATCAGAAAGACTGAAGTTCCCTTGCTGCCTTTCAGTTTCTGCAAGATTCCACAGTTTTGGTATGCATTGTTTTTTGATTCCTTATCATACATCACACAGATAATGGTGGACCCACATCAACAAATAACATGGTGTTAGTTTATTTAATAAGATTATTAAACATATTTTAATAACTTAAAGAAGCTAGTTCATGTACAACACCACATAGAGTGTAATCATTCAAGACTCCAGTGAAGACATTAATTCAGGAGAGCGAGCACACTTTGTAACATAATTAAAAGTTGTCCAGGGGTAGGGACTGCTGCAGGGTGCAATTACTCATAACTGCCAATGCAATAACATGAAAGTGTGCAGATCGCTGTATTGTGCACACGTTCAAGCATGTTTCAAATTGCTGAGGCATTTTCTTTGAAAGACCCTCTAATTCTGTGAATGAGTGTGACAGATTAAGACTTAGGTTTACTCAGAAGACACCCACATGGCCTGTCTATAACTTAAGACACCTTGTGGTCAGCCTAATCAAACAACATAAAAACCACATAAAGAGTTTGTTTTCTCTGCTGCCTGCACATGTCTGACAAGCTGCCACAGTTCCACATGTTTCATCAATGCTAGAAACCATGAAAACACCTGCACCCCCATGATACCCACTTTATGTTGCTGTAGATTTTCTAATGAGCCACTAATTTAGTAGACACACAAGAAAACAACGTGGAATTGCATTCTTAAACATTTATAATATGGTTTTGAAGGCACTGAGCTTGTCAGGGTTGCATGCTGCATATAATTAATGTCTCATTGTTTGTGTTTGACAGGGTCATTGAGGTTAATTGAGTCCTACTTGAGAATTCTGGCTGAAAGCCACATATGCAGTATTTATGGTATATTCATTTTAATTAATATAAAAGAAGTAGCAACCAGAATTGCCAGGTCTAATGATGAGCAAATGCTGTGTAAACAACAACAAAGGCTGGCCCTGTTCAGCTGCCTATGCAGTATTTGCAGACATAGCATCTAATCATGCTGTGGCTGTCACCACTTCTTTTCTTCTGTCACTGAAAGATAGGCTACACAAGTGAACTAAGAAGAGAATGAAGATAACCTCCCAGACAAAGCCTTGCAGTTATTGGCTGCTGGATAATTTGGAACACTTGTCATGATACCATACTCTTGCTTTGTCTTTCTTTAAAGAACCCTCTGAAGAAGGTAAACACACTTTAAGTGTGATTCACTGATGGCCTTTCTATAGTTCTAAACCAAATCTACATTAATTAGCCATATGTTTACGAATAGTCTTAACTTTTAATACTGAGAGTCTGCAGGGGGCTCAGCACTAGTCTTCCTTTCAAAAGGGACGTCTGTGCTATGGTGAAACAGGATAGAACAATCCACATAGCTTTGTTTACCATATTGTATTAGAGGTGTTATAGTAAACCTTACCCTCGATCAGTAAATTTTACATTACAATAATAAATGTCACAAGCTGAAATGATAATGTATTCTTCAAGTTCTTTTACAAGTACGTTTCTCTATGGACTGGTATCCATGTTGCATTACTTTTATTCACAATATACAAATGGTAACAAAGTCTGCCTGCAAGACATGTACAAATGTCAAAATTCACATCAGTAGCAGTAATGGTGCTAAATGGAAACTTTGTCTGACATATTTGGCCGGTGTGAGACCATCCTTCCTCCTGTTAGCATTAACTAGGAGACTGTGGTTTATGTTTTACATGTGTATCCAAGACTGATATGGTTTAGGCAACTGTTCTGTTTCAAAGCGGAAACTAGTGGTTCATGGTTCACACTGTCACATATTTACCAAAAAGTATTGTTTTTGGCAGGACCTTCTCCAACACAGTAGTTGGCTGGTGGTAGGGTTTACTTCAGCTATGCAGGGGCGGGTCTTGAAAGGTTTTGACGGGGGGGCCAGGCAGGAGCACTAACCAGGAAAAGTGGGGCACAAATGAGCTGATATTGAACTGATGATTACAACTAAAGTGATCATCTAATGTAAAACTGTCAAGAATGATCTATTTTCTCAACAGTTGTTTACTTTGGGTGATGCTGCCGTAGGACTTTTATCACTGCTGCACAAAGATTCATGGGCTCGACACATGGGAGGTGACCAACGACAGTGACAGGTGAAACTCATCGCCACCCAGGTGAAACCCAACACACCGGACGTGACAAACAGCAGCGACAGCAGCAGCATTGCACATCGTGCTCGCAGATTGCTTTTCTCCAAGAAATTTTATTGGTTATGATATTGGAGGGAATGTCGACATTTTCAAAGCAGTCCATGACAGACAAGGCATGAAGGATGAAGAGTCAGAAGATTTTGTTTGAACTGACAGAAATCTTGCTGTTGACTCTACAGTGAAAGAAAAAGACAACCCTGGTTCATCCTATTTTACAAACAAGAAAACAGCATGGTGAATATCATCATTTAATGGCGGACCTCAAGGCTGATCCAGATAAATTCAAGACCTACATTTGGACAAATTCACCCTGGCACTACACAGCTGCCTTTTAATTTACATCTCTGTAAATTTTGCGTAAAGTATTGTAAAGTATGGCAAAGTCAGACAGTCAGAACTGTTCTTCCGTGTTGAAAGTGAATGGAGCCTCTCTGGGGCATAGAGAAGTACATTACGTGCTGCATTTAATGACCATTGAACATCTGATGTTGTGTTTTTAAGGGAAGGTCATTTAAGACTAAATATTTGTAAGCATTCACTCTTTCTGTTGATAGAATGCAGTAAAAATGGACAAATTTCAGGTATAGTTGCGAATGGTGATTAATCATGATTAATTTGTAAGCTGTGATTAATCCGATAAAAAAATATCATTTACCAGCCCTATATATATTTTTTTTTCTCATGAACCACAATTCAAAAGCAATGCCTTGAAATTATTACTTTTGCCAATTTCAACCTTGTATGGTATGAATAAATTTGAGGACAACTGTATATATGTATGTATCTCTCTCTCTCTCTCTCTCTCTCTATATATATATATATATATATAAACACAGTAAATACAAGTAAAATAAATAAACAAATAAAAACAAATAAACGACTGATTTAAAACTATAATTGTAAGATCATACTGCTTTGCTTTGCCTAGCTTTAGCTTTTGAAGACATGAAATCAGTCTACGTGGTGGCCGTTCAAACAAGCATCCCATCCTAAGCATGACACTGACATGGTGAAGAATACGACCTCATCGCAAGAGAAAAACAACATCTTGATCCTGACTGCATTTTGATGACAGCCTGAGTGTAGGTCAGGATCAGTGATGCATACCACATGCACATGGGTCAAGAATAATCACAGAGCATTTCGTCAGAAAATTAATCACTCCTTGATTGCACTCTATAGGTTTTTCAGCAGGAGAGTTCAAGTGTGATTTTAATTCTCCAGTTTGCCTCCTTGACCTTAAAGGTCTCCTTGAACATCGAGGGCTATTCATTGAGAAATGAACAACTGTGAATTGTTATAGTGGAAGATTTTTTTTCTTCTTCTTTTGTAATGTGACAGGCTTACAGATGCCCCTTTGTAACTATGACATTCATCATGTCTTCACTGAAGCATCTATTCATGTGAACTCCAAATATAGGAGAAGTGCTTTAAAGGTTGTGAAACTGAGTCTGTTTTTTTCTCCTTTATACACATGTACAAAACCTGCTTCTTCTTCCCAAGCTGACTTTCAGTACTTATTGAAGACAGATGATGGGGATGATAAGGATGATACTGCTAATATTTCAATTGATAAATCAGGTTAGTCAGGAATCTATTATTACTCTGTGCCTTTCTCATTTATAACCAGTGGCTGAACCCCAATAACAGTCATTTCCCATCTCACAGACTGTCTGGATGACTGATCAGGGTTGTGATTGTCTCCCCTCTCCCCATCACACCACCGCCACATGCATCAGCAGCAGCACATACATCTTGAGCGGTCTCTAACTCCGAGCCAGCACAATCCGGAGCAGTGGTAAACGTTGCAATCAGCGGCAGAATTGGGCCAATTCTTCATAACCTTGTCTGCACATGGCACCTCGCCTTGAATCATAAGAGCGTGAGGCCGTAAGTGTAGAGTCTGTCAGCAGAGCAACTGCATTGCTGAAGTAGCTCTGAAGAGGGTAAATCGACATTTAATTATCTGTCTCTGCCCACAAAAGCAGCATGGCATTGTGGACCTGATGTGTAATTCGGTTGCCAAAAACCCTGTATTATAGCATAGGCTTTCATAAATATGAAATAGACATCACCAGAGTACCATTTCCCACTTGCAGTAGAAACCTATATCTGGAATATTCATTTACAAATATCAAGTCTGTGCCTCAAACCCATTTTTGACTGGTAACTTTTCTTCCAAGGGATCAATACGGCTCTCTCACAATTTGAAAAGTTAACTCTGTTGTCTTTTGATGAAACAATCATCTTTTCTTCCACACAAAGCTTCTTCAAAAAAGTGGGCCCCGTCAGAAAGACTCGTGAAAGGCAGGCACCTAATTTTTTATCTTGGTTAGATGTAGAGATGAGTTCCCATTGACCATTGTTGAGGGGAGATGTTCGATCTTCAGCATCAGTCCTATGGCAGAGTTCTTAATGCTGCTCTTGGGAAGAAAAGCTGAATCAATAGATAAAATGTTTCACATGATTCATTTGTTAGACTCAATCGAAGTAGCAGCAATTTTTTCCACATAATCATGAACAATCTAACATCTTGGACTGCACATCTTCCCCAGCCAATAGCAGACTTGCAGGCAAGCGATGAAAGGCGTCGTGGCAATTGATTTTCCCTTCTCTTCTCTGAAAATTATTAAAAAAAAATAAACAAAATGTGTTGATCAATCTAGTAACATAAGTACACTTCTTGTCAATGTCTCCTGCTTTACAATGGAGACTTGATGTTTCAGGAGCCATTAGTTATGACCAACTTGCCAGACGAGGCATTTATTGCTGGCTGCTTGTAAATGCAACAGCAATCATTTTGCAAAGAAAAAGAAAAACAGAGCTGACTGTGCTGGGAAGTATGCCCTTTATGAAAGCAGCTAACTTAAATGAATTCTTAATTTACACAGAAGTGACTGGAATTATATCAACAGGGGCTCTAATTACAGGCCTTTCTGTCCTTCATTGTCACTTTATCTTTTGGATTCAGAGTGGTACTTTTTTTGTGTTTCAAACCTTGTCTTTCATAATTCCAAGCACTGACACTGTTAAATTGTAGCTATATGCTTTTTCATAATGGCAAATATATTATAACATATGGAACTTCTTACAGAGACAAGCAGATAGAACTAATGGCTGTAGGAAGATTTAATGCCAGCTGCTGTAAGGAACAGAAACAACTTAAATCTACTCTGTTAAAAAAAAAGTATTTAAGATATAGAAATGTAACTGAGTCACTAAATTTTATGTTTTACATTTCCTCTGTGTCACAGTGGGGATTTCTCCTGCTCCTGACTCTCCAGTTATCAGCTGAGGTGATTGAGAGCACAGGCTGCCATCTCTCTATAGAGGGCACCCACAGACCCTGAATGTCTTGTTTGCTCGAGCTGTGTACATTTTGTATTTGAAAGAGCAGCAAGTCAATGAATCTCGATAATGCGAGAGCCGGGCCACATAACTCACGTTGATAGTCCTTACATTGTGCCAAGAGGCGATAAATCTGCTCTGGGAGACATGAATATGCAGTGGCAGTGAGTCTGGCTTGTTCTTGCATGCGTGCCCCCTGATGCAGTTTATTCCTCTCCCCCATTCCAAACAGAAAAATAAAACCAATGAGCCACAGCACTCTCTCATCAAAAGCATTGTATTATGCAAAAAAAAAAAAAAAAAGTGCATTTTTCAGGATTTGCCTAATAAACGCAAATCATTAATGAGATACACTGCAATTTGTGGTAGCACAATTTAAAGTCTAAAATATCTACTTTTGTAGATGTGATACAAAATATTCTTCTCTAGCCATAAAGAAAAAAGAAAGAGGCTACTACAGGAATAACATTTTGTGGAGCTGGAATTTTTATCCTAGAGGCTGTAGCTTTCTCTTCAAGCCTGATTTCATCCTTTAGTGCAAAAAGTTTTAATGGCCTGTTAAAAGCCAATGCACTGATAATTTACCACAAACACAGTTCCATATGCTAAATCCAGCTTTACCTCAGCCACTGCAGTGATTAGGGTGACATGAGCAGCACCCCGCCTGAATGAATGTAAATGTAAACTGCAGTTTGTGCTTGACGGCTCTGGTAGGGAATGAAAAATGGACAGGCAGATATGCACCAAGTAGTTACCGGGAATTAATGTACCTACTCAATGGCACAGATGGAATGTCTCAAATAGGAGCGATAAGAAGACTGCTTTTTGTCAATGACCTTACCCTCAGATAACACTCATTTCCAACATCCCTCATTCACAGCTGTGGAGACCGTTTCGGAGTTTCCTTCGTTTTGCTTGAGGCGATGAAATATGTTGCAACATCAGTGCAAAAGAAAACACGTGCTCATCTGTAAAATTCGTGAGAAAAATACCCCATACATAAAACCAAATTGAGATAAAATATACAGGAATTAAATCATTTAATAAAACAGTTGTAATCTTTGTGCAGCAAATTTTAGAAAAGTGAAGAACCGGATGGTCTTTCAGATCCCTCTCACCTCCACAGACCACTTGGACATAGTTGACAACTATGCGTAACGACGCGTGCCTCTAGAGGCACCGTAGAAGGAGGGTCATCAGACGCACGCAGATACACGGCTTTCTGCACTACATTTCTATCCAGCACAAACTGGAAGATTTGTAAAATGAACAGTGTGTAACGGGGATCCGTTTTTGAGCAGATGGACGCACTCCTGTAACCAGCCGAGTGCAATAACCGTGCGCAACTGGAGAGGAGCGAGTTTCCTTCTGAGCTGCCACCAGAAGTGAGACGAAGGACTGGAGTGATTCAATTGCAAGAAACGTTTTTGAATGACCGAAGTGTGGCGAAAATTCCCCGGCACTCATGGCGTAGTCTATCGTTTTTGTCTGTTTTGAGGACAGAATCATTCGAAGAGAGCCAAACTTCCGCAGGCGCAGTTCTCTTCCACAGCGGTGCAGGAGTCCTGCGCGGCTGTTGCCGTGGCTCTTGCCCGTAGACAGATAGCATCGTCGGTAGGAGGGCACAAAGAGATACTTGCAGGGTAATTGTTGCAGCCTGCGCTCGCAGGTGCTTCGCTGATGCGTCTCTGAGGGACTGGGGGCTTCAATCTGATCGAGGCGTTTTTAGACTTGTGAAAAAAAATATAAAAAAGAAACCAAATGAGAATGTTGCACCAAGTACAATGAGTGCAGAGTTGTCGCATCCACCCAATTCCACATATGTTCCGTCGAATTCAGTTTTGATGAGCAATTCTGACTCGTCTTTGGAATTTTAAAAAGTGGATCCCGAGACTTAGCAACCATGCGAAATACTTGGCAGTCTCCACGGAGTGCGATTTGGGAATATTGGACATCGCTGATTGCATGTCTCTTTTGGATTCAGTACTCTTATGGGATGCCTCATGTTATACGAATAGGTAAGTTATGCACATTTACATAGACACACACACATGTTTGCATTGTCACCTTGAAAGTTGCTCCTTAATGAGCGCATTTCGGTGCGAGTCGTGAGCAGCTTTTCACGGCATCAGCAGTTAGTTTGTGTACTAAATGAACATTCTGTTTCATTTACTGTCCACCTCGGTTGGGTTAGGTGTGAATTTTTATTTTACTTAAGCGAGGGACGACCAATATAGCCTGCGCAACAGGAGATAAGTGCAACAACAAACGATAGTCATGAAATATTGTGAATTCATTCTCCGCTTAGATACAGTGCAAGGAAACACTGTTAGATTGACCTCTTTGCACTCTGCGTTGTGTGCTCCATTTTCCGCGGCCAGCATGTTGAGTCACCTGATATGCTCAGCCTCATATTGCCTTCTGAAAGTGACTTTTGAGCACAATCTATCAGTTAATGACTACTGTTTTAAAAGGAGGGGTTGTGTATTTATTTTAAAGTCACAGTTATTGTACAAAACAGTAAAGCACTTGTTGTAAAGCACTTGTAAAGCAGACAAAGTTTCCACATACAGTTAAATCTGGGTTACCTCTTATACAAACTCAGACAAAAGAAAAAGGAAAAAACAGTCAAGTTTCCGCTCGCTTTGTTTTGCTCTAATCACTCACTGAGGAACAATGTGGGAATTGTCATTCGGAGGCTGGTGATGCGATGAAACCTTCCACGCGGCCAAGAGACAGGAGCAGAATGAAGATCAATACGTTTTTTTTTTTCTTTTTTTTGTCAGGAGGCGAATCGTTTTTGACATTTGGCGGAGTGCCATTCACGGCAATTACTCAAAATGGCATTGGTACACATTAACATATCACTACAACAGCCGGAATACAGGCAGCATCTTTAATGGAAAGCAGCTTTTTGTGGATGCACAGTTCACAACTGCGTAGTCCATATCTTGTATTTGAACAGCTCTAAATAGTCTTTCTAAAGGAGTTTAGTCTTTTTACGAAACATCTGCAAATTATCAACTCAAATAATAATTTCTTGCAAGCAAGATTGTTCTTGAACGGACATGTCTTCAAAATTAAAGTTAATAAACGCTAACAAGTTGGAAAATGGCTGTATATTTTAACATGCTAGACTAATGTTACTGACCTTTTGTGTTCTTGAAAAAGGCTGCCATGCTCATAATAATAATAATAATAATAAACACAATGCAGAAAGAATAAAATGTTTGCAAATATGTTTATGAGCATCAGATGCAGGCATCAGAGAGGCCCAGCATGTCTCTGTGATTGACTGCTGTCTCAATGTTTTCCTACACTGTTTATAGACCCTGGTGATGTTTTTGGAAACCGCACAAATACTAAAGCTCTCCTTTTTTCTGATCAGAAATGAAGTTGTCTGGTCAAAGGGGCATTTTTTTCTCTTAATATATTTTTTATTTTGTGGCAGCCACTAAAATGAAGACTTGAAATAGATTTGACAGGCTTTGTTTTCTAAAAAAAATGTCAAAGTGCAGAGTCAAATATACCCTGAAATATGCTAGACTTGCACTATTGCTTTTTATAGCTTGTGATGGGAGCAAGTTTTAATTTGTTTTGTTTGTGTTTTTGAAAGAAAGCTGCTGGATTCACTTCAACAAAAAAGAGAAGAAAACAAACACAAATAAACTCAAAAGGCCTCCTTCTTTATATGATCTTTTGAAACTGAGTGTTTGTGTACAGCTGTCTGGGTCTATTTATCCATTTTTTTCCTGTGTGAAAATCGTAAAATATACAACACGTTCAATAAAAAATACCATTTACATAATTTAATTTTATCTATCATAGTAAAAAAGCTTGAGGGTGTGCATGAAATATGCAAAGGGTGTGTGCTATTGCAGACATGTAGTATGCTATTCTCTGAGAGGGAATGTTAGTATTCAGTTTACTGATTCATTTAGGGTTGAGCGCTTTTTGGAGTGGATGTGTAGTGGACTGTTTTCCCCTTTTAGGTTTTCTTTTTGTTTGTTTTTTTTTTTTTTTTTTTTGCAATTTGGTACTTTGTGTAGAAGTCTGTGCAGATGCTCTGTGTCACAGCCACCCTGCTGAAGCCAACAGAGGGCTCTATAGTCAGTGCATGGCTGTTAATGTCGCTCATCAGCACTGGTTACTAACCCAAGCGAACCAGTGAAATTTTTTAAGGTGGGCGGTGGAATTTGAGCCTGGTGGTGTGTGTCTGTGCTATGTCTGCTTTTGGTAAGGTGGCTTGCAGTTCTCCAAGTACACCATCTGGGTAATGGTGGGCATCCAAGGTAGAGTTGTTGCCATTGATTTTAGTGCCTTTACAGTGCATTGCTCTAAGTTTAGGCCAGATGGTCGCTCCGTCTCATTCAGCAGCTTCTGTCTGTTGGAGGGAACAAAAAGCCTACTTCTCCTGTATTTGTCCTCTAACATGCTGCGTTTCTCTTTAGTCTCCCTCTGCTTCTCTTTTTTTTTGGCATCTTTTTCTTTCTGACATGTTTTGCAACTTCTCAGCTTATCGAGGAAGCATTTCAGTTGGGATCGTAATAAAAGACAAAAAAGGGCTCAAGGATCTTAAGGATTTTTCCTTTTCTTCCAGATTAAGTGTGCCTGCAGATAATTTGGATATTTGCCAACACAGAGATAAGACTCACATTAAAGTAATAGACAGATGATTTTATTGAATTTGATGGTTGTTTTTCTCTTTCATTCTGTAACCTCATTAAGTAGCAGTCTGTCTGTAGTTTGGTAATGCCCTGTATACCTTGCTTTGGTCTCCACAGAGGGACAGCCTAGTGTAAAAATTTGAAAATATGTTCATAGCATACTTAAATTATAATTAATCTATTGTTAAAGCATCCAATAATGACAGTTTATCATGCTTTGTCTCATTCATTTGTGCATAGATGAAACTAATTTATCATTTGTTGCCTCTTTTTTTCTGAGGTTAGTCAATACCTGACAGGGATTTATTGAATAATCAATTACTTTATCTACCTTATACATAAAGCACTTAATCAGTGCCAGTTAATCAATCTCCCTCATGATTTTATGTTGATTTAATTTCCTTAGCTCGTCACTCAGCCTCAACAACACCTGATCATGTGCATTTTTCATTTAGCATTTTTCATACGACACTTTGGAGGGCAAAATTCTAGCTTTTATCATTGGCTGTGAAACAGGCTCAAAGTTTCAATGTGAGCTGACAAATGTGCAGCACTTGAAGCTGTGTGCAGCATGACCGCTCACAAGCTTCAGTGGGAAGAATCGGGCTCGTGGTCGCCACTTTTGGTGGAAGTCTTCAAACATGGAGCCACTTCAGTGGCTTGTCGTTATCCCTGCACCAGCCGAGAGAGACTGGAAATTTTCTTTTCTTTTTTTTTCTAATGTAATTCACTCTTTTTTGGAGCTACAGGGAGTATACTCTCCACTCTCATGCTCCCTGAGATCTTCATCGTAAGGGTTTGTGCAAATGTCTCATCTGAAATAATTCAGACATGTTTTAAAATGCTGTGAAATGCTCTAGTGGTACTTTAGAACTCTACTTTTAACAAAGTCAGATCCAAATAAGGAATTTGTATACAGGGTTACCCAAAGGATTACGGTATAGTTGGGTCAGTAAAAAAATAAAAAAAGTGTGTTTGGTGATGAAAAAGAACAATTAAGAGAAATGGCATCAAATGCTTTATCAAATTAAGATGGCCATCAGTTGATGAGTGGAAATGAATATTTTATTTTCATCAAAATTTAATCTCCCCCCGGACAGAGACATAGAAGAAGTAGGGAGAAGCCTGCTGGTGGAGGCTTGGAGCTGAGGAGTTGTGGTGAATATGAACAAAGGCTGGTAGAGGTCACAGAGGAATTGGATACACAGAGAAGCTACTTTGATGTGTAATTCCATTATCTGTTAACGCAAGGAGGAATACTACAGTTGTTTTACCTGTGCTAAGGCACTCCTCCATGCACATCAGCATGAACACAGATGGATAAAACAAAGTACTAAATAAATAGGGGAGGTCCATTTTCTGCCTCCTTCACTCTCAGGTATATGCATCGTAGCTTTTATGCACACACAAACAGATATGCACCACATAAACCCTCACTCCATCCTCAACATTTTCTAAAACATATGTGTGGTCTCACTGGGCCTCTTGTACACAATTCACTTCCAATCTCTCTGTCAGCACACTCGTGGCTCATCATTAGCTTCAATCTTGCTGATGAGAAATGGCAGATGTTCGTTTTGTTGAGTGGAGGACAAGTCTCTGAATGTACAATCTTCTCTGCAAAATTATATTTAACTTCCTCTGAAAAGCATGTGCTTAGAGGTGTTCAATAATTTCTTTTTATGTTAAATCGGCAAAGGCAGTCAACATAATAATAAATGCATAGTGTTAATCCAGGTCTGACTAATCAAACAAGCTGTGTATGTCCAAGTCACAATGTAATTAACGTATAATGCTCTTAAATTAGCCTGTAATGTGTGCTATTAATAAGATAGAACCAAGTCAAGTACTTGCCTCCAAATTCAGTCACACATAATAATGATCATCCAATAATCCGAGCCACCAGGGGCTAATAGAGCGGATCTACCAACCAGTAAGATAATCCTGGGACACAGCAGGTCCCTATCTAGCCCCAGCTAGCTTAGCTTAGCTGCTGCTCACACACCAGATGGTGTTTTCATATCATACTACAAAGTGAGTGCTCCACAGTGAAAGGTCTGCTGCAAGCATATGTTTCTGTCTATTGAAATAAATACGGTGGTGAATTCCTGATGGCTATAAATCTTTTATTAAAAAAAAAAAAATTAAAAATGCTTTTGGTTTGTTGTATATATGAGTTTTTGATGTTATTTAGCAGAAAATGTTTCTTCAGCTCACATGTGTAAACTCTAGGTTAAAATCCATGGCTTTTTAGGGTCAGTTTTTCCAATCTGTAGAACATTAGTTAAAGCTTTCACACTTCAAGCAACAAGCCTTTAAATCCGATATATCAGAAGATTCTGTAGCGAGGATTATAGACTGACTGGGACATTGCTTATGGAAAGACACAGTGAGCATCACAATGAAAACTCCTATGGGCTCCTTTGTATTCAGGGATCAAAGCAAAAGTCTTAAAAACTGGCAACCAGTTTCTGTTCAACAATTTATTGATTGAAGTAGACATATAGCTTTGCTCAGTGTACAAAAAAAATTCAAATTAATTAAATAAGAAATGCTAAGACAATTACAAAACATATATATAATACAATAAAGGAAAACAAAAAGGGAAATTAAAGCAAAACTCTAACAACCACTTTGAGATAGTCTAGAATTCTACAGCTTTAAGGCACAGAAATGGAAACCTTTCATTGTTAGTTTCTTAGAAAGATGATCGGCAAGTCGTCATGCAGCGATCTAATTGAGCTGGTTTCAGCCACAATGCCGCTGTGTTTTGAAAGAATGATAGAAATCTTGTTTTTTTTTTTTTTGTTTTTTTTTTTTTTAAATAACACATAACAGACTGAACAGATTTAAGCCAATATAAAATATTGCAATATTATCTAAAAAAACAATCATCATTGGCACATCCATCATCAGCTTGATTGTTATAGTCTATAAATTTGCTTGAGAACCTGTCAGTGCCCCTCAGGGACTCTGTGTCATTATAGCAGAAGGTGTGCTTTTTGGATTTGACATTGTTTTGAAATTCATGGCATGTCAACGTTGGCTATTTCCTTGTGAATGTTTCTGTAGCAAGGCAATGAATCAAATTTCATCCTCAAGCCATTTGTCTTTATTATGCGTCCTTGTCCTTTCTATTTGACTCTCCCATCGCAGCCCTCCTCAGGGCTCTGTTGGAAAACTTGTATAATTTCAAAACAGTTAAGAAAAAAAAAGGGATAACGAAAAGCTTGATCAAAGGGCATTTTATTTTCAGGGTCACGTTAGTAATATAACATAGTTAATTAGAATGATCTTGTTGGAGGTAATTTGGTGATTATTTTTTTACATTTCAGCATGGGGAGCAATTTGTCTTCACTTTTCCAAACACACTGTATATGTTGGCAAACCAGGCACACACCATAGGCATGCAAAGTACTGCAGTGAAAGAGGCGGAGGAGGGAGAAAAACACGACAGCAGTTACACAGATGAAGCTAGGGGACTCTTATTTAGCCGGTTAATTAGCTTGAACCTTTTGATCCCAATTTTAAAACTCACCACGTTGCATTGCCGGCTCCTTTTGTGAGTTGCCCCAAGCCAGATAAAACCCAGCTTTATTCCTGTGCCTTTCAAACACCACATTCACTGGAGCAGTATTAGCTTTGCTTTCCATCCCTGCGTATGCATCCACCTTATCTGTTCCCAGACGCTCTGTGTAAACTTGCTCACCTCTGACATCTCAGTTACATACAGTTTTACACATGCATTGCAGCAAGACCTTTTCTTCTTCCTGGTTTAAAGCAATCAAATTTTGACAGTGGAGGTATCAGCTGCAGTGCACAGGTTTAAATCCTATTTAACTTGGGCCAAGGACAATGAATAGAGGGTGACACCGCTTCATTATGCCCTTTTAATCAAGCTCTCATTGTTATAGGTGCACCGCAAATGTCAGGTCTTGGCTGTGTGATTCCCCCAAATTGCTGTTCCATGACTGTAGGGAGATGTGTGTTCACGGGCATGTGTTAAGGCAGGGGAGGGGGAAGGAGAAAGAGAAGGAGTGTGTGCATGACAAGGGGATGTATAAGGGGAGTTGGCGTAGAATCCCTGGAGCGTATGGGTAGAGCAGGAGTTACTAATCAACTGTGAGGGAGTAGGCTAAAGGAGACTCGCCCTCTATTTCCCCAAGAGAGAAAGAGGAGGAACAGATAAGACAAACCTCCTCTGGTCAAAAACACTACAAATGAATGACTATCACCAAAAATATCAAGAGTTGGGGGTTGGGGGGGGTCCTATCCTCCACATTTTTCCTCACACACATCTTCCTTTTCTCCTTCCTTTTCATCCTGGCAGTAACAAATGCTGGGACTACCAAAGAAAGTGCATTAGACTCGGGGGTTACTTCTCTAGCCCCTGTGCTTGCCCCTCCACTGATGGATAGCCAGGAGGTTGTAAGCCAGTGTCAATTTAGTTAACAGAGCCAATACCCAGAAGATTCCACTCAGCACCCACGCTGTGTGCAGGCGAGACAATCTGTGATGGTCTGTCCTCCATCTCGGGGAGTGTTTCATCGGCTGGCGATCGTCTGTCCAGGTTGTAACTCGAGAGCAGTGTGGTTAACCACAAAATGTTCCCCTGTGACTCATCTGAAGACAGCTTGTCTGCATGTGACCACCTTCAGATATATGGAACAAGCCAGAGATTATTGTTGACAGCAAAGGGAAGAGGAGGAGAGACTGTGGGCGGTTTGAGGCTGGCAGTACATTTTGGTAAAGCTATTAGTGACGCTTGTATGAATTAGGGCCTTTAATGTCAGGCCAGAAAAGCTAGTATCTAACTGTCCTGCAGGTTTATTACTCTTTCAGAAGTAAAGATGGCTGTCATAGTAACCACTTGGTTGGCAAACTACATTGATTAAGGGGAGACTGTAGCTTGTATTTAAGTGGTAGGTCTTTTTCATTCAAATCAATTTTCTATTTCAGAGAGTTAATGCAGAATTAGACTTGTGATTGTTTCTAAATCACGTTTTACAGTCTCAAGTGCTTCTATTTTCAGCATTAAAATGTATTTTGTCTGTATTGTTCAGTTTTCAGTGTTACTTTTACTTTGTCACTTCACTGACTATAAACTCATGTTCACCTATATTAGCTTAACAAGATAATTGTTTTCTCCTATTTTCTGGAAATGCTCACAATCTCTTTGCTGTCTTCAGTATATTTGGTTATTGTCTTTCAAATATTAAAATCTGCCTGTTTCAAATCTTCTACTAATTTTTCACAAATAAAAAAATGGCTTAGTATCTTGCTTTGGTGCAGATGTAACTCCACTCCACTTTTACTTGTCCAGAGAAAGAAAAGAGAATTAATTCCATGAATGCTGGCCAATTTCTGAATAAAACAAGGAAAACTATGAGCTATGCTCCTAATTGCTTTTTACTAAGACTGAACACTGCACCATGAAATCTGTCTGTGCCAAAATAATCTGCAATCAGCAAGTATTATCTGTTTGATGAAAAGGATCAATTGAACCAATGCTGCAGTAATCATATGCAAATTTAATGACGCATCTGCAGTGTATTAGGCTGATTATTTTCATTGCTTGAGCAAACAATGAATATCTTTCTTTTGTCTGCCATTTTAGTCAGAAATTCCACAAAACATGAGCATTAGATATAAATTTTCGTGTTTAAGACACATTTATATTCTCTGTTTATAGTGTTTGTGGTATTAAACTTCTCTTGTCTGTGAATTTTGAAGTGTGAAAGCAGAGCCTCATCCATGTAATAAATGTTAAATGTAACTGGGAGTCACAAGTAGCCACCATATCAAAAACCACCATATCAAGAGTTCAAGTAAAAGCTGTAATGACATGTTTGTATTTACAAAACAATAACAAAAATAATGAAGATTTGGAAATGTCAGTATTTTAAATGTCTACAAAGGTCTACTAGAAATGTCACAACTTGGGAAGTGGGAGGAACAGTTGCAAATAAAGACATGTAGAACCACCACAGGTTAAACCAACAGGGCAAATGCCTGCCTGATTATACATACAGCAGTTTCAGGAAAGGGCTGTAGATGTTTTGAGTACAGTTTCCATTTACACAAAAGAACCTTTTGTATCCTTCACTGTAACTTGATAAATAGATAACTGACCACATTAAAAATAATTGGCATCATGTTAGCATCAGAAAATTAATGCTCAGTGAATGTCCTGCTCAGACTCCCTCTGCACTGTTCACATGTGAATGGCCTGTCTGTTAGAGAAGTAATTACACCAAATGCGGTTAGGTCCATTTCTTTTGTTTAAGAAACACCGGACAGAAAAAAAAAGAACTTCTCTAATTCCCTATTTATTTTATTTTTTTCAGTTCAATTGTAATTCTCAAATTTTTCCTGACCAAACACAGTGATGTTGATTATTATTTGCAGCCTGAGAGAAATCCACATTAATCATTGATTAAACTCTTTGCTCCCAACTGAAATTTAAAATACTGTAGAAATGAGATGTGATACAGGAGTCAGTGCAGAGTTTGGACTGTCTCAGCACGTATTTTACAACATTAGAATTTCTCAAATGTACATGCATTGTATCCCTCGCACACAGGATTAAGGAGGATAAGTGCTATCTACAAAAAGGGGGACAGCCTTTAAAAACTTGCGTGGTTTTCTCTAATTCTTTATTCCTTGATCTTGGGCTTTAGGAGGCTATGAAAGCATCAGCTGGTCGCCTGATCTAGAT
Organism: Melanotaenia boesemani; assembly: GCF_017639745.1. NCBI lineage: Eukaryota > Metazoa > Chordata > Actinopteri > Atheriniformes > Melanotaeniidae > Melanotaenia > Melanotaenia boesemani. The sequence continues at coordinate 13,956,799 of NC_055687.1, read as the reverse complement.
TTTCAGTCTGTTGAGCAAAGACAGATTAGAGACTTCATGTTATTTGTCAATATTCTGCCATCTCAGGATAGTATGAGATGACAAGATGAGTCTGGTGTGTAAGTATGTGTGCTTTTCTGAGTGGAGCCTATTAATGTGATGAGTCTCTCTAGCCACTGTCAAATCTAAAACAGAGGACACGAGAAGATGTTATCTCTAATTATGTGCTTTGGTGCATTGGCGAAGTATGAGCACCATCCAGCTGCATGTCTGGCAGACTTTAACTCATTTTTTGTTTCACATTATAGGTATCATAATGATAGAAAAGGAGTCCCCTGTTCCCCTTTCTGGTCTCCTGTCTGAATTCCCTCTCTTCCTGTCCTTCTGAAAAGAAATAACCATTGATGTCATGTTCTTTTAAAAGGGTAAAAGAGAAGCTTTTGTTTAGGTCCCATTCATAGCTCTCCCTTTCTTAACAGGCAGAAAGTGTAACCCCCCCACCCACGACATGGGCTCATTGTGTTAATCCCTTGCCAGAGTAAAATGATAACTCCTGTCTTTCACCTGTGTTGACCCATACACCTATCTCCTCAACACACTTTATTACAAGACGTGCATTTCAATTTGCAAACCCGATCACTGGAATCTTATGAGCTGCTGGTTGGAAAGCAAATGAGCCCCATTCAGTCTGTTCCCCCATATTTCCAATGTTTTTATGATTATGCAAAGAAATTAAATGGCCTGACCAAACCACTAGAAGAAAAAAAGTCTTTCTTGCCTTTCTGCTCTTTTTTTTTTTTTTTTTCAAACACTTCATTTGATTGCACCCGCCAGCCACCTTTGCTTCCATCTAGCGCTTCCCTGGTCGTCTGTAGACCTTGATTTCAGAGTCGAAGGTTGGGGGTGGAGGTGGGAATAATAGCAAATGGAAATGGCCTGGTGATTGCCTTCCTCCTGGCGTGGTGATGGAGGGTTTGTGCGATTGCGCTGCTCCGGCCCCTCCCTCTTTGGTGGCTGATTAGCTGCGGAGCCCTGGAGCTCCGGAGTGACACACTGGCTCATCAGACCCTGCTCAGCCTGACAGAGATCCACTTGATTGCACAATGCTTCATAATTGTACCCCATTCTACTTTAGTGTCCGGTGTACTGGCATCTCATCTTCAAGCTACAGGATGCGCCTTGTGATCCATCTCCAGCTTGGAGATTTAAGTTTCTAAAAAGTGGCAGTAAATGCGATGCAAGTGTTGCTCTTTGAGATATTCAGTATACAGAAATGTAGAAATGTTAATGCTTGATCTCTTAATTACATTGCACAGTTAATTAAGAAGTAGTTTAATAATAAATGCTCTTCTATAACTTTTAATATTGGCATTTTTAGATGCAAGATTGAATGGAATCTGCTAGTGCAGAAAAACAGGGCAACATTTTTGACTAGGAGTGCTTCTGTGAAATCACCATCTCTGTCTGCCAACACTAGCTTCTGCAGATGGACCTGGTGTAATATCCGTTTTAGTAAGACGATTGAAAAAGAATTGCCATCATGGCATTTATAATCATTGAGTTGGTAGACATGATTGAAAGTTAAAGCAGTCAGAGAGGTGGACTTGCAGGGCCCTTGCCCATGGTTATTGATTCATATAGTTCATGCGGATGAGCTGCTAGAAGTGTGGAACTCATCTTAGACTGTATTAATTATTTTTATGTCCTGGCATTGGCCTCAGGTTACACTTATGATTCTCAAAGTTAAAGCTTATGCCACTGGGATCAGGTTTTAATTTCCCAGCTCACACAAGATTGTTAGTCTTTGGACACTGCACTGATGTTAAATTGAAATATAAAATGATTCCTTTTTTTGCCATAGAGAAATAGAGAATACATGCCTGACAAGGCTTTTGCAGGACAAATACAAGTAATATATAAAAAAAAAAAAAAAAAAAAAAAAATCCACAGTTTCATAATATGCATTTTTATTCATTTTAAAAGTTTAAATGTAAAACATAATATGGTGATGACTTTTTTTTAAAATCATTCTTTAGATTGAATAAAATTATTACTCAAAGACGCGCCACTTGGAATTAAATCATGACTGAGCTCCGATGTGAAGACATCTTTTCAGTCAAGCCTTTGTAAATATGAAATTCTGCAAAGCGAAACTCAAACAAACTGAAAGAAAATAAGATAAACATTTGTAATTAGACAAGGATTTTAAGACTTAGTTGAAAGACAAGTGTATAAAAATCAGAGGTGGGAAGTAACGAAGTATTTGTACTTCGTTACTGTACTTAAGTAGATTTTTCAAGTATCTGTACTTTACTTGAGTATTAATTTTTCTGGCGACTTTTTACTTTTACTCCTTACTTTTAAACACAATTATCTGTACTTTCTACTCCTTACATTTTCAAAACGGGCTCGTTACTTTTTTCCCACTACCGCGGATGACGGCATGACGTAAAGGACGTAATAAAGGAGAGGGAAAGTCAACCCGCGAAGAAGGAGAAATATCAACATCACATCGCCTAGCGAGCTACGAGCAACCAACGAGCGAGCCTTGTCTAAACTGGAGGTTTTAACATGGAGGAGGAAAGCGAGCGAGAAAGCGAGCCTGACAGCCAGGACATTCGCCACCCTTGGCCTTATTTACAAGAACTTTTCGAGGTGGTCGGCTCCAAGAATGACTCATGGCGTATGCGTTGCGTCCTTTGTAAACCTAAAAGCCATGAGATTCTGGCTTTCAAAAACTCACCGTCGAATCTGAAAAAACACATAGAGGTAAGTGTTTTTTTGTACTTTCTATTTTAGCTTATTTTACAATGCAGTGTCGTTTCCACCAGTGAGTTAACTTAATAAATCAAGCTGGGGCCCACCTAAAAGCATGAAGCTAACCAGCTAGCACATGCTTGACAAAAACACCGAAAGCTAATGGCGTGCAAAAGGGAAAAAAAGATTTTAGCTTGGCATGCCGAATGGTTTAGCTAAACGTTATAAACTCTAAAATAATACATTTTATCATGTATCTGTTTTGTATCTGACATGTCATGTGTATGAACTTGTACATGCTGCAAGTGTCGTCTTATGTAAATTCATAGTACTTTTTGTTCAGTTAAAATCATACAAGCAGTTGAATATTAAAACCAAAAATATATTTTAAAAAATGCCCCTTTGCAAAAATTGTGCCTTGAATTTAGGCCTGTCATTTAAATATTTTTTAGGGGTATATTTATAAATAACAAATATATTTTTTGTACATCTGAACCTCTTTTTAAAATTTTTGTGTGTGTTTGTCTTTTTCCTCTTTCAGAGAAAGCATTCAAATCATGTGGAGCGATACAAAAGCCTGACTTCAACAACTCTAAAGAGGAAGTCTGTCTCCTCAGAGGAAGGGTCATCCAAGCAACTGAAACTATGGGAAATGAGAAGGGTATCGCAAAAAAGTGTTGATCAGTACATTATAAACTTTGTTATTCAGGGTCTCCACCCCTTTAGCATTGTGGAGCAGCCAGGCTTTCGAGCTCTTCTAAATCATCTGCAGCCAGATCTAACTGTGATGTCTCGAGGGACCATAAAAAATCACATAGATAAAGCAACAGATGAAATGAAAAACAATTTAAAGGCTGCTATGAGTGACATTGAATTCATCGCTACTACTACCGATTGCTGGACGGCTCATAGGCGAAGTTTTATCGGAGTAACAGCACATTGGATTGAGTCGGAAACCATGGTCAGATCCTCTGCTGCGTTAGCATGCAAGCAAATTAGGGGATCACATACATTCTCGGCACTCGCTCAAGCACTAACTGACATCCATACAGAGTACAACATACGTGACAAAATAGTGCGCACAACTACGGACAATGGCTCAAACTTCATAAAAGCTTTTAGGCTCTATGGTGAGGTAGATGAAAATAACAACGATCTTAGACAGGAACAGACAGGAACAGAACAAGGAAACAGTGAAGGAGAGGAAGATGAAGAAAACCATGATGAATTTCAGTTTGTGGAGGCTGGAACATTGTTGGATCAAGATGATGGTTTAGAATATCAACTGCCAAAACACCAACGATGTGCCTGCCATCTTTTGAACTTAGTTTCAACAGTTGATATTTCCACTGCAAATGCCAACACAACCTACAAACGACTTTCTCGTTCTGCTTTTGCGAAGTGCTCAAGTTTGTGGAATAAAAGTGGAAGGTCCACGGCAGCAGCGGAGATAATCGAAGAAAAATGCAAACTACAACTTGTGAGACCGGTTGAAACAAGATGGAACTCTCTCTTCCTGGCAGTCCAGAGAATCGTGAGGATCATCAGAGAGCAAGGCGAAGGAGCAATCACAGCTGTGTGCAGCGCACTTAAAATTCCCATGTTAGTAGATATTATATTTATATTTTAATTTATATTTTATGATTGCTTTATTATTTTTAATAATTCTGAAATATGTAATTAAAAATACACATTTATCTTTCTGTAGTGACTTATGTTTTGTTTTATACTTCTTTTTTGACAGGTTCACTCCTGCTGAGATTGCTTTTCTCACCGAATATGTAAAGACAATGAGCCCATTCGCAAAAGCGATTGATGTTCTTCAGGGAGAGACCAGTGTTCAAATGGGATGGCTCGTACCCACAATAACACTTCTCAAGACTAAGCTAGAGAATCTTCGACTTTCCTCCAAATTCTGTGTGCCTCTAATAGATGCTCTTCAGACTGGACTTGAAAGACGATTCAGAGAGATGCTTGAAGATTCAGAGCTCATTGCTGCGGCCATTCTTGTCCCCAAATTCAAGACTTGCTGGACAAGTAATGACAACATTCTTAGAACTGGTATGTATAAAATATTTCCTTAAAGCTAAACTACCTGATGTATTTTTCCTTGTATTTTGGCAAAGATAATCATTTAGTTATCAGTACAGCATAACAGTAGTCATTTGGGAAAAAATGAGACTTTGAGGTCACCTGTGGGCTGTGTTATAAGGGTTATGTTTTAGAGCGAGGGAAAACAATCACACACACAAGAGCTACTGTTTTATTTCAAAATTCATAGCTTAAATAAATAAATAAAAGCCAATCCCTGATCTTTGCCATGTTCTCATTGCTCCTGGCTTGTGTACATATTTCCTGGTTTGTTTGAGACTGTGATCGGGGGGCGCAAAGGAGAGGGATTAGGAAAGGGGAGTGTTAACATTTTTTACACACATCACTTTTACAGTCACAAAATCAGGTAGTGTAGCTTTAATGCAAAAATGGCAAACATTTATAAGAAATTGTATTACTTGTGTATGAATAAGTACTCTCAAACAGTGTACTATGATCCTTTTTAATATTTTTTTTAATATGGAACAAACATGTTTATTGGGCACCTTTTGTTGTTTCTCTCTTTCATAGGCCTAGAGTTCATCAAAAGGCATCTTAAGGAGCAACCGATCCAACATCCAAGTGACACCTCCAACTCCTCCTCAGAAGAAGACTTCTTTTCTCCCATCAAGCAGGGAAACGCTCAAGAGAACACTAAGCAGCTCGAGTCCTACCTGGCCTGCCCAGATGATACCATGGACATCCTGAAATCTTTCCCAGCTGTTTGTAACTTATCCCTTAAGCTAAACACACCACTTCCAGCCTCAGCTGCCTGTGAGAGGCTTTTTAGCACCGCTGGCCTCATCTTTACCCCCAAAAGGGCTTGCCTGAACTCCAAGAACTTTGAGAACCAGCTGCTTCTAAGGCTAAACAAGAAATTCTGGTAGCTGAGGTTTTATGTTTTATGTTTCATGTTCAAGTTGATTTGCATATTGTTAAAGCTGCACTACCTGATATCTTTTTCCTTGTGTTTTGGCAAAGATTAATTTAGTTATTAGTACAGTATAATATAATAATATACAGTACAACATAAAATGAGAGTTTGAGGTCACCTGTTGGCTGTATTATACGTGTTTTTGTTTTAGAGCGAGGGAAGGAACAGGAACTGTTAATCGCATATTTCAGAGGGACAGGAGAACTCTGATTGGTCCATATATCCTCTATCTATCCAGAAGATAAAGGAAGGATCAAACACACACGGACCACACACACAAATTCACTAATTTAAGGTCCTATATTCTCCAAAATCCACTTTTCTGCTCTTTTTTCTGTTCTAATGTTTCTACTTTAAATACATACACAAAGTTGTTCATTTGGGTATGTTTGAGTTGATAATTACATATATCCAGAACTAGAATCTATCGGGAATAATGTGAGAGCTATTGTTTCATTTCAAAATTCATAGCTTATTCACAGTATTTATTTTTATTTTTTTTTTAAAGAATTAAAAGTCAACTCTAGATCTGTTATTCTCATACCTCCTGGTTTGTGTGAGACTGTATTGTATCAGTACTTTGCTGGTTATCAATAAAATAAGTTGCAGCAGTAATCCCTCACAGTAAAATTCATTTTTTACTTTTTACTTTTACTTCAAAAGTAGATTTCAGAGGATGTACTTTTGTACTTTTACTTAAGTGAAGAGGCAGAATCAGTACTTCTACTTTTACCAGAGTAGTTTCTTAACCAAGTATCTGTACTTCTACTTAAGTACTGAATGTGAGTACTTTTACCACCTCTGATAAAAATTAAAAACCATTAGCAGGAAATATAAAACATGGGAGAATGTAATGGAACAAAGCCTAGTAAAAAATATATATGTATAGAAAATTTAAAATATAATTTCAAAAGCCATAAAATGAGATACACTCACAAATCTGCAGTGCAGAGTCCTCCATCTCACTTGTCTTAGACTTGGAGTTACAGAGGCATTTGCCTGACTGTTGAGGCAGAAACAGTCTGTTGCTGGAGTGGTGAGGATCCTTTGTAATCCCACAAGCTGTGAATCTGCAGAGTGGGGAGTGTAGATCCAGCAGTACGCTTCACTTGGCTTCAGAAGCTGCTTTCTCCCCAGTCCAAGGCAGGTCAGAACACCAGAGTATAAGAGACTTCAATACCTATGTGGACCATCTCAGGTTATCAGAGTTTACAGATCACAAAGGAAATCATGATAACATTGCCAACATGTCTTGGTGTGTATCGGACTTGTAGTTTGTTTGCTACAAAGCCAGTGGTAATCCAAAGAATCTACCATCTTCCATTGACCTTCAGTTGCCAGGCAGAAAGGTAGAAAAAAGACTGGATAGGTATGTCTCAGATCATCAATAACAGAATGATTCAACATTTAATGCATCGGATGGCCCACACCCACTTATGTTTTCGGATCTCTTGTTTGCCGCTAGTGACAGGATATAGCAAGACTGCCATGTTCACTCAAAACACTGGCTTTTCCACAAACCAGATAACTTGGATACCCTCCAGTCACTCAATCCAGCAGCTGCTTATCAGTCAAACAAGATGTATGAAATGACATCTTTTTGCTGTTCTGGCTCCTTGAAGCTATTGCCCATGGTCAAGACAAAAATAAATACATAAATAGAAAAAAAGCACCCTTGATCAACAATATGATTTGAAATCTGACAGACAAGTTATGAAGAATAACTTGCCCAATGTCTAGGATGTGTGCAATTGCATTTAAGTTCATGCCAGTTTGTATTTCATTTTTCTTTACTGAAGATGTGGTGACTGGCTACAGGCTTATTCTGCCCACACTTTTTTTTTTTTTTTTTTATGTTTACTAGCTTTTACTCATGTAAAGCTTTGGTTAATGCCACTCAGTATTTACTGCAGTATTTTCTTTTTTTCTATTTTTTTCTGCTTCTTCATTTCACTTTTTTTCTTGTTCTCTCTGTTGTGTAATCTTCTATCTACATTGGCACACTTGCTTTATTCCCCTATTTTGGTCTCAGTGATTCCACCTGCTGCACATTTACTAGACTTGAAGAATAATACATGATTTTTTCCTTACATTGTTACAGTTCTGGAATGAAATAGGATTCAGCGTGAGCCTTGTACAGGCTGAGAGACACTGTAATGATGGAAGTGACTTGTATTGAAAAGTAAAGCCACCATTATATTCAGCACAAGCATTTGTATAAGAAGCAAACGCTTTCAGAGTGGCTCGCCGTAACATTACACATTTGTTCAGACAAAAAGAAAAAAATAGAGTCAAGGTTTTTGCCATGCACCAAAGGCTTCAGAGAAAATTTCAGCTTTGTCAAGGGTCCCTGAAGAGTGCTGCAACCACCATAAAATGACATGTTGGTTTATCTTGCCTCACCTCAGGTTCCTTGTGTTTGTATCTGTCTGGGTGTGTGATAGAAATATAATGACAGAGCAAGGCAGTGCAGCATTTTTTGACTAAAGTGACTGCAGAATGTAAATATTTTATACCTGGCTTGCATTTATCAAATAATTTAAGCTTTTGAAATGATGTATTGTGATCTTTTGAACATTTTATTTGACTACGTCATTATTTTTATTGCTAGCTTTTCATGAGACATATTGTGTTTGCCATTTACTTTACAGCTAAAAACATTGCAGCTAATGTTTTATACTCAGGGCTCTTTAGCAATGCTTCAACTCTAGAAACAGAAGATACAAATCCTGACAACTAAAACATTTTTACTCTAGGTGCATAAACTTGAGTTCAGCTTTTTAGGCCTCAGTTCAGGTTATTCTGAGAGCTATGTCAGGATTACTCTGCTCAAAAGGAGACAAGAACATGGCCTCTGCACATTCAGCTTGAATACTCGAGCAAAACTTTTACTTGAAGTTGCAAACATTGTGACATGATGACCGGAGGGAATGAGGGGAGATGCTTCAGATACTTCCTGCAGTTCCGCATTAAAAAAATAATGCAGTTTGCATTTCACTCTGCTAACAGTTGGAAAGATGTTCCTAAAGTCACATCAAACTGTAAAAAGTTTTAAATGCTGTGGGGAAGAAGTAGAAAATTAGTAACCATTAAAAAAAAGAAAAAAGATGGAAGGAAGAAAAATAATAGGATAACATAACAGATTTTTTCTTTAGGTTACATTTTCGTCATGTCGTCCTCTCAAAGTTTACGGTGCAGAAAACTTTTCTCTCATTTATTTATGTAATGATGTAAACAAGAAATATATCAACATAATGCCTCCCTAATGGTTAGTTTTGCTGGTCCCTTTGACACCACTATTCAGAACATAAGACTGAGCCTTTTAGGTAGACAGCCTTAAAGTGACAAAATATATAAATAAAATAAAAACAAAACAATGCTTCTTGACAAGAAAGTTGAAATGTGAATAAAGTGTTATTTTTTTCTTATTGCTACTTTTTTTTTAAATAGAAGAGTACAGCATCAGTCTATTTAAGTACCAGAAGTAAGAGATGAAACTGGCATAATGACCTTAATATGGGCAGTTAAAAGAAAATAAAATACAGACATTCATAAAAAAAAAACTTTGAAAACAAGTCTTAATACTTCCTTGCTCATTGGCACTGTAATGGTAAAGGAGATAAGATCTTTTTCAACGTTTAAAAGTGACCTTGTGGTTGCAAACTGACCTTATCTTCAGGCAGTAAACCCTACAAATGTTGAATAGTAAAGCAGTGCCTGATGGTGATGGTGGACATTATGGCCTTGCATCCTCAGACACAGAAGGTCATTGTTGATGGTGTGTAGTTTTGCTCTGACCTCTGTTTTAAATACAGTTCAATCTTAGAAACGCTCTGTAGCAATAAGGAATTCAGAAACAATGGGGGTAACTATTGGCATTAACTTGTTCAGATGCTTGGTATATACACACAGAATATATTATTTGTGATAATTTTGTCAGATTATGGGAGCAGAAAATCGGTACTATAACTAAACCTGCAGCATGGTTTAGTTCAGATCTTCCTTCTACTTTGTTAGTCTGCTTAAACTCAGCAGACTGTCAACACTGCTTGAACATATTCATTATTAAATTCTAATTAAGCTTACTGTTTCAGCCTGTGTCCACCTTATTATTCAAAATCACCTTCAATTAAGTTTCTGTAACTGGGATGTCAGTTAGTTCAAGTAAAAGTAAAACTCGTTGTTTCTCTACTTTAGTTTTGATCAGCAAAGGGTTATGCATAACATTCCCCTGTATCACCTTGTGGCTGTCATGTGCTTTTAAAGGGTTAAACTGAAAAAAAGATGTACATTTCTTTCATAGTTAACTTTTAGCATTGATCAGAATGTGTGTTGATGTGTGACATGAAAATTGTCAAGTAATTATTTAAATAAACTTGGTCCACAGGGTCATCATGAGTATGACCTATCTTGTTTTCCTGTCACTATGGAGCTCACACACCCACACACACACACACACACACACACAATGAAATAAGACAAATGAGTTGTCCAGGATATATTATGTCATATCAGGCAACTATAAATATGACACAAGTCATCCATTATAAATAGTGATTGGTTCTGTATGGGCAAATATAACAGCTCTATTTAACACCATCACCATACACACACTCTTACACACAAACACTGGCTCATCTATTTCCATAATTTTCTTGCAGAGCATATCAGACAGCATAATGTGAAAGGGCAAACATGGAGTAAACAGTGGACAAATTTTAGATGTATTATCGTAACGGAATAATTACTCATCAGCGGCAAACTGCACAGAGCTGCTTTGCAGTTCAACAGAATCAAAAGGAATCATCAAATAAGACATGAATCTTTAATTACTAGTCTTTTGGCAGCTTATTTTCTGTCCAGTTTGTTTAACTTTAATGTTAATTTGTAGAATCTTTGAAGTT